>NC_083442.1:13321283-13694414 GCF_020745735.1 Hemiscyllium ocellatum
AGAGAGGACACGGAGCGGAGTCAGTGAGAGCCCGGAGCGGAGTGAGAGAGAGCACGGAGCGGAGTGAGAGAGGACACGGAGCGGAGTGAGAGAGGACACGGAGCGGAGTGAGAGAGAGCCCGGAGCGGAGTGAGAGAGAGCCCGGAGCGGAGTGAGAGAGGACACGGAGCGGAGTGAGAGAGGACACGGAGCGGAGTCAGTGAGAGCCCGGAGCGGAGTGAGAGAGAGCCCGGAGCGGAGTGAGAGAGGACACGGAGCGGAGTGAGAGAGGACACGGAGCAGAGTCTGAGAGAGCCCGGAGCGGAGTGAGAGAGAGCCCGGAGCGGAGTGTGAGAGGACACGGAGCGGAGTGAGAGAGAGCCCGGAGCGGAGTGTGAGAGGACACGGAGCGGAGTGAGAGAGAGCCCGGAGCGGAGTGTGAGAGGACACGGAGCGGAGTGAGAGAGGACACGGAGCGGAGTCTGAGAGAGCCCGGAGCGGAGTGAGAGAGAGCCCGGAGCGGAGTGAGAGAGAGCCCGGAGCGGAGTGAGAGAGGACACGGAGCGGAGTCTGAGAGAGCCCGGAGCGGAGTGAGAGAGAGCCCGGAGCGGAGTGAGAGAGAGCCCGGAGCGGAGTGAGAGAGGACACGGAGCGGAGTGTGAGAGGACACGGAGCGGAGTGAGAGAGAGCCCGGAGCGGAGTCTGAGAGAGCACGGAGCGGAGTGAGAGAGGACACGGAGCGGAGTCTGAGAGAGCCCGGAGCGGAGTGTGTGAGAGCACGGTGCGGAGTGAGAGAGGACACGGAGCAGAGTGAGAGAGGACACGGAGCGGAGTGAGAGAGGACACGGAGCGGAGTGTGTGAGAGCACGGAGCGGAGTCTGAGAGAGCCCGGAGCGGAGTGAGAGAGGACACGGAGCGGAGTCTGAGAGAGCCCGGAGCGGAGTGAGAGAGAGCCCGGACCGGAGTGAGAGAGGACACGGAGCGGAGTGAGAGAGGACACGGAGCGGAGTCGGTGAGAGCCCGGACC
The DNA here is from genome assembly GCF_020745735.1 of Hemiscyllium ocellatum. Taxonomy (NCBI): domain Eukaryota; kingdom Metazoa; phylum Chordata; class Chondrichthyes; order Orectolobiformes; family Hemiscylliidae; genus Hemiscyllium; species Hemiscyllium ocellatum. Next base: position 13,322,290 of record NC_083442.1, read on the forward strand.
GGAGTCTGAGAGAGCCCAGACCGGAGGGAGAGAGGACACGGAGGAGAGTGAGAGAGGACATGGAGCGGAGTCAGTGAGAGCCCGGACCAGCGTGTGTGAGAGCTCGGACTGGAGTCTGAGAGAGCCCGGACCGGAGTCTGAGAGAGCCCGGACCGGAGTCTGAGAGCCCGGACGGGAGTGTGAGAGCACGGAGTGGAGTATGCGGGCCCGGAGCGGAGTGAGAGTGCACGGAGCGGAGTCTGAGGACACGGACCGGAGTCTGAGAGATCCTGGAGCGGAGTCTGAGAGCCCGGAGCGGAGTGTGAGAGCCCAGAGCGGAGTAAGAGGGCACGGAGTGGAGTCTGAGAGCACGGAGCAGAGTGTGAGAGATCCCGGACCGGAGTCTGAGGACATGGACCGGAGTGTGAGGACACGGACCGGAGTGTGAGGACACGGAGCGGAGTCTGAGAGCACGGAGCAGAGTGTGAGAGATCCCGGACTGGAGTCTGAGATCCCGGACCGGAGTCTGAGAGCCCGGATGGGAGTGTGAGAGCACGGAGTGGAGTATGAGGGCCCGGAGCGGAGTGAGAGTGCACGGAGCGGAGTCTGAGGACACGGACCGGAGTCTGAGAGATCACGGACTGAGAGATCACGGAACGGAGTGTGAGAGCCCAGAGTGGAGTGAGAGGGCACGGAGCGGAGTCTGAGAGCATGGAGCAGAGTGTGAGAGATCCCGGACCGGAGTCTGAGGACACGGAGCGGAGCGTGGGGACACTGAGCGGACTGAGAGATCCCAGAACGGAGTGCGAGGACACGGACCGGAGTGTGAGGACACGGAGCGGAGTGTGAGGACACGGAGCGGAGTGAGAGATCCCAGAACGGAGTGCGAGGACACGGACCGGAGCGTTAGGACACGGAGCGGAGTGTGAGGACACGGAGCGGACTGAGAGATCCCGGACCGGAGTGTGAGGACACGGAGAGGAGTGTGAGGACACGGAGCGGACTGAAATATCCCGGACCAGAGCGTGAGGACACGGAGAGGAGTGAGAGATCCCGGACCGGAGTGTGAGGACACGGACCGGAGTGTGAGGACACGGAGCAGACTGAGAGATCCCGGAACGGAGTGTGAGAGCCCGGAACGGAGTGTGAGAGCCCGGAGCGACCGAGAGGGCACGGAGCGGCGTCTGAGGACACGGACCGGAGTGTGCGAGATCCCGGACCGGAGTCTGAGGACATGGACCGGAGTGTGAGGGCACGGAGAGGAATGAGAGATCCCGGACCAGAGTCTGAGGACACGGAGCAGACTGAAAGATCCCAGACCGGAGTGTGAGGACACGGACCGGAGTGTGAGGACACGGAGTGGACAGAGATATCCCGGACTGGAGCGTGAGGACACGGACCGGGGTGTGAGGACATGGAGCGGACTGAGATATCCCGGACCGGAACGTGAGGACACGGAGCGGACTGAGAGATCCCGGACTGGAGTGTGAGGAGACAGAGCGGAGTGTGAGGGCACGGAGAGGAATGAGAGATCCCGGACCAGAGTCTGAGGACACGGAGCGGAGCGTGAGGACATGGAGCGGACTGAGAGAACCTGGACCGGAGTGTGAGGACACAGAGCAGAGTGTGAGAGCCAAGAGCGGCGTCTGAGAGCCCGGACGGGAATGTGAGAGCCCAGAGCGGAGTGAGAGAGCCCGGAGCGGAGTGTGAGGACATGGAGCGGACGGAGAGATCCCGGAACAGAGTGTGAGAGCCCGGAGCGGAGTCTGAGAGCACGGAACGGAGTCTGAGAGCATGGAACGGAGTCTGAGAGATCCTGGACCGCAGTCTGAGAGCCCGGATGGGAGTATGAGGGCACGGAGTGGACTGAGAGATCCCGGACCAGAGCGTGAGGACACGGAGCGGACTGAGAGATCCCGGACCGGAGTGTGAGGACACGGAGCGGAGTCTGAGAGAGCCCGGAGCGGAGTGAGAGAGAGCCCGGAGCGGAGTGAGAGAGAGCCCGGAGCGGAGTGTGAGAGGACACGGAGCGGAGTGAGAGAGAGCCCGGAGCGGAGTCTGAGAGAGCACGGAGCGGAGTGAGAGAGGACACGGAGCGGAGTGAGAGAGAGCCCGGAGCGGAGTCTGAGAGAGCACGGAGCAGAGTGAGAGAGGACACGGAGCGGAGTGAGAGAGAGCCCGGAGCGGAGTCTGAGAGAGCACGGAGCAGAGTGAGAGAGGACACGGAGCGGAGTCTGAGAGAGCCCGGAGCGGAGTGAGAGAGGACACGGAGCGGAGTGAGAGAGGACACGGAGCGGAGTCTGAGAGAGCCCGGAGCGGAGTGAGAGAGGACACGGAGCGGAGTGAGAGAGGACACGGAGCGGAGTGAGAGAGGACACGGAGCAGAGTGAGAGAGGACACGGAGCGGAGTGTGTGAGAGCACGGAGCGGAGTGAGAGAGGACACGGAGCGGAGTGTGTGAGAGCACGGAGCGGAGTCTGAGAGAGCCCGGAGCGGAGTGAGAGAGGACACGGAGCGGAGTCTGAGAGAGCCCGGAGCGGAGTGAGAGAGAGCCCGGACCGGAGTGAGAGAGGACACGGAGCGGAGTGTGAGAGGACCCGGAGCGGAGTCGGTGAGAGCCCGGACCGGAGTCTGAGAGAGCCCAGACCGGAGGGAGAGAGGACACGGAGGAGAGTGAGAGAGGACATGGAGCGGAGTCAGTGAGAGCCCGGACCAGCGTGTGTGAGAGCTCGGACTGGAGTCTGAGAGAGCCCGGACCGGAGTCTGAGAGAGCCCGGACCGGAGTCTGAGAGCCCGGACGGGAGTGTGAGAGCACGGAGTGGAGTATGCGGGCCCGGAGCGGAGTGAGAGTGCACGGAGCGGAGTCTGAGGACACGGACCGGAGTCTGAGAGATCCTGGAGCGGAGTCTGAGAGCCCGGAGCGGAGTGTGAGAGCCCAGAGCGGAGTAAGAGGGCACGGAGTGGAGTCTGAGAGCACGGAGCAGAGTGTGAGAGATCCCGGACCGGAGTCTGAGGACATGGACCGGAGTGTGAGGACACGGACCGGAGTGTGAGGACACAGAACGGACTGAGAGATTCCAGAACGGAGTGCGAGGACACGGAGCGGAGTGTGAGGACACGGAGCGGAGCGTGAGATCCTGGACAGGAACATGAGGACATGGAGCGGATTGAGAGATCCCGGACCGGAGTGTGAGGACACGGAGCGGAGCGTGAGGACACGGAGCGGAGTGTGAGGACACGGAGCGGAGCGTGAGATCCTGGACAGGAACATGAGGACATGGAGCGGATTGAGAGATCCCGGACCGGAGTGTGAGGACACGGAGCGGAGTGTGAGGACACGGAGCGGACTGAGAGATCCCGGACTGGATTGTGAGGGCACGGAGCGGAGCGTGAGGACATAGAGCGGACTGAGAAATCCCGGACCAGAGTCTGAGGACACGGAGCGGACTGAGAGAACCTGGACTGGAGTGTGAGGACACAGAGCAGAGTGTGAGAGCCAAGAGCGGCGTCTGAGAGCCCGGACGGGAATGTGAGAGCCCAGAGTGGAGTGAGAGAGCCCGGAGCGGAGTGTGAGGACACGGAGCGGACGGAGAGATCCCGGAACAGAGTGTGAGAGGCCGAAGCGGAGTCTGAGAGCACGGAACGGAGTCTGAGAGATCCTGGACCGGAGTCTGAGAGCCCGGACGGGAGTATGAGAGCACGGAGCAGACTGAGAGATCCCGGAACGGATTGTGAGAGCCCGGACGGGAGTATGAGGGCACGGAGTGGACTGAGAGATCCCGGAACGGATTGTGAGAGCCCGGAGCGGAGTGAGAGGGCACTGAGCGGAGTGTGAGGACACGGGGTGCACGGAGATATCTCGTACCAGAGTGTGAAGACACGGAGCGGAGTGTGAAGTCATGGAGCGGACTGAGATATCCCGGACCGGAGCGTGAGAACACGGAGCCGGGTGAGAGATCCCGGACCGGAGTGTGAGGACACGGAGCGGAGTGAGCGATCCCAGACTGGAGTCTGAGAGCCCGGAGTGGAGTGTGAGAGATCCCGGACCGGAGTATGAGAGATCCCGGACCGGAGTGTGGGGACACGGAGTGGAGTCTGAGAGCCCGGACCGGAGTGAGAGAGAGCCCACGCTGGAGTGTGAGAGCTTGGGCCAGAGTGTGAGAGCAGCACAGAGCGGAGTCTGAGAGATCCCAGACTGGAGTATCAGGGCCCGGAGCGGAGTCTGAGAGCCCGGACCGGAGCGTGAGGACACGGACAGGAGTCTGAGAGATCCTGGAGTGGAGTCTGAGAGCCCGGAGCGGAGTGTGAGGACACGGACTGGAGTCTGAGGACACGGACCGGAGTGTGAGGACACGGAGCGGAGTGTGTGGACACAGAGTGGACGGAGAGATCCCGGAGCGGAGCGTGAGGACACGGAGTGGAGCGGGAGGACATGAAGCGGACTGAGAGATCCCGGACCGGACTGTGAGGACATGGAGTAGAGTGTGAGGACACGGGGCGGACGGAGACATCCCGGACCGGAGCGTGAGGACATGGAGCGGAGTGAGAGATCCCGGACCGGAGCGTGAGGACACGGAGCGGACTGAGAGATCCCGGACTGGAGTCTGAGAGCACGGAGCGGAGTGTGAGAGATCCCGGACCGGAGTCTGAGAGCCCGGAGGGGAGTGTGAGAGCACGGAGCGGAGTGTGAGGGCCTGGAGCGGAGTGAGAGTGCACGGAGCGGAGTCTGAGAGCACGGAGCAGAGTGTGAGAGATCCCGGACTGGAGTCTGAGATCCCGGACCGGAGTCTGAGAGCCCGGATGGGAGTGTGAGAGCACGGAGTGGAGTATGAGGGCCCGGAGCGGAGTGAGAGTGCACGGAGCGGAGTCTGAGGACACGGACCGGAGTCTGAGAGATCACGGACTGAGAGATCACGGAACGGAGTGTGAGAGCCCAGAGTGGAGTGAGAGGGCACGGAGCGGAGTCTGAGAGCATGGAGCAGAGTGTGAGAGATCCCGGACCGGAGTCTGAGGACACGGAGCGGAGCGTGGGGACACTGAGCGGACTGAGAGATCCCAGAACGGAGTGCGAGGACACGGACCGGAGTGTGAGGACACGGAGCGGAGTGTGAGGACACGGAGCGGAGTGAGAGATCCCAGAACGGAGTGCGAGGACACGGACCGGAGCGTTAGGACACGGAGCGGAGTGTGAGGACACGGAGCGGACTGAGAGATCCCGGACCGGAGTGTGAGGACACGGAGAGGAGTGTGAGGACACGGAGCGGACTGAAATATCCCGGACCAGAGCGTGAGGACACGGAGAGGAGTGAGAGATCCCGGACCGGAGTGTGAGGACACGGACCGGAGTGTGAGGACACGGAGCAGACTGAGAGATCCCGGAACGGAGTGTGAGAGCCCGGAACGGAGTGTGAGAGCCCGGAGCGACCGAGAGGGCACGGAGCGGCGTCTGAGGACACGGACCGGAGTGTGCGAGATCCCGGACCGGAGTCTGAGGACATGGACCGGAGTGTGAGGGCACGGAGAGGAATGAGAGATCCCGGACCAGAGTCTGAGGACACGGAGCAGACTGAAAGATCCCAGACCGGAGTGTGAGGACACGGACCGGAGTGTGAGGACACGGAGTGGACAGAGATATCCCGGACTGGAGCGTGAGGACACGGACCGGGGTGTGAGGACATGGAGCGGACTGAGATATCCCGGACCGGAACGTGAGGACACGGAGCGGACTGAGAGATCCCGGACTGGAGTGTGAGGAGACAGAGCGGAGTGTGAGGGCACGGAGAGGAATGAGAGATCCCGGACCAGAGTCTGAGGACACGGAGCGGAGCGTGAGGACATGGAGCGGACTGAGAGAACCTGGACCGGAGTGTGAGGACACAGAGCAGAGTGTGAGAGCCAAGAGCGGCGTCTGAGAGCCCGGACGGGAATGTGAGAGCCCAGAGCGGAGTGAGAGAGCCCGGAGCGGAGTGTGAGGACATGGAGCGGACGGAGAGATCCCGGAACAGAGTGTGAGAGCCCGGAGCGGAGTCTGAGAGCACGGAACGGAGTCTGAGAGCATGGAACGGAGTCTGAGAGATCCTGGACCGCAGTCTGAGAGCCCGGATGGGAGTATGAGGGCACGGAGTGGACTGAGAGATCCCGGAACGGATTGTGAGAGCCCGGAGCGGAGTGAGAGGGCACGGGCGGAGTCTGAGAGCAAGGAGCGGAGCGTGAGATCCCGGACCGGAGCGTGAGGACACGGAGCGGACTGAGAGATCCCGGGCCGGAGTGTGAGGACACGGAGCGGAGTGTGAGGACACGGAGCGGAGCGTGAGATCCTGGACCGGAGCGTGAGGACACGGAGCGGAGTGTGAGGACACGGAGTGCACGGTGATATCTCGGACCGGAGCGGAGTGTGAGGACACGGAGCGGAGTGTGAAGACACGGAGCGGACTGAGATATCCCGGACCGGAGCGTGAGAACACGGAGCTGGGTGAGAGATCCCGGACCGGAGTGTGAGGACACGGAGCAGAGTGTGAGGACACGGAGCGGACTGAGATATCCCGGACCGGAGCGTGAGGACACGGAGCGGACTGAGAGATCCCAGACTGGAGTGTGAGAGCCCGGAGTGGAGTCTGAGAGCCAGGACCGGAGTCTGAGAGCCCGGACCGGAGTGTGAGAGCACGGAGCGGAGACTAAGAGATACCGGACTGGAGTATCAGGGCCCGGAGCGGAGTATGAGAGCCCGGACCGGTGTGTGAGGACACGGAGCAGAGTGTTTGGGCACGGAGCAGACTGAGAGATCCCAGAACGGAGTGTGAGAGCCCGGAGCGGACTGAGAGGGCACGGAGCGGAGTCTGAGGACACAGACCGGAGTGTGCGAGATCCCAGACCGGAGTCTGAGGACACGGACCGGAGTGTGAGAGATTCCGTACCGGAGTCTGAGAGCCCGGATGGGAATGTGAGAGCACGGAGCGGAGTCAGAGATCCCGGAGCGGACTGAGAGTTCCCGGAACGGAGTGTGAGGACACGGACCGGAGTGTGAGGACACGGAGTGGACTGAGATATCCCGGACCGGAGCGTGAGGACACGGACCGGGGTGTGAGGACATGGAGCGGACTGAGATATCCCGGACCGGAGCGTGAGGACACGGAGCGGAGTGTGAAGACACGGAGCGGAGTGTGAAGTCATGGAGCGGACTGAGATATCCCGGACCGGAGCGTGAGAACACGGAGCGGACTGAGAGATCCCGGACTGGAGTGTGAGAACACGGAGCCAGGTGAGAGATCCCGGACCGGAGTGTGAGGACACGGAGCGGACTGAGAGATCCCGGACTGGAGTGTGAGAACACGGAGCCAGGTGAGATATCCCGGACCGGAGTGTGAGAGCACGGAGCGTAGTGTGAGAAATCCGATACCAGAGTGCGAGATCCCGGACCGGACAGTGAGGACACGGAGCGGACTGAGAGATCCCGGACCGGAGTGTGAGAGCCCGGACCGGAGTGTGAGAGCACGGAGCGGAGTGTGAGAGCACGGAGCGGAGACTAAGAGATACCGGACTGGAGTATCAGGGCCCGGATCAGAGTATGAGAGCCCGGACCGGTGTGTGAGGACACGGAGCGGAGTGTGAGGGCACGGAGCAGACTGAGAGGGCATGGAGCGGCGTCTGAGGACACGGACCGGAGTGTGCGAGATCCCGGACCGGAGTCTGAGGACACGGATCGGAGTGTGAGAGATTCCGGACCGGAGTCTGAGAGCCCGGACGGGAATGTGAGAGCACGGAACGGAGTCAGAGATCCCGGAGCGGACTGAGAGTTCCCGGAACGGAGTGTGAGGACACTGAGCGGAGTATAAGGACACGGAGCGGAGTGTGAGGACACAGAGCGGACTGAGAGATCCCGGACCGGAGCGTGAGGACACGGAGCGGAGTGTGAGGACATGGAGCGGACTGAGAGATCCCGGACTGGAGCGTGAGGACACGGAGCGGAGTGTGAGGACATGGAGCGGACTGAGAGATCCCGGACTGGAGCATGAGGGCATGGAGCGGAGCGTGAGGACATGGAGCAGACTTAGAGATCCCGGACCGGAGTGTGAGGACACGGAGCGGAGTGTGAGGGCACGGAGCGGACTGAGAGATCCCGGACCGGAGACTTAGAGATCCCAGAGCGGAGTGTGAGGACACGGAGCGGATTGTAAGGGCCCGGCCAGAGTGAGAGATCCCGGAGCGGAGTCTGAGATCCCGGAGCAGAGTCAGAGATCCCGAACCGGAGTGTGAGGACACGGAGCGGAGTGTGAGGGCACGGAGCGGACTGAGAGATCCCGGACCGGAGTCTGAGGACACGGAGCGGAGTGTGAGGACATGGAGCGGACTGAGATATCCCGGACCGGAACGTGAGGACACGGAGCGGACTGAGAGATCCCGGACTGGAGTGTGAGGAGACAGAGCGGAGTGTGAGGGCACGGAGAGGAATGAGAGATCCCGGACCAGAGTCTGAGGACACGGAGCGGAGCGTGAGGACATGGAGCGGACTGAGAGAACCTGGACCGGAGTGTGAGGACACAGAGCAGAGTGTGAGAGCCAAGAGCGGCGTCTGAGAGCCCGGACGGGAATGTGAGAGCCCAGAGCGGAGTGAGAAAGCCCGGAGCGGAGTGTGAGGACATGGAGCGGACGGAGAGATCCCGGAACAGAGTGTGAGAGCCCGGAGCGGAGTCTGAGAGCACGGAACGGAGTCTGAGAGCATGGAACGGAGTCTGAGAGATCCTGGACCGCAGTCTGAGAGCCCGGATGGGAGTATGAGGGCACGGAGTGGACTGAGAGATCCCGGAACGGATTGTGAGAGCCCGGAGCGGAGTGAGAGGGCACGGGGCGGAGTCTGAGAGCAAGGAGCGGAGCGTGAGATCCCGGACCGGAGCGTGAGGACACGGAGCGGACTGAGAGATCCCGGGCCGGAGTGTGAGGACACGGAGCGGAGTGTGAGGACACGGAGCGGAGCGTGAGATCCTGGACCGGAGCGTGAGGACACGGAGCGGAGTGTGAGGACACGGAGTGCACGGTGATATCTCGGACCGGAGCGGAGTGTGAGGACACGGAGCGGAGTGTGAAGACACGGAGCGGACTGAGATATCCCGGACCGGAGCGTGAGAACACGGAGCTGGGTGAGAGATCCCGGACCGGAGTGTGAGGACACGGAGCAGAGTGTGAGGACACGGAGCGGACTGAGATATCCCGGACCGGAGCGTGAGGACACGGAGCGGACTGAGAGATCCCAGACTGGAGTGTGAGAGCCCGGAGTGGAGTCTGAGAGCCAGGACCGGAGTCTGAGAGCCCGGACCGGAGTGTGAGAGCACGGAGCGGAGACTAAGAGATACCGGACTGGAGTATCAGGGCCCGGAGCGGAGTATGAGAGCCCGGACCGGTGTGTGAGGACACGGAGCGGAGTGTTTGGGCACGGAGCAGACTGAGAGATCCCAGAACGGAGTGTGAGAGCCCGGAGCGGACTGAGAGGGCACGGAGCGGAGTCTGAGGACACAGACCGGAGTGTGCGAGATCCCAGACCGGAGTCTGAGGACACGGACCGGAGTGTGAGAGATTCCGTACCGGAGTCTGAGAGCCCGGATGGGAATGTGAGAGCACGGAGCGGAGTCAGAGATCCCGGAGCGGACTGAGAGTTCCCGGAACGGAGTGTGAGGACACGGACCGGAGTGTGAGGACATGGAGTGGACTGAGATATCCCGGACCGGAGCGTGAGGACACGGACCGGGGTGTGAGGACATGGAGCGGACTGAGATATCCCGGACCGGAGCGTGAGGACACGGAGCGGAGTGTGAAGACACGGAGCGGAGTGTGAAGTCATGGAGCGGACTGAGATATCCCGGACCGGAGCGTGAGAACACGGAGCGGACTGAGAGATCCCGGACTGGAGTGTGAGAACACGGAGCCAGGTGAGATATCCCGGACTGGAGTGTGAGGACACGGAGCGGACTGAGAGATCCCGGACTGGAGTGTGAGAACACGGAGCCAGGTGAGATATCCCGGACTGGAGTGTGAGAGCCCGGACCGGAGTGTGAGAGCACGGAGCGTAGTGTGAGAAATCCGATACCAGAGTGCGAGATCCCGGACCGGACAGTGAGGACACGGAGCGGACTGAGAGATCCCGGACCGGAGTGTGAGAGCCCGGACCGGAGTGTGAGAGCACGGAGCGGAGTGTGAGAGCACGGAGCGGAGACTAAGAGATACCGGACTGGAGTATCAGGGCCCGGATCAGAGTATGAGAGCCCGGACCGGTGTGTGAGGACACGGAGCGGAGTGTGAGGGCACGGAGCAGACTGAGAGGGCACGGAGCGGCGTCTGAGGACACGGACCGGAGTGTGCGAGATCCCGGACCGGAGTCTGAGGACACGGATCGGAGTGTGAGAGATTCCGGACCGGAGTCTGAGAGCCCGGACGGGAATGTGAGAGCACGGAATGGAGTCAGAGATCCCGGAGCGGACTGAGAGTTCCCGGAACGGAGTGTGAGGACACTGAGCGGAGTATAAGGACACGGAGCGGAGTGTGAGGACACAGAGCGGACTGAGAGATCCCGGACCGGAGCGTGAGGACACGGAGCGGAGTGTGAGGACATGGAGCGGACTGAGAGATCCCGGACTGGAGCGTGAGGGCATGGAGCGGAGCGTGAGGACATGGAGCAGACTTAGAGATCCCGGACCGGAGTGTGAGGACACGGAGCGGAGTGTGAGGGCACGGAGCGGACTGAGAGATCACGGACCGGAGACTTAGAGATCCCAGAGCGGAGTGTGAGGACACGGAGCGGATTGTAAGGGCCCGGCCAGAGTGAGAGATCCCGGAGCGGAGTCTGAGATCCCGGAGCAGAGTCAGAGATCCCGAACCGGAGTGTGAGGACACGGAGCGGAGTGTGAGGGCACGGAGCGGACTGAGAGATCCCGGACCGGAGTCTGAGGACACGGAGCGGAGTGTGAGGACACGGAGCGGTCTGAGAGAACCCGGACCGGAGTCTGAGGACACGGAGCGTAGTGTGAGGACACAGAACGGACTGAGAGATCCTGGACCGGAGTGTGACTACATGGAGAGTTCTGAGAGATCCCGGACTGGAGCATGAGGGCATGGAGCGCAGCGTATGGACACGGAGCGGAGTGAGAGATCCCGGAACGGAGCGTGAGTACACGGAGCGGAGTGAGTGATCCCGGAACGGAGCGTGAGGACACGGAGCAGACTGAGAGATCCTGGACCGGAGTGTGAGGACACAGACCGGACTGAGAAATCCTGGACGGGAGAGCACGGAGCGGAGTCTGAGAGCACGGACCGGAGTGTTCGAGATCCCGGACTGGAGTCTGAGGACACGGACCGGAGTGTGAGAGATTCCGGAGCGGAGTCTGAGAGCCCGGACGGGAGTGTGAGAGCACCGAGCGGGGTATGAGGGCCCGGAGCGGACTGAGAGATCCTGGACCGGAGCGTGAGGACACAGACCGGAGTGTGAGGACACAGACCGGAGTGTGAGGACACAGAGCAGACTGAGAGATCCTGGACGGGAGTGTGAGTACACGGAGTGGAGTGTGACGACACGGGGTGGACTGAGAGACCCCGGAACGGGGTGTGAGCACGGAGCGGAGTGTGAGAGATCCCGGACTGGAGAATCAGGGCCCGGAGCGGAGTCTGAGAGCCCGGAGCGGAGTGTTAGGACACGGAGCGGAGTGTGAGGACACGGAGCGGACTGAGAGATCCCGGACCGGAGTGTGAGCACGGATCGGAGTGGGAGAGATCCCGGACCGGAGTGTGAGCACGGATTGGAGTGGGAGAGATCCCGGACTGGAGAATCAGGGCCCGGAGCGGAGACTGAGAGCCCGGAGCGGAGTGTGAGGACACGGAGCGGAGTGAGTGATCCCGGAGTGGAGTGTGAGACACGGAGCGGAGTGAGAGATCCCGGACCGGAGTGTGAGGACACGGAGCAGAGTCTGAGAGATCCCGGACTGCAGTCTGAGAGCATGGACCAGAGTCTGAGAGCCCGGACGGGAGTGTGAGAGCACCGAGCGGGGTATGAGGGCCCGGAGCGGAGTGAGAGATCCCAGACCGGAGCGTGAAGACACGGAGCAGACTGTGAGATCCCGGAACGGAGTGTGAGGACATGGAGCTGAGTGTAAGGACACAGAGCGGACTGAGAGATCCCGGAACGGAGTGTGAGAGCCCGGAGCGGATTGAGAGGGCACGGAGCGGAGTCTGAGAGCACGGAGCGGAGTGTGAGAGATCCCGGACCGGAGTCTGAGGACACGGACCGGAGAGTGAGAGATCCCGGACCGGAGTCTGAGAGCCTGGGCCGGAGTCTGAGATCCTGGAGCGGAGTGTGAGGACACGGAGCGGACTGAGAGATCCTGGACCGGAGTGTGAGGACACGGAGCGGAGCGTGAGGACATAGAGCGGACTGAGAGATCCTGGATTGGAGTCTGAGGACACGGAGCGGAGTGTGAGGACACGGAGCGGACTGAGAGATCCCGGACCGGAGTGTGAGGACACGGAGCGGAGTGTGAGGACACGGAGCGGACTGAGAGATCCCGGATTGGAGTGTGAGGACACGGAGCGGAGTGTGAGGACACGGAGCGGAGTGTGAGGACATGGAGCGGACAGAGAGATCCTGGACTGGAGTGTGACAACACGAAAAGTTCTGAGAGATCCCAGACTGGAGCATGAGGGCACGGAGCGCAGCGTATGGACACAGAGCGGAGTGAGAGATCCCGGAAGGGAGCGTGAGGACATGGAGCGGACTGAGAGAACACGGACCGGTGCGTGAGGACACGGAGCGGACCGAGAGATCCTGGACGGGAGAGCATGGAGCGGAGTCTGAGAGCACGGACCGGAGTGTGCAAGATCCCGGGCCAAAGTCTGAGGACACGGACCGGAGTGTGAGAGATTCTGGATCGGAGTCTGAGAGCCCGGACGGGAGTGTGAGAGCACCGAGCGGGGTATGAGGGCCCGGAGAAGATTGTAAGGGCCCGGAGCGGAGTGAGAGATCCCGGAGCGGAGTCTGAGATCCCGGAGCTGAGTCAGAGATCCTGGACCGGAGTGTGAGGACACGGAGCGAAGTGTGAGGGCACGGAGCGGACTGAGAGATCCCGAACTGGAGTGTGAGGACACAGAGCGGACTGAGAGATCCCGGACTGGAGTCGGAGGACACGGAGCGGTCTGAGAGATCCCGGACTGGAGTCGGAGGACATGGAGCGGTCTGAGAGAACCCGGACCGGAGTCTGAGGACACGGAGCGGACTGAGAGATCCTGGACCAGAGTGTGAGGACACGGAGCAGAGTGAGAGATCCCGGAACGGAGCGTGAGGACACGGAGCAGAGTGAGAGATCCCGGACTGGAGTGTGAGGATACGGAGCGGAGTGTGAGGACACGGAGCGGACTGAGAGATCCCGGACTGGAGTGTGAGGATACGGAGCGGAGTGTGAGGACACGGAGCGGACTGAGAGATCCCGGACTGGAGTCTGAGGACATGGAGCGGAGTGTGAGGACACGGAGCGGACTGAGAGATCCCGGACTGGAGTGTGAGGATACGGAGCGGAGTGTGAGGACACGGAGCGGACTGAGAGATCCCGGACTGGAGTCTGAGGACATGGAGCGGAGCGTGAGGACACGGAGCGGACTGAGAGATCCAGGAGCGGAGTGTGAGGACACGGAGCAGACTGAGAGATCCCGGACTGGAGTCTGAGGACACGGAGCGGAGCGTGAGGACATGGAGTGGACTGAGAGATCCCGGATCGGAGTCTGAGGACACAGAGCGGAGTGTGAGGACATGGAGCGGACTGAGAGATCCTGGACCGGAGTGTGACAACACGGAGAGTTCTGAGAGATCCCGGACTGGAGCATGAGGGCACGGAGTGCAGCGTGAGGACATAGAGCAGAGTGAGAGATCCTGGAACGGAGCGTGAGGACACGGAGCGGAATGAGAGAACACGGACCAGAGCGTGAGGACATGGAGCGGACTGAGAGATCCCGGACTGGAGCGTGAGGACACAGAGCGGACTGAGAGATCCCGGACCGGAGTCTGAGGACACAGAACGGAGTGTGAGGACACGGAGCGGACTGAGAGATCCTGGACCAGAGTGTGACTACACAGAGAGTTCTGAGAGATCCCGGACTGGTGCATGAGGGCACGGAGCGCAGCGTATGGACACGGAGTGGAGTGAGAGATTCCGGAACGGAGTGTGAGGACATGGAGTGGACTGAGAGAACACGGACCGGAGCGTGAGGACACGGAGCGGACTGAGAGATCCCGGACCAGAGTGTGAGGACACGGAGCAGAGTGAGAGATCCTGGACGGGAGAGCACGGAGCGGAGTGTGCGAGATCCCGGACCAGAGTCTGAGGACACGGACCGGAGTGTGAGGACATGGAGCGGAGTGTGAGGACACGTTGCGGACTGAGAGATCCCGGAACGGAGTGTGAGAGCCCGGAGCGGATTGAGAGGGCACGGAGCGGAGTCTGAGAGCACGGAGCGGAGTGTGAGACATCACGGACCGGAGTCTGAGGACACGGACCGGAGTGTGAGAGATCCCGGACCGGAGTCTTAGAGCCCGGGCCGGAGTCTGAGATCCCGGAGCGGAGTCTGAGAGCCCAGACCAGAGTCTGAGAGATCCCGGACCGGAGTGTGAGGACACGGAGCGGAGTGTGAGGACACGGAGAGTTCTGAGAGATCCCGGACCGGAGTGTGAAAACACGGAGAGTTCTGAGAGATCTCGGACTGGAGCATGAGGGCACGGAGCGCAGCGTGAGGACATAGAGCAGAGTGAGAGATCCCGGAACAGAGCGTGAGGACACGGAGCGGAATGAGAGATCCCGGACCGGAGCGTGAGGACACGGAGCAGACTGAGAGATCCCGGACCGGAGTCTGAGGACACGGAACGGAGTGTGAGGACACGGAGCGGACTGAGAGATCCTGGACCGGAGTGTGACTACATGGAGAGTGCTGAGAGATCCCGGACCGGAGCGTGAGGACATGGAGCGGACTGAGAGAACATGGACCGGAGCGTGAGGACACGGAGCGGACTGAGCGATCCCGGACCAGAGTGTGAGGACACGGAGCAGAGTGAGAGATCCCGGAAGGGAGCGTGAGGACACGGAGCGGACTGAGAGATCCTGGACCGGAGTGTGAGGATACGGAGCGGACTGAGAGATCCTGGACGGGAGAGCACGGAGCGGAGTCTGAGAGGGCACGGAGCAGAGTCTGAGAGGGCACGGAGTGGAGCCTGAGGACACGGAGCGGACT
Organism: Hemiscyllium ocellatum; assembly: GCF_020745735.1. Taxonomy (NCBI): domain Eukaryota; kingdom Metazoa; phylum Chordata; class Chondrichthyes; order Orectolobiformes; family Hemiscylliidae; genus Hemiscyllium; species Hemiscyllium ocellatum. The sequence goes on from NC_083442.1 coordinate 13,337,520, forward strand.
GAGAGATCCCGATCGGAGTCTGAGGACACAGAACGGACTGAGAGATCCCGGACAAGAGTGTGAAAACACGGAGAGTTCTGAGAGATCCCGGGTGGAGCATGAGGGCACGGAGCGCAGCATGAGGACATAGAGCGGTGTGAGAGATCCCGGAACAGAGCATGAGGACACGGAGTGGACTGAGAGAACACGGACCGGAGTGTGAGGACACGGAACGGAGTGTGAGGACACGGAGCGGACTGAGAGATCCTGGACCGGAGTGTGACTACACGGAGAGTTCTGAGAGATCCCGGACTGGAGCATGAGGGCACGGAGCGCAGCGTATGGACACGGAGTGGAGTGAGAGATCCCGGAACGGAGTGTGAGGACATGGAGCGGACTGAGAGATCCTGGACCGGAATGTGAGGACACGGAGCAGACTGAGAGATCCTGGACGGGAGAGCACGGAGCGGAGTCTGAGAGAGCCCGGACCGGAATCTGAGAGCCCGGACCAGAGCGTGAGGACATGGACCGGTGTCTGAGAGATCCTGGAGCGGAATTTGAGAGATCCCGGACTGAAGTATCAGGGCCCGGATCGGAGTCTGAGAGCCCGGACCGGAGCGTGAGGACACAGTCTGGAGTCTGAGGACACGGATCGGAGTGTGAGGAACATGGAGCGGACTGAGAGATCCTGGACCGGAGCATGAGGACACGGAGCGGAGTGTGAGGACACGGAACGGAGTGTGAGGACACGGAACGGAGTGTGACGACATGGAGTAAAATGAGAGACCCCGGACCGGAGTGTGATGCCACGGAGCGGACTGAGAGATCCCGGACTGGAGAATCAGGGCCCGGAGCAGAGTGTGAGGACACGGAGCGGAGTGAGAGATGCTGGACCGGAGTGTGAGGACACAGAGCGGAGGCTGAGATATCCCGGACTGGAGTATCAGGGCCCAGAGGGGAGTCTGAGAGCCTGGACCAGAGCGTGAGGACACGGACCGGAGTCTGAGAGATCCTGGAGCGGAGTGTGAGGACACAGACCGGAGCGTGAGGACACAGACCAGAGTCTGAGAGATCCCGGAGCGGTGTGAGAGGACATGGAGCACAGTCTGAGGACACAGAGCGGAGTCGGAGAGCCCGAAGCGGAGTGAGAGATCCTGGACCGGAGTGTGAGGACACGGAGCAGAGTGAGAGATCCCGGACTGGAATGTAAGGACAGGGAGCGGAGTGTGAGGGCCCGGAGCGGAGCGTGAGGACACAGAGTGGAGTGAGAGATCCCGGACCGGAATATGAGGACACGGAGCGGAGTGTGAGAGCACGGAGCGGAGTGTGAGATCCCGGAGCAGAGTGTGAGGACAAGGAGCAGACGGAGAGATCCCGGACCGGAGTGTGAGGACACGGAGCGGAGTGTGAGATCCCGGAGTGGAGTGTGAGGACACGGAGCGGAGTGTGAGATCCCGGAGTGGAGTGTGAGGACACGGAGCGGAGTGTGAGATCCCGGAGTGGAGTGTGAGGACACGGAATGGAGTGTGAGATCCCAGACCGGAGTGTGAGGACACGGAGCGGACTGAGAGAACCCGGACCGGAGTGTGAGGACACGGACCGGAGTGTGAGGACACGGACCGGAGTGTGAGGACACGGAGCGCACTGAGAGATCCCAGACCGGAGTGTGAGGCACGGAGCGGAGTGTGAGATCCCGGAGCGGAGTGTGAGATCCCGGAGCAGAGTGTGAGGACACGGAGCGGACTGAGAGAACCCGGACCGGAGTGTGAGGACACGGAGCGGACTGAGAGATCCCGGACTGGAGTCTGAGGACACGGAGCGGAGTGAGAGATCCCAGAATGGAGTATGGAGACTCGGAGTGGACCGACAGATCCTGGAACGGAGTCCAGGAACACGGAGTGGACTGTCACATCCCGTCACTGATGCCAGGACAGAAAATCTGGACTAGAGTCCGGGGACTCAGACCGGACTGACAGATCCCGGAATAGAGTCTGGGAACATGGAGCGGACTGACAGATCCCAGAACAAAGTACTGAAACACGGAGCAGACCAAAAGATCCTGGAATGGAGTATGGGAACATGGAACAGACTCAGATCCCGGAATGGATTCCGGTGACTTGGAGCGGAATCAGATCTTGGAATGGAGGACCGGAACACGGAGCAGACTCAGATCCCAGAACAGAGTACGGGGGCTCGGAGCAGACTGATAGATCCCAGAACGGAGTCTGGAAACACGGGTGGACTGACAGATCCCGGAGCAGGTCCGGAGACCCGGAGTGGACTGACAGATCCTGAAGCAAAATGACAGATCACAGAATGAACTGACAGATCCCGGAACAGAGTGACAGATTCCTGGAGCAAAATGACAGATCCCAGAGTGGACTGACAGATTCTGAAGTCACAGAACAGACTGTGATAAAAGGAGCAAGGTGACAAATCCCACAGGGAGTCTGGATGCACAGAGTCAAGTGATAAAACCCAGAGCTAAGTGTGGAAACACAGAGTGAAGCCAAGTTACATGAAGTGGGTCAAAAACAACATAGAACATCGAAGTGTACAGCACAGGAACGGTCCCTTCGGCCCATGATGTTGTGCTGATCATGACACCAAATTAAACTAACTCCTTCTGCCTGCCCTTGGTCCATATCCCTCTATTCCTTGTGTACCCATGTGATTATCTAAAAGCCCCTTCAATGCCCCTATCATATTTGCCTCTCCCACCACCCTGGCAGCGTGTTCCAGACTCCTACCACTCTCTCTTTGTAAAAAAAACCTGCCCCTCATATCTCCTTTGCACTTTCTCTCTCTCACCTTAAATGCATGCCCCCTCGTATAAGACATTTCAACTCTGGGAGAAAGATTCTGACCTTCAACCCTATCTATGTATTTCGTAATTTTAAAGACTTCTATCAGAACTCTCCCTAACCTCCACCTCTACAGAGAAAACAACTTGAGTTTTTCCAGACTCTCATTAGAGCTGATACCCTCCTCTTCTGAACACTCTCCAGAGTCTCCACATCCTTCCTGTTGTGTGCAACAAGAATTGAACACAATACTCTCAGTATGCCCTGAACAAAATCTTACAAAGCTGCAATATGACGTCCTGACTCTTGTACTCAATTCCCCGAATAAAGGCAAGCATGCCATACTCTTTTTTTATTCCCTATCTAATTCAGCGGCCACTTTCAGAGAGTTATGAACATGAACCCCAAGGTCTCCCTCTACATCAATGCTGTTCAGGGTCCTGTCATTAGCTGCAAACTTTCCCTTAACATTTGATCTCCCAAAGTGAGATTAAACTCAGATTAAACTCCAACTGCCATTTCTCTGCCTGTATGTGCAACTGATCAATATCTCACTGCGTACTTTGACAACCTCCGACACCATCCATGACACCATTGATCTGCAAGATGTATCATCTGCTTAAGACATAGAAGTAGAAATAGGCCTTTCGGCCCATCGAGTCTGCTATACTATTTGAGCATGTTTCTCAATTCCATTGTCCTGGAGCCAGAGTGGTCTATGCAAACACGAAGCCAAATGATTAACAAAAATAGAAATTGCTGGAAAAGCTGTACAGGTCTGGCAGCATCTGTGGAGAGAAATTAGAGTTAGTGTTTCAGATCAAGCGACCCTTCCTCAGAATTGGAGGCATGGTGAACGATAAATCTGAGTGACAAATCCCAGAGTGGAATCAAAAAATGTCAAGTAGGTTCTGAAGACTCAGAGAGGAATCACAAAATCCTGAAGTTCAGAAATACAGAGTTGAGTGACAAAGCCCAAAGGTGATCTACAAAAACGTGAAGCAGAGTGACAAATCCTGGAGCGGAATATAGAAACACAGAGCAGAGTAATGAGGTACAGAGCAGGGTCATAGAACCCAGAATCTGAAAACCCAGAGGCTGAGGCAGAAAACTGAATTGAAGATTGGAAACACAGACGGAGGTAACAAAACCCGGAGTGGAGTCTGAAAGCACAAAGCGGAGTCACAAAACACAGAGCAGAGTCCAAAAACACAGAATAAAGTCTTAAGCCACAGAGCAGAATCTGAAAACCTAGATCGGAATCTGATCATCCAAATCACAGTTTGAAAACCCAGTTTGGAATTTGGAAATCCAGAGTGAAGTCAGAAAACCTGGAATGGAATCGGAGAATCCAGGGTGGTCTGAAAATCCATGGTGAATCTGAAAAACTGGTCATGTGTAGAAAAAAAGGACTAGATCAGAAAACATGGGGGTGGGGTCTGAAAACGCAGTTTGGAGTCAGGAAATTCCAATTGGCACCAGGAAACTTGGAACAGAATCAGTAAACCCAGACAGAGTCTGGAAATTTAGAGCAAAACCAAAACCCCAGGGTGGAATTTTACAGGCAGAGTTGAGTTTTAAACACGAAGGAGACTCTAGAAACAGTGAACAAAAAAACCCAAAAGAATCGCAGTCTCTAGAAATCAGGAACAAAACCAGAAATTGCTGGAAAAACTCAGCCGGTCTGGCAGCATCAATGGAGAGGAAGCAGTTTCCGTTCCAGTCACCGTTCTTCAGACTGGACCCAAAATATTAACACTGCTTTCTCTCCATTGATGCTGCCAGACCTGCTGAGTTTTTTTCCATGAATTTCTGTTTTTGTGTCTAGAAACACAAACTGGAATGTGAAAAAAAACCAGGGATGGAGACTGAAAACCCACATCAGAAGCAGGAAACTGTGATTGGATTCTGGAAACCTGCATCCAAACCTAAAATTCCAGATCTGAGCCCGGAAACCTGGAGTGGAGATGAAAAATCTGGAGTGGATTTGCGAATCCCAGAGCCGAGTCTTAAACCCAGAGTGGAGTGTGGATATTTGGAAAGGTGTATCTGGAAATCTAGGGCAAGTCTGAAATCCTGATGCGGAATTACGAAATGAAAAACAGATCAGTGTTCAAACTCTGGAAATCCAGAGCAGAGTCCAAATACCCAGAGAGGAAGAGAGTTTAAAAATCCACGTGAATCTGAAACCTGAAGCAGAGTCTTTAACCCAGAATTAAGTCTCTACAAATAACGGGGAATCTGGAAATACAGATTGAATCTGAAAACCTACGGGAAACTATGAAAACATGGAACTGAGAAGAATATCCACAATTGGAGTCACGAAATTGGAGTTGGGTTTCATCATCAGAATGTGGTTATTGAAACCACAGAGCTGCATCATAACGCCATGGAGCGGAGTATTTACAACAGGAGCCAGGTCAGGTAAACCAGGGGCAGAGCCTAGAAACCTGGAGTGGAATCTCCAATTCCGGACTGGAATATGTAAACCTGGATTGGACTCTGAAAACCTATAGGGAATCAAGAGCCTGGTGGGCTATCTGAAAATTGGGAGTGGAGTACAGAAACCTGGAGCAGAGTCTGAAAATCAGAAACAGAATCTGAAAAGGTGCAGCACTGTCACAAAACTCACAGAGATGTTACAAAACCCGAACCGGAGTTTGAAAATACACTACGGAGTCTGGAAAACCTGGAGCAGAGGAATGAAAACCCAGAATGAAAGCACAAAATCTGGAAATGCATTCCAGTGCAGAGTCAGAGAGGGCAAAAGAAAGTCAGTAAACGCAGGGGGGAGTCTAGGAAATTCAGAGCAAAGTGGAGCAAAGTCCAGAGTAGAATCAAGCAATTCGGAGTAGAGTCAGAAAACCCAGGGAGGTGCAGATGGGGAACTGGAGGCTGCCCCTGAGAGGTGGAGGGCAAGGATCTGGCTCTCAGTCACCCGGAGCAGAGTCACCAAAACACAGATTAGACTCAGAAATCCGAGGCAGGGACAGGAAATCTTGGCCAAGGCAGCATGAAACACAAAGTAGACTCAGAAAACCAAGAGTGCAGCTTGGAAACCTAGACCTGGGCTGCAGAAACCAAAAGCTGAATCACAAAACAGGGAGGAGACTCAAGGAAACAGAGCAGAGTACAGGAACCCAAAGTGGAACTCAAAACAAAAACCCAGAGGGGTATTCTGAAACCATGGATTTAATCCTCCAGCTGCAAATCCAAAAGAGAAACAAAATACAGCCACCGGGAAGATGATGGATGGATGGGGTCTGGAGGTGAAACAGAGGCTCTTGATCTTTTCATCAAGATGGCAATGACAACTCTCCCCCTTTCACCATCTGTGAGGCTGTGGGGCTGAATCCAAACTGCCAGGCCAGACCAAGGGGTCCAAGATCACACTCGGAAATTAGGGGAAGGTGCAATGAGAGAACAAAATTCCAGACATTCAACACAGGGCAGGGAAAATCCAGAATGATGAAATTAATACTTGGACCGTCAGAACGCTTTCAACATAGTCCCATGGAAGGGATTGATCTGATTGGGGATAGTGTATTGAGGTGGAAAGAAAATTATTTAGCAGGCAGGGAACAAAGAGTAAATGCTATTTTTCTGAATGGCCAGTGGGGTACCACGAGGATGGATTGTAGGACCTCAACTACTCACATTGTATGTTAATTATTTAGATGAGGGACCTAAATGTAATGTCTCAAAGTTAGTGGATGACACAAAACTGTCTGCAAGGCTGAGCTATAAGGAGCAAGTAGGGATGTTGCGTTTTGATTTCAATGGCTGACTGGAAAAATGCAGATACTATATAATGTGGATAAATTAGAAGTAGAATGTCCTATTTTAGAATTAGAATCCCTCAGTGTGGAAACAGGCCCTTCAGCCCAACAGGTCCACACTGACCTTCCAAAGAGTAACCCACCCAGACCCGTTTCCCTATTACTCAACATTTAACCTGGACTAATGCACCTCCCTGAACACTATGGGCAATTGAGCACGGCCAATCCACCTCACCTGCCCATCTTTAGATTGTGGGAGAAAACCGGAGCACCCGGAGGAAGCCCACGCAGACACGAGGAGGAAGAAGGGCAAACTCCACACACACACACACACACACACACACACACACACAGTCGCCCGAGGCTGGAATTGAATCAGAGTCGCTGGTGCTGTGAGGCAGCAGTGCCAGCCTAAAGTGGGCACCCAAATGTGAGGTTATCTAACTTGTTAGCAAGAATAGAAAGGCAGATTATTATTAGAATGGCTATAAACCGAGAAAGGGGAATATTCAATGAGACCTGGCTGCCCTTGTGCACCATTTTCTGAAAGTAAGCTCAAAGGTGCAACAGAGGGTCAAGAAGACCCATCATAATGAGAGGATACAAATATAGGAACAAGAATGTCTTGCTGCAATTACTAGTGAGGCCACATCTAGAATGTCGTGTACAGTTTTGGTCTCCTTATCTGAGGAAGGATGTTTTTGCGAATAGACCCGAGTGCAGTTAAGTTGATTCCTGGGATGGCAGGATTGATGTATGAGGAGAGATTGAGTTGGTTAGAATTGTATTCACTGGAGTTCATAAGAATGCAGGCGTATCTCATAGAAATCTATAAAATTCCAACAGATCCAGACAGGAAAGATGCTCCCTGATGGTGGGGGTGTCCAGATCAGGGTCACAGTTTAATACACGGGCTAGGCCATTTAGGACAGAGATCAGGAGAAATGGCTTCACCCAGAGAGTGGTGAGCCTGTGAAATCGACTATCACAGACAGTGGTTGATGTTGTTCACAACGTGGTCTCCTCTATATTGTGGAGATGAAATGCAGGCCGGGTGAACATTTGGAGAACACCTATGCTCCATCAGCAACAATGTTCCTGAGCTTCCAGTTTCCTGCCCCTTCACCACATCACTGTGTTTCCATGACAACACTTCTACCTCAGGCCTGCTGCAGTGCTCCAGAGAGCCTCAGTGCAAGCTTGGAGAACAAGATCCCATTTCCCACTTGGGGACCCTGCAGCCTTTACGACGGTATTGTGGACAGTGAGGAGGGTTATTAGAAATTGCAGCAGGACCTTGATTAGCTGGGGAAGTGGGCCGTGAAATGGCCAATGGAGTTTAACATAGACAAGTGTGAGGTCTTGCATTTTGGAAAGTCAAATCAAGGCAGGAGTTTCTTGATGGTAGAGCCTTAAGGAGTGTAGCAGTACAGAGGGATCTTGGTGTTCAGGTGCATGGTTCTCTAAAAGTGTAGTCACGGGCAGACAGGGCACTGAAGGAGGCTTTTGGCACACTGGCCTTCATCAGTCAGAGCATTGTGTATAGAAGTTGGGAAGTTACATTGCAGTTATACAAGACATTGGTGAGGCTACATTTGGAGTATTATGTTCAGTTTTGATCACCTTGCTATAGGAAGTATGTTATTAAACTGGAAAGAGTACAGACGAAATTTATAAGAATGTTGCTTGAACTCAATGGTCTGAGTTATAGGGAAAGGTTGGACAAGCTGGGACTTATTTCTTTAGAGCATAGGAGACTGAGGGGGGAGATCTTATAGAGGTCTATAAGATCATGAGAGGCATGGATAGGATGAATGCACTCAGTCTTTTTCCCAGGTGAGGGAATCAAGGACAACAGGGCTTCAGTTAAAGGTTAGAGGGGAAAGAATAAAAGGGAATCTGAGGAGCAACCTTTTAACACAGAGGCCAGTCCGCACATGGGATAAGCTGCCAGTGGAACTGGTTGAGGCAGCTACGTTACAACATGTAAAACGCATTTGAAAAAAATACATGGATAGGAAAGGTTTAGAAGGATATGGGTCAAGTGCGGGGAAATGGGGTTAGTGTGGATGGACAGTTTGGTCGGCATGGACCAGTTTGAACCAAAGGGCCTGACTCCATACTGTAGGACTCTATGAGTCTCGGACTCAACATTGAGTTCAATAACTTTAGAGCCTGATTCCTTCCCCACCCCACTCCCAACCTTGTTATGACATGGGCTGTTTTACCACAGTCACCCATTCCCACATACTCCTAAGCTCCTTATCACATTACAATATTTGAGTTGAAAAGAGTGGTGCTGGAAAAGCACAACAAGTCAGGCAGCATCCAAAGAGCAGGAGAGTCAACGTTTTGGGTTCCTGCTCCTCAGATGCTGCGCCATTCTATTCGACTTCAACCTCTCTAGCATCCGCAGTCCTCACTTTCACATTATATGTTCCCCTCACCTCACTATATGCATTCCCTCAGGGACACCTTTGTCCATTCCTCAATGACCACTCCCCCCATCCCACAGCACCTTCCCATGTAACCGCTGAAGGTGCAATCCTGATCGAGGGGCTGAATGGCCTACTCATGCTCCTATCTGCTGTGTTTCTACACGGATCATAGTGAGAAATCCAGAGAAAAGTCATACAGCCGAACAAGGAATACCCAGATAGGAATAAGGAAACCCCAGAGAGGGGAATTCCAGAGCTGCACAGGCGGCATGGTGGTTAGCACTGCTGCCTCACAGCGCCAGAGACCCGAGTTCAATTCCTGCCTCAGGTGACTGACTGTGCAGTTTGCATGTTCTCCCCGTGTCTGCGTGGGTTTCCTCCAGGTGCTCCGGTTTCCGCCCACAGTCCAAAGATGTGCGGGTCAGGTGAATTGGCCATGTTAAAATTGCCCGTGGTGTTAGGTGAAGGAATAAATGGGTCTGGGTGGGTTGCTCTTTGAAGGGTCAGGTTGGGCTGAAAGGCCTGTTTCCACACTGTAAGTCATCTAATCTAAAGCTGCACCAGAGAAAACTCGGAGCGATCAAGTGAATGTCTGAACTGGAGCAAGTAAAACCTGGCGTGGAGCCATGCAATTCCAGAATACAGCTGAAAAAATATTGAATTGCAGTGGGAAAAACCCAGAGCAGAGTGAGGAAAATGCAGACTGCAGATGTGGAAATGAGAAGCAGGATATTCAAACTTAATGTGAAGTGGGGAAAACCCATAGCAGAGCCATGGAAAGCTGGAACTCAACAGGAGACTTGGAGTTCAGTTGGAAAACCTACAGCACTGCCAGGAAATCTTGGATAAAAACAAAATATTGTTGATGCTAGAAATCTAAAACTGGAATCTGATGTTCAAAAGAAGTGATAACAGACTTGAAACATTAACTTCTAGAGGTTTATAAAACCTCGAGAAGCAGAGATAAGATGAATGGATAAGGTCTTTTCCAAAACTAGAAGGTATAAGTTTAGGGTGAGAGGGGCAAGATTTAGAAGGAACCAGAGGTCCAACATTTTCACACAGAGGGTGTTGCGTATATGGAACGAGCTGCTAGAGGAAGTGGCAGAGGTGGGTACAATTACAGCATTTCAAAGACATTTGGACAGGGACATGGATAGGAAAGGTTGATTGGGATATGGGTCAAACACAGGTAAATAGGACTAGTTCAGTTTAGGACACCTGGTCAACATGGATGAGTTGGGCCAGAGGGCCAATTGTTGAGTTGTCTACCTTCATGACTCTCTTTCTCTCCATAGATGCTGCCAGACCTGCTGAGTTTCTCCAGCTTTCTCTGTGTTTGGTTTTGGAAATGTCGAGTGGCAAGGCAAAACCTGAGAACAAAGCAGGGGAAAAGAATTCCCTGTATCAGAGCAGAGAAAACTCAGAGCTGAGCAACGGAAACTCAGATCAGAGCACTGAATACACTGAGTAGTGTGGGAAAAATCGGGAGTGCAGCAAGGAACATCTGGAATAAAGTAAAAACAACCAAAGCAAAGTACATAGAACATTCCAGCGTCTACAGAACTCTTGGCCCTCGATGTTGCATTGATCTGTGAAACCAATCTGAAGCCCGCCTATTCTACACTATTCCACTTTCACCCATATGTTTATCCAATGACCATTTAAAGTTAATGCCCATAAAGTTGGTGAGCCTACTACTGTTGCAGGCAGACCGTTCCACGCCCATAGTACTCTCTGAGTAAAGAATCTACCTCTGACATCTGTCCTATATCTATCACCCCTCAATTTAAAGCTATGTCCCCTCACGCTAGCCATCACTATCCAAGGAAAAAGTCCACCCTGTCTAACCCTCTGATCATCTTGTATGTCTCAACTAAGTCACCTCTCAACCTTCTCTCTAACGAAAACAGCCTCAAGTCCCTCAGCCTTTCCTCATAAGACCTTCCCTTCATACCAGGCAACATCCTGGTAAATCTCCTCTGCACCCTTTCCAATGCTTCCGTATCCTTCCATCCATGCCAGTACTCCATGTGCAAAACCGGAGTTTTGTACAGCTGCAACATGATCCCATGGCTCCGAAATTCAATCTCTCTACCAATAAAAACTAACACACCATATGCCTCCTTAACAACCCTATCAACCTGGGTGGCAACTTTCAGGGATGTATGCATATTAACACCGAGACCTCTCTGCTCATCTACACTACCAAGAATCTTACATTAGCCCAGTACTCCGTATTCCTGTTACTCCTTCCAAAGTGAATCACCTCACACTTTTCTGCATTAAACTCCATTTGCCACCTCTCTGCCCAACTCTGCAGCTTATCTATGTCCATCTATAAGCTGCAACATCCTTCCGCACTGTCCACAACTCCACCAAACTCAGTGTCATACGCAAATATACTAACCCATCCTTCTCCATCCTCATCCAGGTCATTTATAAAAATGACAAACAGCAGTGAACCCAAAGCAGATCCTTGCGGTACACCACTAGTAACTGAACTCCAGGATGAACATTTCCCATCAACCACCATCCTCTGTATTCTTACAACTAGCCAACTTCTGATCCAAACCACTAAATCACCATCAATCCCATTCCTTCATATTTTGTGCCATAGCCTATCACACCATTAACCACTTTACCCTCATCCACCTGTATGGTCACCTTCTCAAAGAACTCAATAAAGTTTGTAAGGCACAACCTACTCTTCACAAAACCGTGTTGACTATTCCTTTCTAGATGATTATAAATCCTATCTCTCATAATCCATTCCAACACTTTACCCACAACCAAAGTGAGGTTCACTGGTCTAATTCCTAGGGTTGTCTTTACTCCTCTTCTTGAACAAGGGGACAGCATTTGCTATCCTCCAGTCTTCTGGTACTATTCCTGTAGACCATGACAAAATAAAGATCAAAGCCAAAGACTCTGCAATCTCCTCCCTTAGAAGAAATCCCATACGGCCCAGAGGACTTATTATTTTCACACTTTCCAGAATTGCTAACACTTCCTCCTTATGAACCGCAATCGTCTAGTCTAGTAGCCTGTATCTCAGTATTCTCCTCCACAACATTTATTTTTTCCTGTCTGAATACTGATGAAAAATATTCATTTAGTGCCTCTCCTATCTCCTTGGACTCCACACACAACTTCCCACTACTGTCCTTGACTGGCCCTAATCTTAGAGTCATAGAGATGTACAGCACGGAAACAGGCCCTTCGGTCCAACTCATCCATGCTGACCAGATATCCCAACCCAATCTAGTCCCACCTGCCAGCACCTGGCCCAAATCCCTCCAAACTCTTCCTATTCATATACCCATCCAGATGCCTTTTAAATGTTGCAATTGTACCAGCCTCCACAACTTCCTCTGGCAGCTCATTCCATACGTGTACCACCCTCTGTGTAAAAAAGTTGCCCTTTAGGTCTCTTGTATATCATTTCCCCTCTCACCCTAAACTTTTGCCCTCTAGTTCTGGACTCCCCGACCCCAGGGAAAATACCTTGTCTATTTAACCTATCCATGCCCTTCATGATTTTATAAACCTCTCTAAGGTCACCCCTCAGCCTCCAATGCTCCAGGAAAAACAGCCCCAGCCTGTTCAGCCTCTCCCTATAGCTCAAATCCTCCAACCCTGGCAACATCCTTGTAAATCTTCTCTGAACCCTTTCAAGTCTCACAAAATCCTCCCAATAGGAAGGAGACCAGAATTGCATGCAATATTCCAACAGTGGCCTAACCAATGTCCTGTACAGCCGCAACAATGCAACACGTTGCATTTATCTAAATTAAACTCCATCTGCCACTTCTCAGCCCATTGGCCCATCTGGTCCAGATCCTGTTGTAATCTGAGGTAACCTTCTTTGCTGAAAATGTGTTGCTGGAAAAGCGCAGCAGGTTAGGCAGCATCCAAGGAACAGGAAATTCGATGTTTCGGGCCAGAGCCCTTCATCAGGAATGAGGAGAGTGTGTCCAGCAGGCTAAGATAAAAGGTAGGGAGGAGGGACTTGGGGGAGGGGCAATTGAGGTGTGATAGGTGGAAGGAGGTCAAGGTGAGGGTGATAGGCCGGAGTGGGGTGGGGGCGGAGAGGTCAGGAAGAAGATTGCAGGTTAGGAGGGCGGTGCTGAGTTGAGGGAACCGACTGAGACAAGGTAGGGGTTTGGAATGTAGTCTGGAGTCCCGTGTGGGATCAGTCGGTTCCGTAGGCAGTTCCACACGGACTCTGGACTACATTCCAACTGCCTACGGAACCGACTGATCCCACACAGACTCCGGACTAACCTTCTTTGCTGTACACTACATCTCCAATTTTGGTGCCATCTGCACGGTGGCAGTGGGCGGCACGGTGGCACAGTGGTTAGCACTGCTGCCTCACAGCGCCTGTAGACCCGGGTTCAATTCCCGACTCAGGCGACTGACTGTGTGGAGTTTGCACGTTCTCCCCGTGTCTGCGTGGGTTTCCTCCGGGTGCTGTTTCCTCCCACAGTCACAAAGATCAGGTGAATTGGCCATGCTAAATTGCCCGTAGTGTTAGGCAAGGGGTAAATGTAGGGGAATGGGTGGGTTGCGCTTCGGCGGGTCGGTGTGGACTTGTTGGGCCGAAGGGCCTGTTTCACTGTAAGTCTAATCTAATCTAAACTGTACCTCTTATGCTCGTGTCCAAATCATTTATGTAAATTGCAAAAAGTAATGGACCCAGCATCGATCCTTGTGGCACATTACTGGTCACAGGCCTCCGGTCTGAAAAACAATCCTCCATCACCACCCCCTGACTGCTACCTTTGAGCCAGTTCTGTATCCAAATGGCTAGTTCTCCCTGTATTCCATGAGATCTAACCTTGCTAATCAGTCTCCCATGGGGAACCTTGTCAAATATCTTACCAAAGTCCATATTGATCACATCCACCGCTCTGGCCTCATCAATCCTTTTTGTTACTTCTTCAAAAAACAGTTAGTGAGACATGATTTCCCATGCACAAAGCCATGTTGACTATCCTTCATCAGTCCTTGCCTTTCCAAATACATGTACATCCTGTCCCTCAGGATTCCCTCCAACAACTTGCCCACCACCGACATCAGGCTCCCTGGTCTGTAGTTCCCTGGCTTGTCCTTAAACAATGGCACCACATTCGCCAACTTCCATTTTCTGGCACCTCACCTGTGACAATCGATGATCCAAATTTCTCAGCAAGGGGCCCAGCAATCACTTCCCTACCTTCCCACATTGTTCTCGGGTACACCTGATCAGGTCCTGGGGAATATCAACATTTATGCGTTTCAAGACATCCAGCACATCCTCCTCTGTAATATGGACATTTTTCACCATCTATTTCTCTACATTCTATATCTTCCATGTCCTTCTCCACAGTGGACGCTGATGCAAAATACTCAATGCCTTGCAGGTCTTTGAGGAGCCCTATTCTTTCCCTAGTTCCCCTTTTGTCCTTAATGTATTTGTAAAAACCCTTTGGATTCTCCATTACCCTATTTTCCAAAGCTATCTCATGTCTCCCTTTTGCCCTCCTGATTTCCCTCTTAAGTATACTCCTAGTGCCTTTATACTCTAAGGATTCACTCGATCTATCATGTCTATACTTGACACATGCTTCCTCCTTTTTTCTTAGCCAACCTCTCAATTTCTCTCGTCATCCAGCATTCCCAACACCTACCGAACTTTCCTTTCACCCTGACAGGAATGTACTGTCTTAGGCTCTCATTCTGAAGGCTTCCCATTTTCCAACTGTCCTTTTACCTACAAACATCTGTCCCCAGTCAGCTTTTGAAAGTTCTTGCCTAATACCATCAAAATTAGCCTTCCTCCAATTTAGAACTCCAATTTTTAGATTTGGTCGATCCTTTTCCATCACTATTTTAGAATTATGGTCGCTGGCCCCAAAGTGCTTCCCCACTGACACCTCAGTCACCTGCCCTGCCTTATTTCCCAAGAGTAGGTCAGGTTTTGCACCTTCTCTAGTTGGTAAATCCATATACTGAATCAGAAAATTTTCTTGTACATACTTAACAAATTCATCTCCATCAAAACCCTTAACACTATGGCAGTCCCAGTTTATGTTTGGAAAGTTAAAATCCCCCACCCTAACCACCCTACTCGTCATTTGTTTATTCCTGACATAGTTATAGAAAGCCTTAGGGTTTTAGTTTAGATTAGATTATTTACAGTATGGAAACAAGCCCTTCGGCCCAACCAGTCCACACCGACCCGCCAAAGCGCAACCCACCCAGACCCACTCCCCCTACACCTAACACTACGGGCAATTTAGCATGGCCAATTCACCTAACCTGCACATCTTTGGACTGTGGGAGGAAACCGGAGCACCCGGAGGAAACCCACGCAGACACGGGGAGAATGTGCAAACTCCACACAGAGAGTCACCTGAGGTGGGAATTGAACCCGGGTCTCTGGCGCTGTGAGGCAGCAGTGCTAACCACTGTGCCACCGTGCCACCTTGATCCTACTTGCCAAAGTCTTCTCATGTCCCCTCCTGGCTCTTCTTAGCTCTCTCTTTAGGTCCTTCCTGGCTAACTTATAACTCTCAAATGCCCTGACTGAGCCTTCTTCTTGCTCTTGAAAAGAGATTTTCAACTTCTTTAGTTAACCTCACTCGACCACTTCCTCCCTGCCAGACAGGTACACCTTATCCAGGATACAATGTAGCTGTTCCTTAAACAAGCTCCATATTTCAATTGTGTCCATCCCCTGTAGTTTCCTGCCCCATCCAATGTATCCTAAATCTTGCTTAATCGCATTATAATTGCCTTTCCCCCAGCTGTAACTCTTGCTGTGTGATATATACCTTTATCATCGCTAAAGTAAACATTACCGAATTGTGATCACCATCACCAAAGTGCTCACCTACCTCCAAATCTAACACCTGGCCTGGTTCATTACCCAGTACCAAATCCAATGTGGCCTTGCCTCTCGTTGGCCTGTCTACACATTGTGTTAGGAAACCCTCCTGCACACATTGGACAAAAACTGACCCCATATAAAGCACCTGAATTATAGCATTTCCAGTCAATATTTGGAAAGTTAAAGTCTCCCATATCAACTACCAAGAAGCATCTTTGCAAACCTTTCCTCTGCATCTCTGGAACTTTTCGGACACCTATAGAAAACTCCCAACAGGGTGACCTCTTCTTTCTTAATTCTAACCTCAACCCATACGACCTCAGTTGATGAGTCCTCATCAAACCTCCTTTCTGATTCTGTAATACTGTCCTTTACTAACATTGCCACACCTCCCCCTCTTTAACCACCTTTCCTGTTCTTATTGAAACATCTAAAGCCTGGAACTTGCAACAACTGTTCCTCTCCCTGTTCTATCCATGTCTCCAAAATGGCCACAACATCGAAGTCCCAGGTACCGACACACGCTGCAAGTTCCCCACCTTATTCCAGATGCTCCTGGCGTTGAAGTAGACCCACTTCAAACTACATTCCTGCTTGCCGTTACACTCTTGCGACTTGAGACCTTATATACGACCTCACTACCTTCAACCTCCTGCACACTGTGGAAAACCCTGTGCAAATCCAGGTCAGAAACCCCGAACATCAGGAAAACATGGAGCAGAGCCCAGAACAGTTGCAGCAGAACAGAAAAATCCTCTCAGTGGAGCAAGGAAAATCCAGAGTGGTGCAGTGAAAACCTGGAGATGGAGCAGGAGAAAAAGCTGGAGCAGAGGAAAACCAGGAGCAGTATCTGGGGAAACCCCAAAGCACATGGGAGAAAACTCGAAACCATTGACAATGGTCAAGGGGAAAATAACCCTATCTGATTCATTACTGTACTTCAGACTATCCTCACTTGGTCTGGCCTACAAGTGACTCCAGACCCACAGCAATGTGTTTGATTCATAACTGCCCTCTGGACAAATAGGGGTGGGCAATATATACTGGCCTAGCGGTGGTGTCCTCATCCTGTGAATGAATACATTGTTTAAAAACACAGAGAGGGAGGGACAAGACCTCAAAGGATTAGAGATTAATGACGAATATTTTAACACTGAGATGTTGCCTGGTTGGGAGTCAATAAGGTCCAGCAAGTGTAGAGCTGGCGAGTGAACGTGAACTGGTGCAAGTTAGGACACAGGTAGCAGAATTACAGAACAACGTAAGTTAACACAGAAATGGAAAGTGTTTGTGAAGCTGGCCTGGAGAATAGTAGAATGATTGGTAAGACGGGGGTAACAAGGACCACTGAGCAGAAGCTGAGACAGATCTAGAAATGTTTGGAGCTGAGCTAAAAGAACTGATGGATCTGGACTATCAACAATCTCTGGAGCTGAAGAAAAAAGAGGGGGAAAATAAAAACTACTCCACTTCAAACAAAATATACTGTAGTTTTACTCCATAATTAAAATACAGGTAGAAGGTCCTTTACTTGAATATCCAAAAAACCGAAAAGTTCCGAAATCCAAAGGTTATTTTGTGAAGCTTTTTTCTCATTAACAAGGTTGTTTGGCAAGCAAACAGTTAACCCAAGGCGACAGCCACTCAATACGTGTCACTCAGAAGCACCAATAGGCCTGGGGTTTCTCTGTGAATGCCCCAAATCGACACCCTCTTGATGTGTGTCACTCAGATGCGACGTGTGTGTGAGGTGTGAGGGAGGTGGCCAAGCATGTTCTTAGTTAGAAGTCCACATCTCTGGTAAGATTTTTTAAAAATTCACCATTAAACTGTCACTATTCTGAAAACCGAAAAATTCCATGTTCCAAAGAACAGCTGGTCCCGAGCATTTTGGATAAAGGATCTTCTACCTGTACAGATAAAATAAAAAGAAAAAAAAAATTTGGCTTAACTGTAACTGTCAAAATGTTTAATGAAATAACGTATGTAAACTCCTCCTAATTAATTGTTCCAATATAGTAACATCCCAGAAACACACCCTTGGCAGAGGCAAATTCAGTGAAATAGATTGCCTCACATGTAATTCTAGCAACAGGAAGGGAACTGCAGCTTTTAGCTGTAACAGAGAGAGGAATAAGAGCTTCTACATCCAGCTTCAAAACCCCAGCAATTGCTGAAAGCTAAAACTAAACATCCTCGATCTGTAGGGCCTTGACCCAACCCATTCAGGCTGCTTCTATTGTTCCAATTTAAAAAAAAACCCAAGGTCTCACAAGCTGTTTATTTTATTGGCTTTGAGCAGACCCCCCTTTCCTCTGCCTCAACGTTGCTTCACAGAAAAAGGAGAAATACATCTCTTAAAGCTGCAGTATCATTACAATCACCCCCTCCCGACTTAAAAAGGAATGAACCATCAATTTACAAAGATAGATTCATTGTTAAAACCTTTAGTCTTACTCTATTAGTCCGCTACAATACATATACCCTGTAAAAGTTTCCTCAAATGCAGGAATGGATATGAAAGGTGCTAGTTTTATCACTGCTTGAGATTTTCCAAATGACATGTCTGGCAAAAGTCAACCATATCCTTATGCAGTCCAGGCTAATAAGAATATTTTTTCTATTTTGGCTTGAGTTTTGTTTATTCCCAAATGGCCTCCAACTGGCTACCCTTTCTATAACCCAATGGCAATACAACTCGATGAACTTCTGCCCACTTTTCATCTGCTTGAATATGTGACGGTCTCCATTTCCTCATTAAGACTTCATTTTTAAGATAGTAACACTCTGGATACACTCAGATTGTTCTGCTGTGTGTGCTTTATGATTCAACTGCTTTAGTTTTTCCTCTTCCTGTTGAATTTCAGTTAATTTCTCCAAACTAAAAACTTTGTCCTCCACCTGTTCTTATTTTTTTCTCAACCATATTCTTTAGTCTTTGATTTCTCCTTTATGGCTTTGCCACCAATAATCTGGAAAAATCCTAGGATACACTTCCTGTAATCCCTCAGATGCCTGATTTTCCACTGGCCCTTCAACCACAGTTGGCATTAATGATAACCTGGAGCTTTACCAAGGATTAACTGTATTCCTGCAACTGAGAATTTCTTTATTACGCCCACCACCACTTCTCCACTTTTCACTGGACTCACCAACCTCAATTTATATAATGGAACACTGCTTTCCTCACCATGAATTCTACATATTCCCATTTTTTTCTGGCAATACGCCTTCTGAATTATATATCTCCTCATCGCTCACCATCAAAAGTTGAATCATCTCTGAAAATCTTAATTTCTTTACCTACTCCTCCTGGTATACATGAGTAGACCTTACCTTTACAAGTAAATTATTTAAAGAGATCTGGCACTTTCTTCTCAACCAACATTTGACCGGTTATACATTCTTTTGCAGCTTTTTAGCTTCCGCTGTGTTTTCCACCTTCATCAAGTGGTGAAGGAAGTGGCTTATCCTGTTTTCCTATCCCCATCTTCCCAGTGCTTTTTCTAAACCAACACGGTGACGTTATGTAACTACTTTATTACCGTGGAAACACCTGAACATTTTGTACTTCCCTGTCCCCCACATGTGGTAAACAATCTTTATTATCGTCAATGAGATCTCCTTTTCCCTTACCTCCAGAGGATTTCTCCTTCCCCAGTTCCTACCCCTCACAGATTGAAATTGATGTCAGAAACCAAACTTTAATTTATGAACCAAATCTGCCATTTCATTTGCTGATCTTGCTGTTTTAACTCTCTGCTCTTCCACATGAGTTCTCACTATTTCAGAAAGTGAATTTTTGAACTCCTCCAAAATAATTCTCTCTCTAAGAGCGTTGTATGTTTGATTTATCCATCTATCAAAATTACTTTGTTTGGTCCTTTCAAACTCTATGTACATTTGACCAGGTTCCCACCTTTGATTCCTAAAATGTTGCCTGTAGGCTTCTGGTCCTAGCTCGTATGCATTTAAGATGGCTTTCTTCATCTCCTCATACACCCCAGATAGCTCCCCTGATAGTGATGCAAATACCTCACTAGCTCTACCTACCAACTTTGTTTGGATCCACGTATCCCAAGTGGTCACCAGCCATTTCATTTATTTAGCCTCTTTCCCACTGAACTTGCAGCTGTTCCTTGGTTTCCATTGCTCTTGTCTTCTACGGAATAGTTCATAATATTTAACAAGATCTACCTGCAGCGCAAAGGCCCTCACAAAAACAACATTCATCAAAGAATACAGTGCATTCCCAGATCATTTCCTTCACAGCAGCTACTTGCTCAGCCAAACTCTGCACAATATTATCATGTGGTGTGAACAAAGCTGATCTGCCCTGGGCCATCTGATAGCCATTTGCTAAAGTCCTCATGAGCTCGTTGCTATCAATCACGGGGCTACGTCAGATTAGGCAGGCAGCGTGTGCTGCATCTGCTGCCTTTCTCCAGGGACCGGGAGAGGTTCCAATCAATGAGTAGAACCCAGTTAACGACACATGTAGATCTCATTTTCTGCATCACCAACTTCTTTCTGGGGCTCCAGAGACAGCTGTGTTGTCAAACAGCAAACACAGCTGGAGGACTCCTCTTTAGCATGTGTCAACTATACACTGCTTGCAGATGAGGCTGGACAGACACTGTTAGCCTGTACAGATGGAGAATATACAACCTCCTGGTCTCCCTTGCAGTTCCCACAGCCCAAACCTCAAGGTGTAAAGTTCGGTTCAAGATTTCAATGTAGTGTTCGGTTTCCCAGAGGAGGAATATACAATAATCGTAAAATCTTTATTTGTTTTAAATCTATTTATATAGAGACTACAATGAAATGGATTAAAGTCTGTTATAAAGGATGTAATAGCAGACTATTTAGAAACGTACAGTATGGTCAAGCAGAGTCAGCATGGCTTAACAAATAGAGTATAAAATGAGGAGGTGGGGAGAATCTAAGATGGCGGCGATCTGAGAAGGTCACACTGCAGAGCTTCGCATCGCAGCAGGAGCAGGACGGTCCTTTAACCCACCCAACCCAGGTCATGGTTTCTTGGGATGTTGGAAAGATTGTGGAGCCCCAAGAAACATTTAAAAATTGACTTACCTGTATTTTCAGATGTCCAGAAATGCCTAAAAAGGGAAGAGGAGCATCTGAGGCTGGGCCTGCAGCTCAGCCTGCAGCAGCCTCGGAGCCGATTACTCTCCAAGACCCGGTGAACCAGCTCTCAAAATCTCGCGAGATGTTGGGAAACAGATTGAAGAGAAGCTGGCTCCCGACTCTCTCATGCTGCAGAAACATGAGCAGCAGCTGGGAGAGCTGGAGAAGAGGACGGATGAGGTGGAGCACAGGGTCACAGTGGTGGAAGCTGATGGCAGTTCATTCAAGGAAGAGATCCAAGCCCTGAAGACGCAGGTTCGTAATTTGCATGACCAAGTGGATGGTCTTGAAAACAGGGGCAGGAGAAAAAACATTCGGATTATCAGTCTGCGCGAGGGTAAGGAAGGTGAGCGGCCTGCGGAATTTGTTGAAGATTGGCTTCCGAAATTCCTTGACTTGAAGACTGGCATAAGAGGATTGAAGATAGAGAGGGCTCACCGGGTCGCAGCACGGAGGTTGGGTCTGAGTCACGCCCTCATCCTTTCCTGGTGCGGTTCCATCATTCCCGGGATAAGGAGAGAGACATGGAGGCTTCCAGACTCCAGGGGAAGGATCCAAAGGCCCTAATTTACGAGGGGTCTAAGATCATGTTTTTTTCAGGACTTTTCAGCGGTGGTGATCCAGAAACGAAAACCGTACGATGGTGTCAAGAGAAGACTGAAGGAGCTTGGGAATCAGTACTCCCTGAGATATCCGGCAGTGCTTCGGATCACCTTAGATGGATCCATGCATCTCTTTGACACATTGGAGAAGGCAAGAGACTTTGTGGACAAACTAACCTAATTTAAACAATTGTAATATGTATAAATATTGTTGCTGGGGTATGTGTTTATCATTCTGTAAAAGAAATGGAGGAAATCCGGGTGGAGCTTTGTTTTTTCCCCTTTTTTTCCTCTATTGATAATAATTTGGTTCAAACTATGTCTGGCAGTGGTTAAGATGCACATTTTAAATTTCTAAGTTAGGACATACCAAAGGATTTATTCCCCCTTTTTTTAAATAAAAGAATGTTTTTTTATTCATATTGATATTCTATGGGGTGTTTATTCTTTTTAGCTTGTGCTTGCGATGCGGCTCTAGCTGGGAGAAGTAAAGGTGGTTGAGATGGTTAGATGCCTATTTATGGGCAGTTCAGGATGGGTAGTTGCTCCCTCCGAGCAGGGGGTGAGTTCCCCTACTCAGCGCTATTGGCGCTTTATAAGTTGGTTTGTTTTCTGGTTTTTGTTGTTTTTTATTTTTAATAATTTTGTACGTTTGTTAAATGTACTGGTTTTAGTTTATGTAGTTTTTATATTTGGTGGATCATGCGACACTAAGGCTCAGCAATTTGTGGTTCAGGTTCCTCCTCTCTGGAATTTAAATGTAATTGCAGAAGATTATGACTAATGATTTGATTAAGTGGTGTACCTGGACTATCAAGGAAAGTCACTCACCAATTAAGAGGAAGAAGGTATTCTTGAGTCTTAGAAAGGAGAAGGTGGATATTGCTTTGTTACAGGAGACACATTTGGATGACAAGAGGCATCTGAAATTACAGCAGAATGGCTTTGACCGAGTTTATTTTTCATCATTTAATACCAGAAGTAGGGGAGTGGCGATATTGTTCGGAAAAATCTCTCATTTAGATTGTTGGAATGTGTTAAAGACACATACGGGAGGTTTGTAATTCTTAAAGCCTTGATAAATGGGGGAGTATATGGCATTTTAAATGTTTACTGTCCCCCAGCTCATCCTCTTAAATTCTTAGTAGATGCTTTTTCTAAACTGATAAGTCTCAAGCCTTGGCACATCATTATAGGGGGTGATTTTAACTGCCTCATGGACCCCACAGTAGACAGGTTGCCTAAAGGCCCCTCAATACCCTCTGCACAAACTAAACAGTTATTGGGTTTGTGTGGGGAATTAGGATTGGTGGACGTCTGGAGGTGTCTCCACCCTACAGGTAGGGATTTCACGTTTTTCTCCAATCTGCACTGATGTCACATGAGGATTGATTTTTTTCTGACCCCTGTGGTATCCCCGGATCTGATGGCATCCTGTACGATTGGTAATATTGCCATCTCTGATCATGCTCCAGTGTACCTCATGGTTAAAATTAAGGATGTCACAGTCGATTCAAGGTACTGGCGAATGGACCCCTTTATCCTCATGGACAGCAAGTTTGTGCAGTATTTCTCTAGGGAATTTCGGGCATTCCTAGACATCAACATAGGCTCGGTTGATAGCTCATCTGTTCTCTAGGAATCTGCAAAAGCTTATGCCAGAGGGTTAGTTATTTCATATTCCACAAGTAGGAAGTGGCAGAAGGGTGAGCAGCAATGTCTCCTTGAAGCACGGTTGAAGGCAGCCGAGAAGGCCTATTTTGACAGACCCTCGTTGGTCAAACTACAGAGGATTACGGCACTGCGGTCTGCACTAAATTCCGTGCTCACGCAGACGGCAAAGAAGGAGCTGGCTTTTGCAAAGGTTATACGAGCATGGTGACAAGCCAGGCAAATACTTAGCATACCTTGCCAGAAAGAGAAGTGCCGACAAACCATTACAGCGATTAGTGAAGGGTCTGGGAACCTAACATGTGATTCTAAAAAGATTAATGTGGCGTTCCAGAGATTCTACACTAAGTTATATCAGTCTGAGAATTGTGAGGAGGGGCAGGTCAAAATGGAATCCTTTTTTAGAGATCTGAAGCTCCCGGGTGTGACTCCCGAACAACAGTCCTTTCCCAATGCCCCATTATCAGAGCAAGCAGTGCAGGAAGCTGTGAGGCAGCTTCAGAGTGGAAAGGTGCCAGGTCCTGACGGACTTCCCAGTGAATTCTATAAGGAATTTATAAGTATACTGTCAGGCCTGATGCTGAATATGTTTAATGATTCATACAGTCATGTTTGTCTCCCACCATCTCTGAGAGAGGCCAATATTTCACTTATCCTTAAAAAAGGGAAGGATCCGGAAGACCGTGCTTCATACAGGCCCATCTCACTCTTAAATGTGGACTTTAAGATCCTCTCTAAGGCTCTTGCGTTAAGGCTGGAAACTGTGTTACCTGTGTTATGTTAGGAGGCTGCTTAACGTAATTCAAGCATGCCAACAGCAGTCAGTACAGGGATTGGTGATTTCTTTAGATGCAGAGAAGGCATTTGACCGAGTTGAGTGGCCGTACCTTTTCTATACTCTAGACCGGTTTGGTCTGGGCGAAGTTTTCATAAGATGGGTAAAGGTTCTCTACAGTGTACCCCTCGCTGCAGTCATTACCAACGGGGTACGATCAAGCAATTTGGTATTCGCCAAAAATGGATACCCGCGCAACTTTATCAACAGATGCCTAAGAGATAGACCACGGAACGAGGACATGCCACAACCAAAAGGACTAGCCACACTACCATACATCAGGAGCATTCCAGAACTGACAGCCAGATTACTGCGACCCTTAGGACTCATAACAGCACACAAACCAACAGCCAGGCTCAGACAACAGCTTACTAGAACAAAGGAGCCGATACCCAACATGAGCAAAACTAATGTAGTTTACAAAATATCATGCAAGGACTGCACAAAACACTATATAGGACAAACAGGAAGATAGCTAACAATCCGCATACATGAACATCAACTAGCCACGAAACGACACGACCAGCTATCCCTAGTAGCCACACACTCAGACAACAAGCAACATGAATTCGACTGGGAAAACACTACTATCATAGGACAAGCCAGACAGAGAACAGCCAGGGAATTCCTAGAGGCATGGCATTCATCCACAAACTCCATCAACAAACACATCGACCTGGACCCAATATACCAACCACTACAGCGGACAGCTGAAACTGACACCCGAAAGCGGCAAGGACAGACCACTATAAATACCGGAAGAAACATCAAAGAAGCGCTTCGCAGGAGGCTCCAGAGCACTGATGATGTCTCCTAGCCAGGGGACGAAACGTTTGCAACAAAAACTTCCAGCTCGGCGAACAGAACCACAACAACGAGCACCCGAGCTACAAATCTTCGCACAAACCTTGAATACATAAGATCTCGCGGTATGCAGATGATATTCTAATTTTCTTGACAAATCTAGCAGTTTTAGTGCCTTGCCTGATACAATGCATTCACACGTTTGGCGCTTTTTCAGGGTATAAGATTAATTTTGCTAAATCAGAGGCTATGCCTATGGGTGGTCTTACGCAAGAGTTGGCTCTTGAGAGTGACTATAGATTCCCATTTAGGTGGTCACAGCAGGGTTTTGTGTATTTGGGCATATTCACTACTCCAGTTCTGTATTGGCTGTTCAAAGCCAATTTTAGAGGAGAAAGTGAGGACTGCAGATGCTGGAGATCAGAGCTGAAAATGTGTTGTTGGAAAAGCGCAGCAGGTCAGGCAGCATCCAAGGAGCAGGAGAATCGACGTTTCGGGCATGAGCCTTTCTTCAGGAATGAGGAAAGTGTGTCCAGCAGGCTAAGGTAAACAGTAGGGAGGAGGGACTTGGGGGAGGGGCGTTGGAAATGCGATAGGTGGAAGGAGGTCAAGGTGAGGGTGATAGGCCAGAGCAAGGGTGGGGGCGGAGAGGTCAGGAAGAAGATTGCAGGTTAGGAAGGCAGTGCTGAGTTCGAGGGATTTGACTGAGACAAGGTGGGGGGAGGGGAAATGAGGAAACTGGAGAAATCTGAGTTCATCCCTTGTGGTTGGAGGGTTCCCAGGCGGAAGATGAGCGCACTTCCTCCAACCGTCATGTTGCTATGGTTTGTCGATGGAGGAGTCCAAGGACCTGCATGTCCTTGGTGGAGTGGGAGGGGGAGTTGAAGTGTTGAGCCCCGTGGAGGAAGAGCTCCTTCCACCTATCGCATTTCCAACGTCCCTCCCCCAAGTCCCTCCTCCCCACCTTTTATCTTAGCCTACTGGACACACTTGCCTCATTCCTGAAGAAGGGCTCATGCCCGAAACGTCGATTTTCCTGCTCCTTGGATGCTGCCTGACCTGCTGTGCTTTTCCAGCAACACATTTCAGCAAAATCAATTTTACTCAATTATTTGAAAAAATTAAACAAGATCTCCACAAGATGGGAGGCACTTCCAGTCTCATGGTTGGGTCGGATAGCGTTTATTAGGATGAATATTCTCCCTCGTTTGCTATACCCTATACGGATGATTTTCAATAAACAAACACTCAGGAGACTGAACAGTTGGTTCAGCTCCTTTATCTGGCACTGTAAATGGCCCCCCATTAAATTAACCAAACTGCAGTTACCTCACAGAGTGGGGGGAGTAGACCTTCCAGACATTAAAAATTACCAATTAAGCTCGCTTTTGACCTACGTGAGTGATTGGGTTTGTGGGGACCCCTCTTTCAATATGGCTAGATATTGAAGTCTCCCAGGCAAGGTGCCCCCTTACCAGTTTGCTGTTTTTGGACAAGGTGAGGACAGTTAGGGAATATTGCCATAACCCAATAGTCATCAATACTGTTAACACATGGAGGGCAATTCGGCAGAGGGAAGGTTTACATTGGCAAAATGTCTTTGTTTACACCTTTAGTGGGTATGCGAGTTTTCAACCAGGTATGATAGATTCAGGATTTAAACGTTGGGCAGCTAGGGGTATGTCTTGCAGGGGTGATTTATTTGAGGGAGATGTAATGATGCCCTTCGATCAGTTAGTACGGAAGTACAAGTTACCTAATAGAAACCTCTTTCGTTTTTTTCAAGTTAGGGATTTTATTCAAAAAAAGGCCACACTTTTTACTGATCTCTACAAATCTGACATAGAAAGAGGGGTACTAAGGGCTGAGAGTACACTCTCTGTCAGTACTCTATATCACCAATTGAGGGGTGCCACCTCAGATGAGTCTGATCGACTCTGCAAGATGTGGGAAAGAGAGCTGGGTGTTGAAGTTTCTTCAGAGGCATGGGAGGATATTTGGGAGAATGTAAGGAAGATATCAATTTGCAATAGGACCCATGATTTACAGTTGAAGATTCTCCACAGGGTCCACTTAGCCCCAAGACTGTTTGTCAAAATTTAAATCAGGGGTATCTTCAGCATGCCCCAAGTGCAAGGTCTGTACGGGTACTCTTACCCATTGTCTTTGGTCTTGTGACAGGCTTCAAACATATCGGAGCGCTGTGGTGGGCGCAGTGGAGAGGATTGTAGGTGTAGGGGTGGAGAAGGACCCTATTTCGCTCCTTTTGGGCCTAGCCATTGTATTTCCTGCAGACCGCATAAGGCAAAACTTTTCAATATTCTTACAGTTTGTGCAAGGAAGAATATCTTGCTCGGTTGGATATCAGAAAGCCCCCCAGGTCTGTCGGGTTGGCGGAAGATTGTTATGGAGTATATTCCCCTTGATTTTCTCACAAATATGGTACACCACAAAACTGAGAATTTTTACAAGACATGGCAACCCTTTTTGAAATACCTGGCCACAGATTTATCTGCCACACTAACAAGGGCTTTTATATAGCTGTAGCGATTGTGTTTCATGAGTCCAATATCCAGGGAGGAGGAACTGTGAATGTATGAGTGTTTTGTTTGGCTGGGCTGAGTTATTACTATTTATTTGTTTGTTGTTAGGTATTTATTTAGTTAGTTAAATAGCTAGTTTAGGGTTTTTTAAAATTTTATACTTCTCTATATATGTTTATACATTCATATAGGAGGGCGGGTTGGGGATTTTGTTTTTATTATTTGGGTTTAGTTTTGTACTGTTTTGAATTGCATTGTTTTGTATTTGTTGTAATATTTTAAAATCTATTTTTTCTTGATAAAAATGTTATAAAAGAAAGATGGAGGTTTTCCTGGTCCTGTGAACAGTTTACGAAAGACACACCTGTGTTGGAGTCAGTCCACAGAAGGTTCACCAGTCTGATACGAGGTATGGACGGACTGTCTTTATGAGGAGAGGTTGAGTAGATTGGACTTTTCCTCATTAGAACTTAGAAAAATGAGAGGCAAATTTATTGAAACACACAAGGTTCTTAGGGGACTTGACAGGGTAGAAGTGGAAAGATTGTTTCAGGGATTGTGGGATTGTCTCAAGCCAGAGGGTATCACCTCAGAATAAGGGGTCACACATTTAAGTTAAAAATAAGAAGGAATTGCTTCTTTCAGAGGATGGTGAATGTGTGGTATTCTTTACCACAGAGGCTGGGTTGTTAAGAAGATTCAAGACAGAATATTGAAAACGGAAACGGCATATTTCATTGGTAAGGGAATCATGGGTAACTGGGACTCGATGAGCTGAATGGCCTATTTCTGCTTCTGTGTTTATGTCTAATTGGATTACATTTGGTAGAAGCAGTGGAAAGTCTAGCAGCAGTTGAGAGTAAATGGTCTGGACAATTCCCAGTGCCCTGGCTAATAATATCAATCGGTCAGCATATCTAAAATAGATTTTTCTGCTTTAGCTCTCTGCTCAAGGGCAAGGCTCTCCCACCGCAGTGAGGGAGTGAGCAATGTGGCTTATCTCAAATGCAACCCCGGCCAGAATGGGGATTGCACCTCTCTTTTGTCACCAGACCACACCAGCTGCCCCAGTCCGAGTCGCTATGATAACTGACACGTTTACATGCATATTGTGGCCTACAGCTACAGACAGTGATGGCCAAGGCTCCAATGTATTTCCTTCATGTGGCTGATCAGAAATCTCATCAGTTCTTAGTGCTTGCCTTTGGTATGTATCTGAAGGATTGACAAGTTGATACTCAACCCAATAGTCTCCACATAATGGACCCACTTTCCTTGGCCAACAGGTCTTGGAGTGAGAACTGAACCTGGAGCTTCTGCCTCAGAGGCAGGGACGTTACCCACCGCACCACAAGAATTCCTTATCAGTTTATTTTCAACTAAAATTTGTGGGAGCTTTCTGAGTACATTTGGCTTCTGATTATTCTCCATTACAACAGTAACTGTATTTTTAAAATGCTTACATGATCATAAAAGGCTTTGAAAGGCAGTGGCCAGGAAAAGTGCAATGCAGAGCCATAGAGATGTACAGCACAGAAACAGACCCTTTGGCCCAACACGTCCATGCCAACCACATATCCTAAATTCATCGAGCCCCATTCGTCAGCACGTGGCCCATATTCCTCCAAACCCTTCCTATTCATATACCCATCCAGATGCCTTTTAAATGTTGCAATTATACCAGCCTCCACCACTTCCTCTGGCAGCTCATTCCATACACACACCACCCTCTGTGTAAAAAATGTTGCCCTTTAGGTCCTTTTTAAATTTTTTTTCCCTCCCACCCTAAATCTATGCCCTCTGGCCCTGGATTCTTCCACTCAGGGAAAGGATCTTGTCTATTTGCCCTATCCATGCCCCTCATGATTTTATAAACCTCTAGAAGGTCACCCCTCAGCGTCCGACACTACAGGGAAAACAGCCCAGCCTATTCAGTCTCCTCCTACAGCTTAAATCCTACAACCTTGGCAACATCCTTGTAACGTTTTCTGATCCCTTACAACATCTTTCCGATAAGAGGGAGTGCAGAACTGCAAAACACGTCGATCCAATGTCCTGTATAGCTACATTCCCCTGAGAGTCCATTACCCACTACATTTTCCAAAACAGCATACTTGTTTGAGATAGGGATAGCCACATGAAACTCCTGCATTACCTGCCTCCCAGTCCTCCCTTTCCTGGCAGTAATCCATCTGCCTAACAGTATCTGCCATCCATTACACCCCCCAGCTCCCGTACATTCCTCATTGCCTCTAACCACCTCTCCAACTGATCCATGCGATCTGATGGCATTCACAACCACACTTACTGCCGACATAATCATCAGTAACATGGAAATTCTCCCTAATCTCCCACATCTGACAGGAAGAGCACACCATTCTACTAAAGGCCATCTTTGAATCTTCACAATACGATTGCAATATTTAAGAGGCATTTGGATGGGTATATGAATAAGAAGGGTTTGGAGGGATATGGGCCAGGTGCTGGCAGATTGGGCTGGGATATCTGGTCGGCATGGATGGGTTGGACCGAAGGGTTTGTTTCCATGCTGTACATCTCTATGACTCTAGAGAAAATAGCACAGTCTTACTGTTCTAAAAAAACACTGCTCCTGGCTAACTTAGTACCTATGTTTTATGTTTTAAAAATTTAATGAAGAGATAGATCGCAATAAAACATATAATCAAAAAAGAACCCGCTCTACTCACTATTGTAGATTTACCGCAATTATCTTAAAAATTATGCACTTAGCTTCTCCTGTGCTGTGAGCTCTCACACTGGTTCCTCCAAGGTCAGCCGTGAATTTTGCTATTTGTTCATTTTTCTTAGACGCACTCCAATGGCCAGAGATACTTGAACTCACACAGCAAAAGCAGTAGCTGTGCAAATTCACTGCTCTGTCAGACAGCAGCGCAGGTTTCTATCTCTGACCATGTGGTCTCTACCTTTGTCTCTTTTCTTCCTTTTTAAAGTGCCATTGTTTTGATCTTTTTCCCCCCAAAGTTCCAAAACAATGCAACAGCTTATAAAACAGTAATTACTGCTCCTGGAATTCAAGGAAATCACCTCCAGCACTTAAAATACCTTAAAAAAGCAGCTCCCGCAGCCACAATTACTTCCCGTCCTCCATCTTGGATTACCCAGAATCCAAGATAAATCTTGTTTACTACCTCGGTATTATTAATGGTTTCATTTGCATTTTTCATTGTGTCTACGTGTTGTCAACATATCTTAGACAATGCTGGAAAGGAATCTTGTTGGTCTACAAAGCAAAAACCGATCACTGGAGGTAAAAGGGAAATACAATTACATTGGAGTAGCTCATGGGCAGGCCAAACCACCGGAATTTCATCCAGTTCCTGGTATCCCTAAATGAACCTTTTTTTTTTGAAGTTCTGACACTGCAGATTATAATCAAATCAGGATTACGGGGGAGCATCCCCTCCAACTCCAGTGAAATCAAAGAGATTTGAAAAACAACATTGATCAGGATCACTGGAGGTAGCTCAGAATATTGGATCCTGACTATAATTGAAATCCCCTGCCTGGATCACGGTTTTCTTTTGTAGCAGGGACAATTCTAAGCATCTAAAATAATTGATATTCGCAGATGATTCACAAGTTAATTACAACTGGCCTGACAGGAGAATGTTATTCTGTTCCTCCCATTACTGTAATTCCCTCCAAGATTTCTGAAAACAATTCTAGAAATGAGAGGTTACATCAAGAAAGGGGACAGAACAAATGGGCATTCTTTTCTCAAGAAAAGGGAGAAGTGAGAGGTGACCTCATGGAGATCTTTAAGATGATGAAAAGTTTTGATAGGATAGACTTAGAGAAAATATTTAAACCTATTGTGGCATAGTGGGCAGCACGGTGGCACAGTGGTTAGCACTGCTGCCTCACAGCGCCAGGGACCTGGGTTCAATTCCCGCCTCAGGCGACTGACTGTGTGGAGTTTGCACATTCTCCCCGTGTCTGCGTGGGTTTCCTCCGGGTGCTCCGGTTTCCTCCCACAGTCCAAAGATGTGCGGGTCAGGTGAATTGGCCATGCTAAATTGCCTGTAGTGTTAGGTAAGGGGTATATGTAGGGGTATAGGTGGGTTGCGCTTCGGCGGGTCGGTGTGGACTTGTTGGGCCGAAGGGCCTGTTTCCACACTGTAAGTCTAATCTAATCTATGTGGAAGACCGGTGCTAGGAGGCGTAGAGAATTCCAGAGAGATTTACTAGCCCAGAGTGGGTGAGCTTTCAAGCAGCTGTTGAGACATGAGGGAGAAAGAAAAGGAAAGACATGTTAATAGGTTGAGAATAAGCAAGGGGAAGCTTTTGTGGAGCATCAACATATATATATATGAATTAGTTAAACCAAACTCCCCAGGAAGAGACAGTGGTGTAGTTGTTATGTCACTGGGAGACAGTGAGGTCTGCAGATGCTGGAGATCAGAGTTGAGAGTGTGGTGCTGGAAAAGCACAGCAAGGTCAGGCAGCATCTGAGGAGCAGGAGAATCGACGTTTCGGGCTGGAGCCCTTCGTCAGGAATGAGCTCATTCCTGTTGAATGGCTTCGGCCTGAAACATCGATTCTCCTGCTCCTCGGGTGCTGCCTGACCTGCTGTGCTTTTCCAGCACCACACTCTCAATTCTTGTTATGTCACTGGTCTAGTTACTCCAAATCCCAGGCTAATGGTCTGGTGGCAGGTTCAAATCACATCCTGGTAGCTGGGGAAACCTAAATTAATTTAACAAACTTCTGGAGTTAAAAACTAGTGACAGTAGCTGTAAAATTACAACTTTTTTGTCATAAAATCCCACCCAATTCACTAGTGTCCTTTGGGGAGGGAAACCAAGCAAAATCTGGTGACTCCAGGTCACATCCCTGATTGACTCTGACATGGCCAAGTGAGCAGCTCATTACCAATTGAGCCTTACCAGTGATTCTCACACTCTGTGAAAAAAAATAAAGACAAACAAACCTGTACAATTAACTCAAGGTCTAATGGTCTACACAAAAGATTTTACTTCTTCAAGGACTGTTATGTACTTTTTATTACTGCT
This sequence comes from Hemiscyllium ocellatum, assembly GCF_020745735.1. Taxonomy (NCBI): domain Eukaryota; kingdom Metazoa; phylum Chordata; class Chondrichthyes; order Orectolobiformes; family Hemiscylliidae; genus Hemiscyllium; species Hemiscyllium ocellatum. Next base: position 13,370,054 of record NC_083442.1, read on the forward strand.
GCATTATTTAACACTTTCTCCATCATTCCCAGTATTGCTGGACATACTGAAAGGAGAAATGAAAGACTGTGATTAAGATTAAAGTCATTAACTTTCTAACTAGAAGGACAGAGTGAAAGAGAAACAGGTCTAAGCTCTGTCAAATCACTGGCTAGGACTCAGCTAGAGTAATGTGTCCAATCTGAGATCCAGAGTTTTGGAATGGTCTTGAGGTTTGGAGAATATTTAGTGGTTTTAAATCCTTTCAGTGATGTCCTTTCCCCAAGCAATAACATATCTTAAACAATCTGATTGAAGAAACCATACTGAGACATGCAGGATCTAACACAGGAAATACATAATGAATCACTTCTATTCAAAATAAAATCGTGTACAAAATCAAAATTAAGTGAGGGAATAAATATGAAGGACACCTTCATCATTGTCTCCCTCCACCACCAATGCACAGTATCAGCAATGTGTACCATCTACAAAATTCATGACAATAATTCACCAAGGGTCCTGACATAGCACCTTCCAGACCTTTAACCGCCACCATCTCGAGGACAAGGGCAAGAGATGTATGGGAACACCACCACCTGCAAGCCCCCGTCTGAACCTGACACAGTCCTGACTGAGAAGGATAATGCTGCTGTTGTAGCGTCAAAACCACGGATCTCCATTTTGAAAAGCACTGTGGATATCCTGAGATCCAAGGACTGCAGACTGCTCACTACCAACTGCTTCAAGACAATTAGAGACGGGTAATAAAGGCTGGCACAGCCAACAATGCCCACTGAATGAATAAAGCAAAGACAACTAATTGGAGCAGGAATGGCCCATTCTGCTCCAATCTCAGCACAGTTCAAGTGAAGAATGTTCCATTTACTCGTGCCAATGCCTCACGAATCAAAATGAAGAAGGCAAATGGAATGTTGACATTTTTAATGGGAGGGGAATGGAGTTCAAAACTAGGGGAGCCTTGTTATAACTTTACAGCACATTGGTGTGACTGCACCAGAATAACATGTACAGATTTGATCGCCTTACTTGAGGGGTATACACGTTTTGGAGATAATTAGAGAAGGTCTTTATCGAATATCTTTTTAAAATCCCAATATACCACATTTACAAATTCCTCTTTATCTACTTGACTTGCTACCTTCTCAAATAATTCCATTAAATTAGTGAAGTGTGATTTTCCCATTCACAAAACAATGTTATCCTTGCCTGATTGTATTATGGTTTGTAAAATGTGCTGCTTTTATCTATTTAATAACGAATTTCAGCATTTTCCACTGTCAGACTTTCGGCTAATTGTCTTCCTGACTGCCCCTTTTCTTGAATATTGGAATTTGATTTGCAGTTTTTCCAATCTGCTGAGACCTTTCCAGAATCTAGGGAGCTTTGGAAGATTACAATAAATGTATCCACATTCTCAGTCGCCACTTCTTTTATGAGCTCAGGGTAAAAGGTGTTCATGTTGTGTGAGGGATATATCAAATTTCAGCCCATTACTTTATGTGGTAGCTTTTCCACAGTGAAAGCGATTCCCATAGAATCCCTACAGTGTGGAAAGAGGCCGTTTGACCCAACAAGTCCACACCGACGTTCCAAACAGCATCCCACCCAGACCCACCCCATCCCTGTAACCTTGCATTTTCCATAGCTAACCCAACTATCCTGCACAACTCTGAACATGGTGTGCAAATTTAGCATGGCCAATCCACCTAAACTGCACATCTTTGGACTGTAGGAAGAAACCAGAGCACCCAGAGGAAACCCACACAGACACGGGGAGAATGTGCAAACTCCACACAGACAGTCGCCTGAGTCGGGAATTGAACCCAGGTCCTGGTGCTGTGAGGAAGCAGTGCTAACCACTGAGCCACTGTGCCGCTCTAATTGTCTTAATTTCCTTCCTTCTATTGCTCCTTGATTTCCTACTGTTCTTGAGATGTTTTTTGTGTCCCCTACTAAGAAGGCTGATGCAAAACACTTGTTTAAATTCTCAGCTGTATTCCTGTTTCCATTATTAATTCAACGGTTTCATTCACTAAAGAGACATTTACCTCAGCCACTTTAGAAGTGTTTACTGTCGTTTTTTTAGATTACCTGCTAGTTTACATAAAGGCTATGAAATCTTGATGTTCAAAGGACAGATGGAACCACAGAATTCCTACAGTACAGAAAGAGGCCATTCAGCCCATTGAGTCCACACCGACTCTCAGAAGAGCATCCCACTCAGATCCAGGCTTGCACCTGACCCCTGTAGCCTTGCATTTATCTTGGTCAATCCACCTAGCCGACACATTCCCTGAACACTATGGGCAATTTAGCACGGCCAATCCATCCAAACTGCTTGCCTTTGGATCCTCTTTCTAATGGACCAATGTTCAGTTTGATTATTTTCTTTTTAAAATCTTTATGGAACTCCTACAAGCTGGTTGTATATTTCTGGCCGGTCTTCTTTGGTATTCTACTTATCCTGTCCTTAACAAGTATTTGGTTATTCTTCAATGTTTTTGATACTCTGCTCATTTTTTGACCTGCCATCTGTCTTTGCACAATTATATGTTTGTTTTTTTAAAAATTTGATTAAAATATCCAACAGTGCACACTGGTCACAGAAGCCCAGAGCTCATGGCTGGGATACCACATGCTCCCTGTCTCTCTCTCTCTCTCGGGATACTAACACAGCTGTAACCAGGAAAGACAGGCATTATCCTCCTTTTCACTACTTCATATTGACCTGATTAAACACAATTAATGTAGACAGTTCGAAGGGACACTCTAACAAAATTTAAAAATTCACAGGAAATGTAACATAAAGTACGTGTAAATTAAATATAATTTTAAGTGGGAGTTGATTCCCCTCAGCTCCTGCAATCCTGCAGTGAACTGGCAGGCACCATCTCACTGTCCTTTCCAAGAACATACTGGCACAGAATAGAAGAGAATTCCCTTTTCTGAAGTTAAACATTAAATCTCTCAGACAGCCCCTTGTGGGGCATTGGAATAAATAAAAATCAAAAGGTCAGTGGAAGCTTATCAAAATTAAATTAAAACACCATTTGTGTGCAGCGCCCACTTATCACACAGATTTGAAGTATACTGGCAGACACTGCTTCCTCCCTCTCCAGGGACACCCTGACTCAGACATCATCATGAAAGAGAAGTGGAATGCTCCTTTCCACTCTCAAAATAAACATTAAATGGGTTCAACAGCCCCTAGTGGGGCACTGTAACAAAAATAATCAAAGATCAATGAAACCTTAATAAATTTAAAATGTCATAACTGAAGATGATGATGCTCCCCCAGCCCTGTGGTGCCCAGCAGCTACCAAAGGCCTCTATGGTACAAGGTGGCCTCTCCATGTCCCCTCTCCATGCACACCCAGGTGTGGGTATAACCAATGCATGTGGGTGCTATGAGCTCTCCATAGCCCACTAGTGTGTTTATGAAAGACTGAGTGGGTGAGCAAAGGAGTGCTGTAATAGGTGTGCAGAGGAGTGTGTGGGGTAAGAGGGTCAGACGGGGGATTGGTTGGGTGTAATGAGGTGGTCATCAGGGCCTTGTCAGCGATAGTGATTGGAGGGTTATCATTAGTTGTTACGCAAGAGTTGCCACGAGAAATTTTCTGCTTAACATTTCCGAGGTGACAACATAGTTAAGTTAGTCTGAACTGTTCAAACACAGAGGGAGATACATTTATGAAGGGTCCCAGGAGAATTGCTCATTTGAAGTTTAAACTGCTGTCCAATTCCCAGGGAGTCAGTGTATCGAGATGTCTACGGGTTCCCGACACAATGTAGGATCATATGTCCAAGACACAGAAGATCTGGTTGAACAGAATTTTGACACACTGAACATTGTATGATTGATGTGGAGGAGCCGGTGTTGAACTGGGCTGGAGAAAGTCAAAGATCCCATGACCCCGGGTTATAGTCCAACAGGTTGAGTCGAACCTTTCAGAGCCCTCACTCTTTCATCAGGCAGCTCGTGAGAGAGAATTCATCAGACACAGAATTTACAGTAAAAAAGTCAACGTATGCAAATGTACTGAACAAACCTAGATGGCTGTTAAGTCTTTAATCCACTAGAATGGAGCTTCAGGTTTCGATAACTTCAGGTTTTATCAGAATAAAACCTTCGGTCAGACAATGTATTTTTGGTGTGAGGCGGTGTTTCAAGTCTATTTGTATCTGTCAGACTGGTTCTATTTCCAAATTAGGAATTTATAAAATGCCACACTGACTGATTATGCACGTTTTAACAAAACAGAATATATCTGTTCCATCAGGGATGTTCCCTCCCAGTTGGGAACACTTCAATGGTAAGGAACATTCAGCCTCGGATCTTTGGGTGACCGTCCTCCAAGGCGGGCTTCAGGATAAGCAACAATGCAGAGTTGCTGAGCACAGGCTGATAGCCAAGGTCAGTACCCATGGGGATGGCCTCAACCAGGATCTTGGGTTCATGTCACACAACAGGTGACTCCATTGCACTCTACACTCTCTCACACACACAGGCAGACACGCACACAGACCTCTCTCATACACTCACACAAGGCATATAACATCTTCACACTCGCACACACACTCACATGCACGCTCTCACACACATGTATTCCTTCACACTCATTCTCAAGCACACACACACACACACACACACACACACACACACACAGTCTCTCCCTCACACAGACACATACACAAATTATTGGGGTGAATTTACATTTGCAGATTTGTATTTGCAGATATATTCTATTTTGTTCAAAAAGCACACAACCTGTAGGCAGCCAGTCAAGGTGACATTTTATAAATTTCTGCTTTGGAAATAAAACCAGTCTGACAGATACAGACTTGAAAAATGGCCTCACACTTAAAATGCATTGTCTGACCCGAGGTCTGAACCTTCGTTCTGACAAAACCTGATGTTATCTTGGGACAGTGACTCGAAAGAAATTCTGGGATTTACATATTAATCAATTGAAACCTGCACATCCATTCTAACTGATTAAAGACTTAATAGCCATCTAGGTTTGTTCAATACATTCACATGAGTTGCATGACCCTTTGGTCGTTTACTTTAAGTTCTGTGTCCGATGTATTGACTCTCACTAGGTGCTTGAGGAAGGTATGGGTGCTCTAAGAGCCTGCAAGTTTCAAATCAACCTGTTGGATTATAACCCTGGTGTTGAGTGATTTTTTTACCTTTTATTATTGAGTTGAAGGTGCACTGTTATGCACCAGGCCAGACCCCCTCAAACATTTCAAGAAAGTAGCCCAGACCCTGCCTTTGCTATTGTTTTAAGCAGGTGTAAGGTGGATATTCCAGGAGAAATGCAGCTGGTCAAACCACTTAGTTTTAAACAAAACAGAATTTATTGACAAGATTACTTAATGAAACACAAAGAGAACAGAGAACAAAACCCAACAGATTATCCCAACTTAATGATGCTGTTCCAAATTCCTGCAACAATCCCCATAAACACCCCTTGGTAAAAAAGATCAAATCAAACACAGGGTCTTACAGGAGAGAGAGAGAGAGAGAGGAGATGGCAGAGGGGCTCAGCTTGGGAACACGTTCTTCCGCGGAGCTGCTTCTTGGACCAGCAGCTTCAAACTGACCATCTGCTTTCAGTGAACAGCCAGACTGCTAAAACCAAATCAAACCAAACCAGAGAAAAGCTGAGCTGTGAGGACTGGCCACTCCCCTTTCATTGTACAATTGTTTCTTTTAAACTTGAAAGCGTTTTATTTGAGATAGTATCTGTTAGCTATAATCAAACTGGCCCTAAAATCCTTCAAACTTTGACTTTTTAGAATTGCTGCTTTTACAAACTCTGTGAGAAGCAAGCCAAGGACAACATAACCTTGTTAGAGGAGCAGCATCATCATCACACACTGCATGGCTATGGTTTACTCACTGCTACCAACACAGTCTGGTCACACCAAGTGAGATGCGTCAATACCTTTTCTTTTTTGCCTTGAGGTCCGTGTGAATCACTGACGTCAATGTAAGTTTCAGTGAGAGACAGTGCTGGGATTCCTACACTTAAGACGGCAAATACGCAACCATTGGACTAGTAGACACCAGTTCCTCCACAGGTCCATCGAAGAGTTGATGGAAATGCAAGAAGAGATTTGCAAATAGTTCATCCTCGGGGATATTTATGACAATGAAAGCATGTAATGTATATAAGGGTGAAACCTAGACCACAACTTAAATGTAACCCTTATGAAGAAGATATAAGACATAAAATCCCATCAAAGCAGAATCCTGCAGGAAAACTCAGGAATATTGTTGACTGAAGGAAGGCCAGAAGCTGTCAGCAAGTGATTGATCCTTTTTTGGGAACTGACAAGTTAACGATCACTTCTGCCACATGGATCGGCAGGTTACTAGGCAACATTTTGCAAATTGTTTAAACACCACATTTAACACTGTAAATGTCTTTGGAAAGGTTACTGCACTTTTAGTCATCTGGTAAGAATAGGATGCCAATTTGGGAAGTGGAAGGTTCCCTCAAAGACTCTTTCTCATGACATTGGATGCAGCCCAAGCATATGTTATGGTAGTTGGATGATTCAATATTTACCTAATAATCAGAAATAAGGTTCTTGCTAACTTGAGAACTGCTTAATAAAAAAAAACATGCACTTGAAATTTCACTTTGCACTCAACAGGGCCAACACAAAAATACCAAATATATGCATTTTATTGGCAATGTCCTGCCAAGTGCTGCCACTTGGGACACCAACTCTGGCTGGAAGTATTCCATGAGGGTTTATCACCTGAAATCCTATCAGGCCAACCCCCAGTGAAGGACATCCATCTTCACTGGACCACCTTTCACGACCAATCTGACAGCAGAGTTCTGAAAAGTCTAACTGGACTTGAAATGTTAACTCTGTTTCTCTCTCCACGGATGTTGCTGGACCTACTGAGTTTCTCCAGCATTTTCTGCATTTGTAGCAAGCAGACTGTATTATCCCAAAGGATGTTCCAAATAGCCTTTCCCTTCCTCCCAACACTGCCAATTCTTTCACAGCTAATCAACAAAGCTTTCAAAGAAAAATGAGAAAACAAATCTTGGTCATGATGATTTTGCACTTTCTTGTTCACAGCAGTGTCTTGGAGATCAATTTTTCATTTGCAGAGATTCCAAAGCAATTCTGTTGGGTGGGGTTCCCTGGAGGCTAAATCAGTCAGGGCACGCTGAATAAAGATCACAGATTTAACCCATCACCATATGTACTTGGAATATTAGTGTGAAACAGCCTTGAACTGGTGACTGCAGGGTTTGGGAATGAGCATTCTCATCATCCAATTAGACAAACGAGGAAATAATTTCTGCCCACTGGCATATAAATTGCAAATATCACTCCAGAGCATGCTCTCAGTGCAGACAGGAACCACAAGACTTTGCACAGCTACAAGAGGTTGCAATGGAAGGAATAAAAGGCAAGACAGGGCAGAGGTCACTGAGTTATTTTGTAAACACTTTCAGTGTTCAAAAAAAACACACTAGGCCAATCTGAGTTGTATTGCTTTTACCTCCAGGCTGTTTGGCATTCTATTAAACAACACATGCTTGCATCCAATTTAAACAGTGACCTCCTCAGGTCACAGGGCATCTGAAAACACATCAGGGCAGACCTAAGCCTAATTACTGTTAACCTTCTATTGTATTTGATCAATGTAAAATGGGGAGCCTAATTATATCTCAGCCGATGAAATATGGCTCTGGGGCTCTGTTCCGAGAGAGCAGGCAGAGATTTAAATTACCATCCATGACTAAGAATTAGAGAGGTACTTGAAACATTACAAAGTTGACAGTAGTTTATTTCTAAGTTGATGAGTGGCACTGTAATGCATCATTGGAAGTGGTTAGCATCGAACAGCTTTTGATTTACTGCTATTTTTCTGCACGGAAGGAGAGTTAAATGAACAACTCTGGATCGGGATTTTATGAGAACAGAGTGGAACATCTGTGATGCTCCATAATTGTTATCAAATGCATGGCTTATTATTTCAAGATGATGCATTTTGCTATTTGTGTTAGTGTATGGCTCCTTCACATTCAAGCAATATATTATTTTAAAATACAATTATTTCAGTAATTGCAATCGTTTTGGAGAGGATATCAATCATTTTTTCACGATACAGATTGGCTTGCTGCCAATATTTAGTTTCACTGCAAGAAAGCAGCTCCCTAGTCTTCACTGAATTGATATCTCTGTCTCACACACATCGTGAAGCCAATAATGTGCTGGGATTAAAATGATCCTTTTTGTTGTGTTATCAGCCACTGGAAATTATGCTGGATATAGAGACAGTCATAGAGATGTACAGCACGGAAACAGACACCTCAGTCCAACTTGTCCATGGTGACCAGATATCCTAAACTAATCTAGTCTCAGTTGCCCATATCCCTCTAAACCCTTCCTATTCATATACCCATCTAGATGCCTTTTAATTGTTGTAGTTGTACCATCCTCCAGCCCTTCCTCTGGCAGACATTCCATACAAGCACCACCCTCTGTGTGAAAAAGTTGCCCCTTTGGTCCTTTTTAAGTCTTTCCTTCCTCCCTCACCCTAAACCTATGCCCTCTAGTTCTGGACTCCCCTACCCAGGGAAAAGACGTTGTCTATTTACCCTATCCACACCACTCATGATTTTATAAACCTCTATAAGGTTATCCCTCATCCTCCGACACTCCGGGGAAAACAACCCCAACCTAATCAGCCTCTCCCCATAGCTCCAACCCTGGCAACATCCTTGTAAATCTTTTCCAAACCCTTTTTCAAGTTTCACAAAATCCTTCCTATAGAAGGGAGACTAGAATTGTACACAATATTCCAATAGCGGCCACACCAATGTCCTGTCCAGTCACAACATGACCTCCCATCTCCTTTACTCAATGATCTGACCAATAAAGGAAAGCATACCAAACGCCTTCTTGACTATCCCATCTACCTGAGACTCCACTTTCAAGGAGCTATGAACTCGCACTTTAAGGTCTCTTTGTTCAGCAACACTCCCCAGGACTCTACTATTAAGTGTAGAAGCCCTGCCCTGATTTGCCTTTCCAAAATGCAGCACCTCGCATTTATCTAAACTCCATCTCCATCCTTGGCACACTGGCACATAAGATTAAAATCCTGTTGTATTCTGAGGTAACCCTCTTCACTGTCCACTACACCTCCAATTTTGGTATCATCTGCAACCTTACTAACTATACCTCCTATGTTCACATCCAAATAATTTATTTAAAGATGAAAAGTAGTAGACCCAGCACCGATCCTTGTGGCACACCACTGGTCACAGGTATCCAGTCTGAAAAATAACCCTCCACCACCACCCTCTGTCTTCTCCCTTCGAGCCAGTTCTGTAACCAAATGGCTAGTTCTCCCGGTATTTCATCTGATCCAACCTTGTTAACCATTCTCCCATGGGGAATCTTGTCGAACGCCTTACTGAGGTCCATATAGATCATGTCCACCACTCTGTCCTCACCAATCCTCTTCATTACTTCTTCAAAAAACTCAATCAAGTTAGTGAGACATGATTTCCCACGCACAAAGCCATGTTGACTACACCGAATCAGAGTGGAAAAACGTGACGCTGGAAAAACACAACTGGTTAGGCAGCATCCGAGGAGCAGGAGAGTTGATGTTTTGGACATAAGCCCTTCATCAGGAATGTGTAGGGAGGGGTTAAGAGATAAATAGGAGGGTGGGGGTGGGGCTGAGGAAAGGTAATTGGGAAGGTGATAAGTGGATGCAGGTTGGTGGGAAGAGAGATGGACAGGTAGGTCAGGTTAAGAGGGTGGTGCTGAGTTGGAGGGTTGGATCTGGGATGAGGTGATGGGAGGGGAGACTTGAAAACTAGTGAAGTCGATATTGATGCTGTGTGGTTGAAGAGTCTGCCAGTCGTTGGGTGGCTTGGATTTGGCAGTGGAGGCGGCCCAGGACTTGCACATCCTTGGCTGAGTGGGAGGCGGCATTGAAGTGGTTGGCCACAGGGTGGTGGGGTTGTTGGGTGCATGCGTCCCAGAGATGTTTCTTGAAACACTCCGCAAGTTGGCGCTCTATCTCCCCAATCAGTCTTTGCCTTTCCAAATATGTAAATCCTGTCCCTCAGGATTCCCTCCAACAACTTGCCCACCATTGATGTCAGGCTCACTGGTCTAGAGTTCCCTGGCTTTTCCTTACCGTCTTAAACAGTGACACCACGTTAGCCAACCTCCAGTCTTCTGGCACCTCAGCTGTGACTATGCATGATACAAATATCTCAGCAAAGGGTCCAGCAATCACTTCCCTAGCTTCCCACAGAGTTCTAGGTACACCTGATCAGGTCCTGGAGATTTATCCACCTTTGTGTGTTTTACGACATTCAGCACCTCTTCCTCTGCAATATGGATGTCACCATCTATTTCCCCACATTCCACATCTTCCATGTCCTTCTCCACAGTAAACACTGATGCAAAATACTCGTTTAGTATCTTCCCCCATCTCCTGCAGATCAGCTCCTGCCTTGCTGATCTTTGAGGAGCCTATTCTCTCCCTAGTTACCCTTTTGTCCTGAATGTATCCCTTTGGATTTTCCTTAACCCATTTGCCAAAGCTATCTCATGTCCCCTTCTTGCCCTCCTGATTTCCTGCTAAAGTGTGCTACTACTGTCTAATACGCTTCTAAGGATTCATACCATCTCTGCTGTCTATTCCTGACATATGCTTCCTTCTTTATCTTGGCCAAAATCTCAATTTAGATTAGATTCCGTACAGTGTGGAAACAGCCCTTCGGCCCAACCAGTCCACACCGATCCTCCGAAGCATAACTCATCCAGACCCACTTCCCTCTGACTAACACTATGGGCAATTTAGCACGGCCAACTCACCTGACCTGCACATCTTTAGTTTGTGGGAGGAAACCGGAGCACCCGGAGGAAACCCACGCAGACACGGGGACAAAGGGCAAACTCCACACAGACAGTTGCCTGACGCTGGAATCGAACCTGGGACCCTGGTGCTGTGGGGCAGCAGTGCTAACCACTGAGCCACTGTGCCATTCTCTAGTCATATGAACGACATTCTGCTTCTTTTGTTTACAGTTGGCTGTCAGACCATAGTTCAGACACCAACAATTAAGAGATTCTATTGCAGAATGGAAGCAATGGAATGGGAGAAGGCTAGTCTGGCCTCCATACTGTCCTACCATTGAAACTATGGTTGATCTATGATCTATTCCACATTCCTGCCTTTGCGCCGTACTGGTTAACACCTTTGGTTGACAGCAACCCATTAATCTCAGACTTAAAATCCACAACTGATGTAGCAACAAATACTGTTTACTTGGGGGTTCCAACTCATGTAGAGGAGAAGCTTCACTCCTGAAAAGGCCTTTCTCTAATTTTTAGACTTGGCCCCCTAGTCTTGGCCTCCCCCATCTGCAGGAATTGTTTCTCTCGGTCTACCCTAACCGCTTGCCTTAATATCTTGCGAACCTCATTTAAACCATTCTTTCTAAACTGTAGGCAATACATTTGAGGAAAACTTCTCGTAATTCCATAAGAAGGAAAAATGTGTTACTAGAAAAGCACTGTAATGACTGAAAGCATGTTATTTTCTCAAATTCTTTCTCCCTGATCAAATCCCCCCATTGTTTCACTCCTTTCCTACTCTGTAACCTTCCCCAACTCTGGCCTATTACATATCTCCCACTGTCACTGGCTTGCTACTGGCCACGGTCTCTTCAGCCATTTAGAACCTAACCTCTGGAACTCCATCATGAACACTCTCTCCTTTTGAAGACTCTGCTGATAACCAAGATGCCACCTATTTCATTGTTTCCTGTTTTAAATTCAGTAGCCTCTGTCATGCACTTCAGGACTGTTTGACTATGTTAAGAGTTTGCGTGAATGCAAGTTAATACACTGCAAATGTTACAATACTGTTTTGAAGAATATATTTAATCACATAACCTAATATGAAGCAGCACACCTTATTGGAACAGTCTTTCTGGCCTCTGCATTGCATCGTTGCATGTAAATTATGCAAACTTCAAACCTTAGAATTCTGATATCTAGTCAAAACTAAAACAGAGCAGTAATTTATGTTCCAGGAATATTTTCATTTATAATACTGCATGACAGGTTAGTCTACTGCTGAAGTGTTCCTCAAGATCACAAAAAGCACATTTTAGCAAGATGCAAATTTTGACTCAATTATATTGTCAAGAACAGTACTGAAACTAGGAAAATCCATTGAGACAAAGAGCCCCCAAATTATCCAGGCAATGAGCATTGGACATCAGAACTTCAAGAAACAATTATATGGCATCAAATTTACAATAAATGTTAACCCATGTATCTACATTCATCAAATAATATATTTTCATTTTGTGTTTGGGATGAGGATGAGGTAGATCAGCTTATCCCGAGTTCTGGGAAGATACTCCTCTTTAAACTATTATAATCCCTGTGCTGAGTGAGAGTTCTTCACTGCTGTAAGTGTTGTCTTTCAGATGAAACTTTAAACCAAGATTGCACAACATCTCCTGGTGCTACAGCTTAAAACAACAGGAGTGTAGTCCCCTTTGTTCAGGTCAACTGTTATTGCTCAACAACCAATATCACTAAACCAATCCTGTCATTATCATGGTCTGATTTGTGCGATCTGGCTGTGCCTATGTTGCTGCTGTATTTCCTGCAGTCCATCTGTAACTACAATTCAGAACGAATTCATTATCTTTGGGATCACTGTTGGAATATTGTGTACAATTCTGGTCTCCTTCCCATCAGAAAGCTGTTGTGAAACTTGAAAGGGTTCAGAAATGATTTACAAGGATATTGCCAGGGTTGGAGGATTTGAGCTATGGGGAGAGGCTGAACAGGCTGGGGCTGTTTTCCCTGGAGCATTGGAGGCTGAGGGGTGACCTTATAGAGGTTTACATAATTATGAGGGGCATGGATAGGATAAATAGACAAAGTCTTTTCCTTGGGGTGGAGGAGTCCAGAACTAGAGGGCATAGGTTTAGGGTGAGAGGGGAAAGATATAAAAGGGACCTAAGGGGCAACGTTTTCACTCAGAGGATGGTGCGTGTATGGAATGATCTGCCAGAGGAAGTGGTGGAGACTGGTACAATTGCAACATTTAAAAGGCATCTGGATGGGTATATGAATAGGAAGGGTTTAGAGCGATATGGGCCAGGTGCTGGCAGGTGGAACTAGATTGGGTTGATATATCTGGTCGGCATGGACATGTTGGACCGATGGGTCTGTTTCCATGCTATACATCTCCATGACTCTATGAATATACTGTGGTTGTGCAGATAGCAACATGACTAGGCAACATCTCCAGTGGTTAATAGGTGGTACATACACAAACAATCAAATGATCTTGTAAAACCATATGAATTAAAAATAAGTGGAGGTTAGTTAGCCCCTGGAATCTGCTCTGTCATTCAATAAAATCAAGGCTGATTCGAGTGTGACCTCAACTCCATTTTCTAACAGACTCTTGTTAGTCAAGAATCCATCTCCAACTGTCTTAAGTGATCAGTGACCCTGTTCCACTGCCCTCTAAGAAAGAGTTCCACAAAAGCATTACTGTCAGAGAAAAAAAAGTCTCTTTAAATCTGTCTTTAACAGGAAACTCCTTAATTTTAAATTTTATTCCCTAGTTCTAGTCTCTCAAACAAAGGGAAACATCCTGTCAGCATGCATTCTGTTAGGCCCCCTCTGGACCCTAAATGTCACAGTAAAATTACTTCCCATGCTTCTTAACTCCATTGATAAGAGTTCTAAACTGGCTGACTTGTCTCACAATGTGGTCTCACCAATACCCTGCACAACTGTAGCCAAACATAATTTTTAAAATTATGCTATTTTACATGGTGGGCAATGGCCTAGTGATATTATTGCTAGGCTATTATACCACTGACCCAAGTAATTTCTGGGGAACTGGGTTCAATTCCTGCCATGGCAAATGGTGGAACTTAAATTCAACTATATTCTGGAAGTACGAGTTTAATGATGACCATGAAATCATTGCCGATTATCAGAAAATATTCATTTGGTTCACTGATGTCCTTTAGGAAAGGAAATCTACCATCCTCATCTAACCTATCTGACAAGTGATTCCACAACCACAGCAGTGTGCTGGATTCTTAATTACTGGCCTAGCTAGTGACACTCACATCCAATGAATAAAATAAAATCCCGTCAGAATAAACAGCATTTAATTTGCCTTCTTAACCACTTGCTGTAATTGCTTACTAACCTTGGACGATTCATGTGTTTTGGTGTGTGCATCTCTGAGGTGCGTGGGCACAGAAACATGGAGCAGCTCCAAGGCTTGGCAGAGAGGTTGGTACCAAGATATTCAGATCCCTTCATCCATCAGCATTGTGCAATCTCACTCCATTTGAAGAATATGCTTTTTTATTCTTCCTGACAGTACAGACATTGACAACTTTCCCACATTAAGCTCCAAATGCCAATTTTTACTCACTCATTCAACCTATCCAGATAATCTTGCAACACTCAGATCAATCAAAGCCTACCTGCCTGGTCTGAGGTAAATCAAAGATCTAACCGACAATTAACGGTTCCTGCTGCATCTCCCTCAAACAATCAGCAATGTCTTCTCATACTGTATAAATTGATGTTCCCTTTTTAAGTTTGGATTCTTGCATGTCAGCCCCGATGAGCACAAGATGAAAAGCTGTGATTTTGTGTCTTTTTCAGCCAATCTTAAGTTTGTAGATATTTTCCCTATTGACCTGCTTAGAGATGTTATGACACACCTCTGCAGTGGGTTGGACTTGAACCCAGGCTTACTGGCCTAGAAGTAGGGAAGTGACCACCGCATCACAAGTGTCCTAAAGCTTAAATTTATCCTAACTAGCCAATTGTTAAAGTTTGATTGTGTGCTTGTTGTCTGGGTAAAGTGCCATTTTAGTTAAAATCACTTACGACTGCTCAGACATCTGCTTAGAAGAAAAGCTTTCCAAAAATGGAAAGTAGCCATTTGTTGTCCACAATAATTTCCAAGTTCACTAAAATAAGATGAAGACTTGCAAGAATAAATATCACTGTGGTTAGCACTGCTGCCTCACAGCGCCAGGGACCTGGGTTCAATTCCCGCCTCAGGCGACTGACTGTGTGGA
The DNA here is from genome assembly GCF_020745735.1 of Hemiscyllium ocellatum. Classification (NCBI taxonomy): domain Eukaryota; kingdom Metazoa; phylum Chordata; class Chondrichthyes; order Orectolobiformes; family Hemiscylliidae; genus Hemiscyllium; species Hemiscyllium ocellatum. The sequence continues at coordinate 13,385,215 of NC_083442.1, forward strand.
GTTTGCACGTTCTCCCCGTGTCTGTGTGGGTTTCCTCCGGGTACTCCGGTTTCCTCCCACAGTCCAAAGATGTGCGGGTCAGGTGAATTGGCCATGCTAAATTGCCCATAGTGTTAGGTAAGGAGTATATGTAGGGGTATGGGTGGGGTTCGCTGCGGCGGGTCGGTGTGGACTTGTTGGGCCGAAGGGCCTGTTTCCACACTGTAAGTAATCTAAAAAAAGTAATCTAATCTAATCACTCCCATGTTTTGAATATCACTGCTGATCATCCTGGCTAGAGCTTCTTGCTGTAAAACCATATGAATAATCATGGTCGCATTAAAAAAAATTCTACTTGTTTGCATATCTGCTTTAAATAAATGTGATTATGTGAAACAAGAGACTGTTTGAGCAACTGGAATCACCCAACCAGGTAACAAGAAGCTGATGGGCTGTAAGAAAGATAATTGCTTCACAAAACCAAAGGCAGGCGTGAATGTGCTGAGAGCCAGGAGAGCACGTGATGAAACCTACAATCAGGAGTTGACAAGTATAAATGTGCCCCATTCCACATAACATTAGCCCATCAGTAAATGTTAATGCCATTAATATTTTAAATGCTAATGATTAATTAACGAAGATTGGATCTGTCTCAGTTGCAGAATATGCCAGCAACAAGATGCCAGAGGTTTGGAAGTTTGTCTGTCCATCTTCCCAGCAGGAATCCAGTAAGATGAAATAGAGTAATGAAATATGGAGCATTTTAAAATTGAACCAACAGGATATTAAGATGCTCCTATTATTTAAAAATTATAGACTCCATTCTTACATTCTCTAAGAAAAAAAGACAGCAAATTCCTCAGATGCATGAGAACAAAAATAAATTATTAAAGTCTGCAACCACAACAGGCAATTCATTCAGTTTACATCAATGTTGATAAGTACATGAACAAGGGCCTCCCCTCAGCAGCACAGTCTTTCCCTCACAACACTGTTAGAGTTCAAATTTCAGCTGGAATCAAGCATTAGACTAATGAGCAATTCTCTTTCTTTCATGCCTTCTCAGAATGTAACAGTCAGCTTATTTTTAAAATATTAAACAGGAATTGAAAACAACCTCCTATTTTCACACAGTAAGGCACATCATTATATTAGTTACTGCATCGGAAGGTTCTATTAATCTTGCTTAATGACTAACAGATTCTGTTTGGGGATATAAGCTAGTCTTTTACTGCTGATCTTCCAAGCACTGTTATACACACCCAGTAAAATAACTATGATGCATCACAAAGCAATTGGACTTAAAAGATTATTTTCTGCCACTTAAGTGTAATATACAGACATGTAGAATATGTTTTCATTATGTCAACAATAGTGTACATTGCATTGGAACGAAGCTGTTAGGTAAGTAAATGAGAGTGATGGTGCAGTACCAGTTTTAAATATCAATGGGCTGTTCAAAAGAGTGCTCCAGGTTTAGACCTGAAATACTTAGACCACAAGTCCTCAATCTCAACTATGCAATCATGGCAATTGCCTCAGGTACACTGCTGCAGGAAGGAAAGGACACTTTTAACAGCTGCTAATGACTATTTTGCAGAATGCCACTTACAAAAGGCTGGAAATAAATGGCCCCATACATCAAAAAATAGCCAAAGAACTACAGCATGGGGAGCTAAGTATATAAAATGACATAACAAGGTATCTCAGCCCCATTAACAAGGTGCTATTTTATCATTCAAGCTTACCAGCAATGAAAAGCACCTGCTCCACTGCCTGCAGAACGCTATGTCAATGTAGGCAGCCAGCTGGGAGTTGAGAAAACAGAGAAGTGGTATAGAGCAAAGGGAGAGAAACAAAACTGTCAGCCATGCCTTCTCGCATTCGGTCTTTGTATTTAAAATATATTCTTTGGAAAATTATGTTTTTTGGTTACACTCAAGATATATAAGACAGCAACCATAACAACTGAGAGGGGTTGGTCAATGAGTACTGATTATACAGATTGGACGTATTCCACTGAAAAAACAAAAAGGTGATATGATTTGCTGTTCTTATCATTCAAAAAGGGACTAGACAATCAACCGTAACATCTTGTCGAGAACGTTAGAACCAGAGGACAAAGCCTCTGACTGAAGACAGGCAAATTCAAAACTAATCTGTGGGAAATTCATTTCAATGATTAAGTGGACAATTCAGAGAACAGAAACAAAAACAGAAATTGCTGGAAAAGCTCAGCAAGTCTGGCAGCATCTGTGGAGAGAAATCAGAGTTCACGTTTCAGATTCAATGACCCTTCCTCGGAACAGTCCCCCAGAAGGGTAACTGGAACTGAAGCATGAACACGGATTTCTCTCCACAGACGCTGCCAGACCTGCCGAGTTTTTCTTCCGCAATTTCTGTTATTGTTTCTGATTTCCAGCATCCACAGTTCTTTTGGTTTTTAACTTGTAGAACAGGTTCCTTCGGGAAGCAGTAGAAAAAGGTCGCCTTGATTCATTCCAAAGCAAATTAAACAATTTTTATTCCAGAAGGGAAATATTTTGGAATCTGTGAGTAATTTGAGATACAACATGAGCTAAGTGTAATGTGACTTTGGAAGGATGAAGAACTTTGGACCCATGGTTCCACAAGGTCTTATTCCATATCTGGTCCTGTTATGGATTAATTGATACAGACTGATTGGTACACTTATTCAGCCAACTCTATTTTCACTGCAACATGAGACGACCAGGATGGTTGATGGAAAACTAGGTGAACGTCAACTGACTTAATTTGGAAATTCCTTTGTTCCCATAAAAAGAATGATAGTTATCACACCATTATTTTGCTTCATTCAAATTTTCAGGATATTTTGGCAATTTAGCGTGTAGAGTTGCTGTCAGTACATTTTATGAAGTTGGGGCTGTTCCCCTGGAACAAAGGGAGATGGAAAAGAAATAAAGTATGAAGGCAGACAAAAGCTTCTGCCATGAGCTGATCACATGACAACACGGCAGCACAAATTTATGGTTCTATAGAGGGGAAAATGAGGAACACTTTTATGCACTTTTATGAGTGATGATGACATGGAACTTGCTGTCGATGAAGCAGAGACAAAAATTTTCAAAAAAGAAATTGGACAGGTATTTGAGGGAAAAAAACCTAGAAACTTACAGGGAGAGCAAGGAAACAGGACTGACTGGATTGCTCTACAAGCAGCTGCCCCAGGCTGGAGAAACCAAATGGCCTCCCTCCGTGTCACAACAACTAACTCTATAACATGAAATGGCCAAGTGAACCCACCATCAGCAGCTCAAGAAGGCAGTCCCCCCCCATGATCTTCCAAGAGGAGGGATGGGTAACAAAATGCCAGTTTTTCCAGTTGCTGCTATATCCTGTGAAAGCATTTTTTAAACAAAAATACAATGACGATGAATCCCAGACGTCGTGACTGCCATTAAGCTATCCTATTGCCCAACATATAATTCTCCTTAGAACCCATCGACCCCCATTCATGAGGGATTGGAAATAAAGAGAAATGAACACTGCAAGTTCATGTGTTACTGGAAAGCAGGGCCATTGAGAGACAGATTCCAGACATTGTAGCGACTCCTTTAATCAATGAAACAATTAAAGCTGAATAGAAGTTTTTGTTTCAATTTACAGAAATCTTACATATTCAAATCCTCAAAGTACAGTCTAGCAGTATTACTGGAAGATATTGCTTTCGCTTTTTGTGCAACACTTTCTTTGAAATTACCAAAGCTGTTTGAACTGCGTGTTGATTGAATTATTAAAGATAGAAGTGTTTGGATTTCTGGGTTGCTGATGTTGGAACACCAAGTTGCTGAAAAATGTACTTTTTGGATAGTACATTCACATTTTCTTGGGTGAGCGAGTGTCAATTTTATGACAGGTCAGATCAATTCCCAGTTGTGGGCTTTTAGTCTCCAAGCACTCAAAAACATGACAGACCCTTTGTGTGCTTCCTTTCCTCTAGGCAATTTGCTTTTGCCGCATTAACCCTTTCTTCATTGCTTGATGAATCTTGGAGTCCAATTTCCCTGTTACAAACACAAAATAAAAACATTTGTGCATTATGAAAGCAACAAATATTATATACAAAAGCAAAATGCCCTAGCAAATAGAACTCAGAAATAAAATCTGGTCAGACGGCATTTGTGGTGAGAGACAATTAATATTTCAGGTCGATGACTAATATTTGATGTGCAGTACAGAATTTTCACTTCATTCCAAAGCAAGAAGGAATGCTGATGAATTTGTCAAAATACTTTAAAAATATTTAATGTAGGTTGCATACAGGCATCAAAAAACAATTATAACCCATGGTCCGTTTAAGCATTTCAAATACTCCTCTAATTGGGGTTGTAGTTTTTCTGCAACACTAGGAACGTTTCAGTTTTGGAAAGGCAGTGGAAGATGAGGTTATTGCAGTCAAGAATAAGACAACTTTTCTCCCCCAAAAGACATTAGGTTACAAGAAAGGACAGAAAGGAAGAGTGGACCAAATTCATCCCATCAATGACAAGCTGATCTCATGACAAGGTGGTTGGGATGCTGTTTATTATTCAATCAGCATATTTCAAAACACTAAGTTATTTACAATTGCCATTCTTTGAGAAATTGCTATTTATTTGAGGAAATATCAGTTATAGCCAACAAATGGCTCAAAACAATTTCTGAATTCTATTTAATGGACTCTGTAACATCACATTGTGAACTAGTTGTTAATTTTAAACCGGAGATAGATACAATTTGCTAAGCATAGGTATTAAGGGATATGGGTCAAAGGCAAGCATATGGAGTGAGGTCACAGATCAGCCAGACAACAGACAATCTAGGTGTTTTTCAATGTATAATTTCAGCTACATCACACTGTAAACTTTTGCTATAAATTCTGTGCCTTACAATTGTGTCCTCCACAACCACCTGAAGAAGGAGCGGTGCTCCAAAAGCTAGTGCTTCCAATTAAACCTGTTGGACTATAACCTGGTGTTGTGTGATTTTTTAACTTTGTACACCCCAGTCCAACACCGGCATCTCCAAATCATGATTTCCTTGAAATGCCTACGGCTGTTCCTAACGTCTCCTCCTTCATTCATTACTGTCAATTATAAACCAGAAAATGTGAACACACTAAGTTACTGAAAACAGAGAGTGACTTAGACACCAAAACTATTTTTTTAGTTTCAGTGGAATCAATTACTGTCAAGCCCATGCTATACCACTGAGCATGGAAGTATGATCAAATCACATCAGCTTGTCAGAAAATATCCTTAAAATGAGACTTAAATGAGAAGAATTGGAAGTTTCTTCTGTTTCCTGCTTCTTTGTGGGGATTCCAATGGCAATAAGACAACAACTAGCCAGATTTTTCAAGACTACAGATTGAATGCTCCATTCTTTTCCACGCAATTAAAGAGCTCTTCACTTCTGACAGGAGGTTCTGGTCAGGCCTCCTTCAGAATAGCAGAGCTATACTTCCATTCTCATAGGTCCTTATAGCTCCAAACAGTCAGAGCAAGGCAGACCATGTTCTGCTGTTCACAGCAGTCAATTGTTGCGTTCTGAAATTTAAATGCCCGGAATCACAGATAGCATTTCACAGAAACCTGTCACCATGGCCAAGTACAAAATGGAAGCGCACATTTAGGAGGTTGGAATGAGAGGTTGCCAGGCGGATTGGTGTAGCATGCCAGAAAGCAGGGTGTCAGGCTGTAAGCTAGGGCTGGTTGTGAGATATTGAGTTCAGCAGAGGCAATGTCAGTTCAGACAGCAGGGCAGGCATGTCTGGTTTGGGGTGAGGAAGCGGGGAGAGAAGAGGCATTGGATTGGAGGTATGTTAGATTGGGGGTGAACTGTTGTGGTGGGATCCAGAGGATGCTGGGGTGGGGGGGAGCGAAGAGGGTCATAATATAGGGGGTTGCTGAGGAAGAAGTATGTGGAGGTATGCAAAGTTAGATGGGGTCAGTTTAATAGTTACTCAACAGCTAAGCTAGGTATTTTACAGTCTAACATTTCCTGAGAAACTGTTCATTTAACTTCAGTGGAACCCCTCCACCATCTCAAATTCTCCAATTTTAATGGATACTTTCAGAGGGCTGCAGGTATAAGGAACTATATCCAGTGGATTCTTTAAATTCCCAGGCAATTCATTCAGAGGCTGGTATGACAGGGCTCACACTGCAGCTCCCATCAATGCCTTCAAAACGATTAGTTGGCAATTGGGAAATCCACAGAGTTATTTTGTTTTCAGAACACCACAGAAAGATTGTTTGGTTTTATGCAGGGATACCATCAAGTGAACAGCTCATTGACATAACAACTTTGATCTGACCATTGTCACAGCGTCAGTAAACAATCCACTAATCCTGAGGCAGGTAAGAAAAGGCAGGATGCACATGAAGAAACCTTAAGAGGAACCTTGGAAATAAATTAGATACTCTGGAGCTTTACAAAATTTTGGAACAGAACCATTATGAACAGACTAATGCAACAACAAGAGGAGTTGATTCTCATTTAATCTTGCCCCCTTAGGAACAAAGTCGGGGAGTCACAATACTCCCCAGTACATTCCTTGGATACACATGGAAACCATGCCATGATCACAAAAACATGTTTGCCTTCATTCTCCTGATTTCAGGATCACCCTGGGCTGAGTGGTAGTACTTCCACCTCTCTGTCTAAAGGCTTGAGCTCCACCCTCTTAGTCTGAAACTTCATACAGTGGTACCAAGGGAATACAATACTTCAGGTAAGATGTTAAACCAAGCTCTTGTCTGCTCTCTCAGGTGCTTGTAACTTATTCTGGGGAATATTTTGAAACACAATTGACTTCAACATCCCAGTCAATATTCATTCTTCAATAAAAATCACAAACAAATTTTCTGAACTTGCTCTTCTGGCTGTTTCTGGGGAAGCTCTCTGTACAAAATTGGTTGCTGGATTGCTTGCATTCAAAAGTACTTGACTGTAAAGTGTTCGAGGAGAAAGTGAGGATTGCAGATGCTGGAGATCAGAGCTGAAAATGTGTTGCTGGAAAAGCGCAGCAGGTCAGACAGCATCCAAGGAGCAGGAGAATCGATGTTTTGGGCATGTGCCCTTCTTCAGGACTTCTGAAGAAGGGCTCATGCCCGAAACGTCGATTCTCCTGCTCCATGGATGCTGCCTGACCTGCTGCGCTTTTGCAGCATGTTGCAGGGCATGCTGAGATTGTGAAAGACAAATGATTGTGCTGCCCCCAAAATGAATTAGTTCAAAGTGACATTTATGTGTTTCTCCTGACTTTTTAACATTTATTTGGCTGTTCTCAAGGTACAGTCGTGCAAATATTCTTGTGTTCAGAGGTATGTATCATAGCACTGAAGTCCTACTCTTTTCCAGCCACACGATAGGTAGAACTGACTTATATCCATGATATGATCATTGCTCCTCTCTAATGTAGCCCATTGGGGCAGAACAACACCAAGAATGGTATTCTATACCCACCTTGCACTCAATGTGATTTAACCGGTTCTGAGATTGTGCTTACATCTATAGTAGAATCACAGAATCTTGAATTGTCCCTCCTCTACCCAACAGTTGTGACATAAAGGATGACTTCTTGGTTCAAAGGGGCTTTTGGTCCAGCCTGAGCTCCAATGTGTATCTATTCCATACACTTGACAGATCGTTGCCTTGTTTGAGGGGTCTGGGGAGAATGTGTGTGTAAGTCAATCTGGAATATGGGTTAGCAGCCAGACGCACAGCTCCAGATGCTTCATCAGTGCAGAAGTAAGTAGCATGGGAAAGAAACGGTGAAGAAGGAAATTAACATGACATTAAAACAAGGCATTCTATTTCAGAGCTAATGAAAGCTGACAAGTACCTATACATGAAAGCAATGCATCTTGCTAGCTTGCCAATTTGTAGACAGCCTTTGATCGCCCGTTTCAAATGCAATGTTACAATTTTATCCAGTGAGTGACTCAGGTTCCTCAAAAGGCATCAATGTTGAGCACATCCTGCTACAATTACTAAACAACAGAACATTTTGTCATTGGCATTATTGCATGAGTAGGTTGTGAAATCTGTGTATTTTTAACATTAGTCATCCACACACACAGACTGACAACTCTATTTTGGTGCACACAGTGGAGATCCCAGTGATTAACAGCTTTTGAACAGAGCTTGAAGGCTACATAACCCACAAACAGGAGGATCATTTTTCTCTCGCCTTTTTTGAAAGGTGAAATCTAATGACACACCTGCAAGCAAAAAGCAAAGCTAGGCTTCGAGCAAGCACTGATTTTGTTAAGGTGTTGAATTTCTGTATCAATTAACAGGATGTTTCCTGAAGTTAGTGACACATTGAGAACACATTGAATTGGCAGGATTTCCCAAAGAGAGTTGGAGAAAAAGCATCAATTCAACTTCTGGCAAAAATAAATCTTGTCAGAAGCTCAACTGCAGAATTCTCAGTGTATTTTCTTCCACCTCTCCGAATCTACCTTTCAACTGTTTGACAATTAATGATTCTCTGAATCATTATTCCACTGTGATCCCAAGATTTCTGATGGTCAATCACAACAGGGAAAACATCAACAGCTCCAAGGACCACTGTATTAACTTTGATATCTCCAGGAGCCATAATTGTTGATGAACATTCAAGAAAAAAAAAACTCATTACTCTTCTAACAGGATTTGAGTTACTGTTACATATACAGGTAGTTCTGGGATAACATGCACTTTGGCAGCGCGACTTGGCTATAACGTCGCTGAAGATTTAGAGAATGGTATTTTCGATTCCAGCAGGGAACGGAGAGCACGCTTCGTTCTGCACATGCGCTGGTGTCAGCTGCTGACAGAGCAGCTTTCTGTGAGAGGTACTGTACAGACAGAGTAGCTTTCTTACATGTTCTAAATGTACTGTGTTAAATTTACTTGTTTTGTTAATAAATATGATTTTAATCTTCATTCAGACTGTGCTATACTTTGTGTTTTTCAGTGATCATGAGTGACACTTTCTACTCGTCTGACCCCATCCCCACGTTTTTCATAGGCCCTATTATTTCTATGAAGCAATTTTCTATTAACCGAGGTTTCACTGGAACACAACTACGGTGTTATAGGAGAACTACCTGCAGGGAGAAAAAAAAGCATATTTTCTGGGCTGGGTGTTGGGGGGGGGGGCGGGAATATAACTGAAAGTTTCCTTGTGGGACTTTTATTATTTGAGATGGGGAGCAAGGGTGGAACAAAACATTTATTTTGTGCTTTTCAAGACCACACAATGTTCCAAAATACGTTCAGCTAATGAGGTGCTTTTGAAGTCTAGTCACAGTTGTTAAGTAGAAAACCAGGCAGTTACCTTGAGCACACAACAAAATCCCACAGAGAGCAATGAGATCATCACCAAATAATCAGTTTTTTGTGTAGATTTATTGGGCAGGACTCCCTTGCTTTCCTTTACAATAGTGCCCTGGGAGCTTTTATAGATATTTCTTAATTAACCTATTTGGTGATGTTACGACATATCTCTGAAGGAGGTGGGACTTGAACCTGGGCCTCTGGATCAGAGGCAGAGACACTACTATGAGTCTCAACAGCTATTCGATTGGTCAGCGTCATAACTGTAGGTATTTCCTCATCCATCAATTTAGGGATGCTATTACATCCTCTGCAACAAGTGGGCCTGTTACTCAGAGGTAGGAACACTATCACTGCTAACAATTTTTGTGAAGATTTGCAGCTCAAATTGATGATAAGTATGTAAGTTAGCTTGCTGAGCTAGAAGGCTTGTTTTCAGACGTTTCGTCACCATGACTAGGTAACATCATCAGTGAGAGTCTCTGGTGAAGCACTGGTGGTATGTCCTGCCTCTCTATTTATAGGTCTGGGTTTCTTACGGTGGGTGATGTCATTTCCAGTTTTTTTTCAAGGGAAGGTAGATGGGATCTAAATCGATGTGTTTATTGATGGAGTTCTGGTTAGAATGCTATGCCTCTAAGAATTCACGCACATGTCTTTGTTTCGCCTGTCCTAGGACGTGTGTTGTCCCAGGCAAAGTGGTGCCCTTCTTTGTCTTTATGTAAGGAAACTAGTGATAGTGGGTCATGTCTTTTGGTGGCCAGTTGGTGTTCATATATCCTGGTGGCAAGTTTCTTGCTTGTTTGTTCGATGTAGTTTTTTAAAAATAGTTCCTGCATGGAATTTTGTAAATGACGTTAGTTTTGCTGGTAGTATCTAATGGATACTTTGGGTTCATTAGTCACTGTTTAAGTGTGTTGGTAGGTTTATGGGTTACCATAATGTTGAGTAGTCTGGAAGTCATTTCCGATATGTCTTTGATGTAAAGAAATGTGGCTTAGTTTTTGGTTGTGTTGTGGTTGCTTGTTTGGGTTTGTTTCTGAGGAATCGGCGGATTGTGTTTATTGTGTACCTGTTTTCTTGAAAATGTTTTATATGTATTTTTCTTCTGTTGTTTGTAGTTCTTGGGAGCTGCAGTGATGTAGTTCATTGAAACAATGTCTTGATGCAGCTCAATTTGTGGGTGTTGGGATGATTGCTTCTGAAGCATTTGGTCTGGGTTTGTTGTTTTTCTGTAGACGCTGGTTTGAAATTCCCTGTTAAATGTACATTCAACTGTCACATCTAAGAATGGGAGTCTGTTGCCTTTCTCCTCCTCTTTTGTGAATTTTATGCCTGTCAGGATATTGTTATTGGTATTGTATGCTTCCTCTAATTTGTTCCATTTTGTGATGACGAAGGGGTCATCGATGTAGCAGACCCACGGTTTGGGTTGGATAGATATCATCACTGTGCCACAAGAGCCCAATGGGAGCTTTGATATGCAAGCAAATAGGTGGGACCTTGGTTTAATGTCTCATGTGAAAGAAGGCACTTCTGACCCAGCACTGCTCCCTCAGTCTTGCACAGTATCAGCCTTGATCTCAAGTCCTGAATAGGGAGTCAAACTCACAATTCACTCAAAGGCAAAATACCAAATGAGCTACAGCAGACACATTAACATATGCTGACATGGCTTCAGTGAACATGATGTGTAAAATAATTCCAGAATTTGTTCACAATAACAAGGTAGAACCTTAGAACAAACACTCTCATAACTAGCAGTGACATGTGTTAATTAATTGTAGATACCTCAAAGACAAGAACACTTATGAACAAGCTGTTCCCTTCCTGCAACAAGAATTTACCAATCATTAAATCTTTTCAACTAATTTATTTCTCCCTGGGGAAGATGCTGAAAAAAGGTAGGCTACTAATATGATTAAGATATGGCAACCATTTTAATAGACTACCACAGAAAATGCATGCGCATGAATTTAATGTTACAACAGTTAAATTATATTCCCAAGGTCTCTGAAGTACAAGAATAATTTGTGTGCTGCATATAAACACAAATAATTATACAATCCTAGACTATCAGATATTTCCTCAATAATGTCAAATAAATAAATCAATACAAGATCAATTGTTTTTATTTTCTGGTGCATATTTCTATACTCTGTTGAAAACAAGAGCATGTAATGCAGACATGCAGATAGTCTGTTTAACAAAGCAGACCTGAACAGAGGGCTTAGATAATCATTATAAACCCCTCCTACTTGGCTTTTCCTTCACAAAATTATTGCTCAGCTCATCACTCCTAAGGATCCACTTCTCTATGGATTTGAGGAAACATCACCACCAAAAATTAATAGGCTACTTATCTAGTTCACTAGTTAGAACTAGTTGCTGCAATTTCCTGCCAAAGTGACTATTTCAAATATAAGCAGCAGACTGTGAAACCGAGGTGCCCTGAGAGTGAACAGACCTTCATAAATAGTTTCACTTATTAGAAGACTACATGCAACTGTCCAGTCAATGATCCTGTTATGTCCATTTGGCTCTGACTTCAGTTATCTCCCTACATTCTATCTGGGAATCTATTCCAAGTCTTGGTTACTCTTTCTGACATCAGACTGCAATTTGCCTTTGAATTGATTTGTTTTACTCAACTTGGTTTCAACTTACACTGCTTTATTATACTGTCAAGTATATCTTTACAACTTTACATGTCTTAATGACCATTTTCCATGGATCTTCTTTCAAAAATAAGAAGCTCAACTACTTCCAAACATCCAAATGAGGAAATCCCTTTGTGATTCATCTTCATGTTTCCTGCAGCGCTTCCTAATCTTTGTGTCACTGACTAAAAGAGGACACCGTACACGAGGTATTCTAACCAGAGCCCAGCAGGGTTTGTTTGACTTGCTTTCTATTGCCTTGGCTATTGAGTCAAACATAATACTATTTTAAATAATAGCTGCTCCAAGTTGGAGATGCTGTAAAACTTGGGTCTTCTTTTGCAAATTTTTATACCACAAAAAGGAGTAAAAGATTGGACTTTAAACCAAACAATTCATAACCTCAGGGTGCCCCAAAGCACTTTACAATCAATTAAGTACTTTGAAATGCAGTCAGTGTTTTCATGTATAATTTGATTATTTTATCCAGTTACCCATTTTTCTTTTCAATATGCAGCACTTCATATAATTTAATCTAATATATAATTTAATTAAATGTTACACCCTCTTTTACTGAACATTTATAAATTTTGCATAAATCAATCCAGAATTTCAAGGCTACTCTCCCCAGACCCACCACCCTCCTGGTTTGGCACGATTCGCAAAGTTGATCATTTTGCATCATGTCAGAGGTCCAGACATTAAATAAATTAGTACAGTGACTGGTTTCTATCTAATGAGGAAGGTGGAAAGTAATTTAACACAGCATTTAGGGAAAAGTAGCTGCCTTCAAAATGGTCAATCTCTTAAGAGAAAATGTTGGGTGTCAAACACAGCTGTTCAGGGGAAATAATCAAGAGCGTTCATAGAAATCTAGTCCACAATGAACTCCCAAATGGTTTAAAATAAAATTACATAGGAAATTATCTCAGTGCAATACTGCACAGATTCTAATATTGCGTAGTTCACATGAAGGTCACCATACAACATCCAGATTTTGTTGCACTAAACAGTTTTCACCAAATATGGAGCTTCAGCTGGAGTTGCTGCAGTCAGATCAGAGCCTCTTAAATTGCATTGATGTTACTTTTTTTGAGAAGAAACTCTGGATATCCAAGAACAGCTGTTATAAAATCAGACAGGCAGAAGCTGATCGCTACACAGCAAGCTTCACATACAGTAATGTGATAATACAATATGAAATAGTGGCAGGTTGAAGTCATTCAGCCCCTTCAAGCCAGTTGCAACATTGAATAAAATCATGACTAATCATTAACTTCAACTCCACCTCAGACAAAATCAGATAATCTATTTTAGTGATGTTAGCTGTGGGATAAATATTGGCTGGGTAAGAACTTCACTGCTCCCTATTTAAAACGGCGTGGAATTTTAAACATGTCTTAGAATCTTGAGGATGACAGTCCAGGCTGACATGACAGTGGGAGGTATGGTGATGGTAGACTCCCCTCTATTGGTGGATCACGTTTTGGTGGACTTTTGCAATTGCGTTACCTCAGGCCTCGATGGTCCAACTGTGCCATGAACTCATCCTTGGAGGGGCAATTCCTTGATATATTATATTACCATTCTTTGAGCGTTCTAGAACATGATGGCCAGAATGTACACTGAAGAAAGTTCCTGCTCACCCAACCTCCAGAACGGACATAGTGGCCCTTCTTGATTCTAACTGCTTGTGCCAGAGATCCACTGTCACGGTGCCACACTCACCTGTCTTGTACCATCCTCAAACATCCACCGTAACTTGTCACCTAAGTGCACCTCTGTTGATCCCTCTTTCTGCAGTCCCCCACTTTGACCTGTAGAAGGGGTTTCTGTAGCTCTTCTGTTCTGATCAAAAATCGCTGAAAAACTGACAATTGCTTTTCTAGGTGTCACCTTTGAGAGGCCTTTTTGCTCTTGCAACTTCAAACACCTTTTCACTTGTCCATGTATGGAATTTTCAGCACACATCTTGGCATTCCCATTTCAAGGGTCGCTATTTCCTTTCATTTTTATTTATCACCCAGGTTTCTAAGGCAAACAGCAAAGTGGATAGAATGTAGCATCGTATGAGCTTACCTTTAAGCAGTTAATATTAAAAGGGAACAGAAGGTCTTTGACAATCTCATATTGTTGAGTGATACCATTTAGATATTTCCATTATTCTGGTTGACATGGAATACTCACATCTAACTTGGGATGTAGCCAAAACGTCTGCTATAGATTCTACTTCAATTGTTCTGTCCAATATCTAATAAACATCAAATTCTGATAAATACATTGATTGGCAAAAGACGTGCACGTACAGTGAGAGATTCTTTATGCAATGAGTTATAATCTAGAAAGATTGACAGAACTAGATTCAATAGCATCTTTAAAAAAGCAATTATGCATAATGCCACAAAGCAAAGATTTGCAGGGTAGTGGAGAAAAAGCAGGGACTAAAGGCAAAGTTGAGACCTTCAGCTGGTGCAGAAATTGAACCCACATTGTTGGCAAATTGGCCATTCAGCCAAATGAGGTAACTGCCTCACTGAGCCAGGGACCCAGGTTTGATTTCATGCTCAGGTGATTGTGTGGAGTTTGCACATTGTCCCCGTGCCTGCATTGGTTTCCCCCAGGTGCTCCAGTTTCCTCTCTCAGTCCAACAATGTGCAGGTTAGGTGGGTTAGCCATGCTAAATAATCCCATAGTGTCCAGTGATATGCAGCTCGGTGGATTAACCATGGTAAATGCAGGGTTACAGGGATCGGGTGGGATGCACCTGGGGGTCGGTGCTGATATGATGGGTGAATGGGCTCTAATTGCACTGTTGAGATTCTATGATTTCACGAAATAATATGACTGGAATTAATTAGACAGTTCTTTCAAAGAGACAGAATGCTGGATTGAATGGCCTCTATAATTCTCTGTCTGCCAAACTGTTAATTTTATCCACTGCAAAACAAAGATCAAAACTTCCTCTAATCAGTGCTGCTCCCAGTGACTTTGTTGATGCAATGTGGAGTGGCATTGTTACAATTAAAGTTATGTTTCCCTGAACTTAACATTTGTTTGTAACCTTTGGTAGGTTCAGCAACACTGAAGAGTAACATATGGAACAGTGCATGTATACAACAGGTTAGAAAGTCAAGGCAACAAATATCAAAACTAAAGAGAATTCTAAAAAAGGAAAGTTTCCACAGTCCCAGAGGACAATAGGGCTGCCCTTTCATCAGAAAGAAATGACTGGTGACAAGGTTAACATGATGGCTACCATGTCTTATAGGAACATTAGAAGAGGATGAGGTCATTCAGCCCCTCGAGCCTGTTCTGCCAAGGCCTGTGGGTCTCCACCAACCTGCCTCCAGCCCACATTCCTTATCACCTTTGCTGAACATTTATTTATTGCTTCAGGAGAGGGGAAGAGGTTCAGAGTACTCTTTGGGGATTTGAACCCATGTTGCTGACGTCACTGCATTGCAAACCAGCTGAGCTAACCAAAAGAATTCTACGTTGTGCTAAAGTCTTTACAGCTTTGTGTACAGCATTTGACTTAGCCAACACTGAAGGATCAAAGAATTGATTGGAGATTGCAAAAGACTATAATCGAGTTCTCTCACTCTAAAGTAGCTAGTCTATTTTATTCTAATGATCCTCTCAATACTGCTCTATTCAACACACAGGTTTTACTATACAGGCCAACGTAACAAGGATTGGTCATCAATGGTTTAAAATCTAGGCAAACCTGTCCACAGGAATGTGTCAATCTAGGTCATTGGACCAGCTAACCTAGTTCTGTCTTAATACATGAATCTCATTCAAGACTACCTCCCCTTAGCCGCTTGTATGAAAATCTATCAACATGATCATTTTCATTGCCTCACACCCTCGCATCCCATTTTGCACACAGTTCAGTTGCTGTAAAAACCCCAGGACTGAATCTGACTATATTCTGGACAGGTTGTTTCCATTGAATTTCAAGGAGGGTTTCTATCTATGAGGCCTCGTGGATTTTCTTGCTCGACTGTTCAAAACTCATCTCATTAACCCCCTACCACACTTGCAGGGTGACCCACTCATTGGATGCTGAACCAATTTTCCCACTTGTCATACCAGGAAATTCTCGTCACTACTTGGATATCCTGGCAGCCCTGGTCCCAGTCCCATTAGCGAGAAGCCATCTGGTGGAGTGCTGGTTTCTAGTACATGGCCACACAAAGCTTGGTGAAGTCAATGGCAGATGAGGGAAGCTGGCACCTTACTCTGTGGTCAGGGACCTCAAGGACTTGGTGGACAGAATGGTACAGACAAAGGCGGTTGTTTTCCTGCAGGACTGTCAGAGGACACCAAGCCACCAGACACTGCCAGCCTGAGGTGCCACCTGGCTCACTGCTGTTTCCACTGTTCCAAGGAGCGCCCAGCAGTGCAGGAGGATCAATGACCTTGTTTCTTTATCCAGGGTAAGTGCCAATATCTTCTCTGTGCAACCTCAAAATTACTCTATTTCTGATACTGCACTCACCTCTACCAAGGCCAAAGCTCAAACACTCAAAATTGCATGCAGCACCCGCCATTGCTCACTCTCACCCAACCCAACAGCTCAGGCTATCAACCTTGCATGTTCTCGGCACTGCTCACCTCATTGGTTGGGGATAGCAAACCAGTGCACGTGGTGGGGGGGGGCGGTAAGGTGGTGGTTTTGAGTGGAGGAGGGGCGTGGGAGGAGGAGCATGTGTGTGGGGGAGACGGAGGGGGCTGTGTGGGGGGGGAGAAAGGAGTGTGCGGGGGGGGAGAAAGGAGTGTGCGGGGGGGGAGAAGGAGTGTGCGGGGGGGGGAAAGGAGTGTGCGGGGGGGGGAAAGGAGTGTGCGGGGGGGGGAAAGGAGTGTGCGGGGGGGGGAAAAGGAGTGTGCGGGGGGGGGAAAAGGAGTGTGCGGGGGGAAAGGAGTGTGCGGGGGGGGAAAGGAGTGTGTGGGGGGGGGGAAAGGAGTGTGCGGGGGGGAAGGGGTGTGTGGGGGTTGGGGAAGGGGTGCGTAGCACGGGGTGACACTGAACTACAAGGTTTGACGTGCTCACCTTATGTGCCTTGGACTTTGGGAAAAGGTAGGCAGAGGCAGACTCAGAGATTGGATGACTGGTGACTTCTGGAGGTGCAATGCCTATAGGGTTGATGGTGATGATGATATTTGGGGGCTCATGGTGAGACACAACATGGAATTCTCAGTCCAAGGAGCAGCCACTGATATCTTCCATTGTCCTGTAAATCCCAAGTGTGCAATGGAAGTGAAAGTGGCTACGTCCACAGCAAAGTGGTGGTAGCAGTGGTGGGGGGCACAGATGCTGCCATTTTTGAGAGAGATGTCTACAACTTACAGCAATGTGGGGCTTTTCAAAAGATAACACCAATAAATGCACAGACATACAACCAAGATAAAACACACTTGCGAGCTCAATGTTCCTTGTCAGTATACAATATTGATGCAAACCCTCCCAACCATTTCATGCAGGATAACAGCCAGACCCCACTAATACCTATGATGCAACAGCAATGCCTCTGCACCTAGAAAGATGCAGCTTTGTTGTCAAAAGACACAGACACCTATAATTCACTCACTAAACGCTCACGGTGCAGTAGATTTTCCCTTCACACTTTAATCCTGGGACATCATGCGGGGTTAAGGATGGGTGGTTTTAGTTCCTTCAAGGTTGCAATTGTGGCCACACAGCCTCTCGCAAACAGATGATAGTGAAAAGTCAACAAAATGAGAACGTATTTATAATCAAGTAGCACCCATGTCACCTTGTCAAACAATCTCCTTCTTTCTCTCCTCCCACTATGTCTCAGAGCAATCCTTGGGACTGCAGCTGAGTTGGAGGGAGTCTGCCATAAAGCACTGATCAGCCAATCCCAGGCACGTCTCTATCTAAACAGCCCGGACATGCTGAGCCTGTCTGTGCCAGAGGTAAATTCCTAAGCGAGGAATGCCATAGAGCTGTCAGTGACAGACATGGGTGAGGTGGGAGACCTGACCATCTCTACAATGGAAACCTGAGGGGTCCATATGCAGTTCTTCATCCAATGGGTATCTGCTAGCACAGAACTTTGTGAGGAAGGGGCACGAAGAGCAAGGTCAAGGTTCCTTGTCCATTTGAGTAGTCTGACTGAACATTTGATCATGCTGAAGACCCTGGACCAATATCCAATACAACCCTTGTTTACTGTGCTGGGATCCTCAGTGATGGATACCTCCTTGGACATCAGTGGGAACTACTCCCCATAAGCCTCTGACACATGGCTGCTTGCTTGAAACACATGCAGTATGCTTGTTGTGCATACAGTTGGCACATGGTACAGGTGTGAGAAATGTCATAGTAATATGCCAAACTGCAACATATCCACTTCCTAATCTCCCCACAGTCCCACTTTATTCTTTATGAAGAAAGGCCATACATAGTCATGGACCATCACTTCCCCACAGCTGAGATTAGCAAATGGCTGGTTACATGAGGATGTGGGTTTTGTTAGCAGCAGCCCTACCTGTACGTGGAACAACATATTCATTTCCCACATGCCACACCCCTTCAACATCCTCTCTGTGCACAGACCTTTATTCAAATATATCATTAAGAGTCAGATTGACTTAAATAAAACTATGTTCTTGTAGTTACAATGCATAATGATGCAAGTGGATAAAAATAACCAAGTTGTTGTGGTTCTGTTCGCCGAGCTGGGAGTTTTTTTAATGCAACAAAAACTCCCAGCTCGGCGAACAGAACCACAACAACGAGCACCCGAGTTACAAATCTTCTCCCAAACTTTGAATGACCATGTTGCGTGAAAGGATGCTTTAGGGTCCTGTTAAAATCGAAAGCAGTCACTCACCCTCCCATTCTGCCGAGAACATGCAGGTCCTGGGCCGCCTCCATCGCCACTCCCTCACCACCCAACGCCTGGAGGAACAACGCCTCATCTTCTGCCTTGGAACCCTTCAATCCCATGACATCAATGTGGACTTCACTAGTTTCCTCATTTTCCCCTCCTCCCACTTTACCCTAAATCTAATCTTCAGCTCAGCACCATGGCCATGACCTGTCCATTTTCCTTCCCACCTATCTGTTCCACTCTCCTCTCCAACCTATCACATTCATGCCCACCTCCATCCACCTACTGCACTCTCAGCTTCCTTCCCCCCAGCCCCACTCCCCTCCCATTTATCTCTCCACTCATTCCTGGTGAAAGGCTTTCGCCCGAAACCTCAATTGTCCTGCTCCTCAGATGCTGCCTGACCTGCTGTGCTTTTCCAGCACCACTCTAATCTTGACTCTAATCTCCAGCATTTGCATTACCCATTTTCGCCACAAGTTCAATTGCTTGGGGAAGACAATGAAATGATGACATTTTGTGAATGAAGTTGCATGACTGACACTGTTGCAGATTTCCACTACCACGTTCTTCCTCCAGGCATCGGGTGGTGAGGGAGTGGCGATGGAGGAGGCCCAGGACCTGCATGTCCTCGACAGAATGGGAGGGGGAGTGACTGATTGCTTTCGATTGTAACAGGGCACTAAAGCATCCTTTCACACAACTTGGTTATTTTTATCCACTTGCATCATTATGCATTGTAAGGACAAGAACATAGCCCTGAGATTGTTGTGGACTCTATGTCACTGCCAACCCTGGAGAAAAGCATTTCTCTCCTGCTATCCTGTCGACACCTTTAATCACCTTAAGCAACTCAATCAGTTTGTGTTCTGAAGAAGGGCTACCACACTTGAAACATTAACTCTGTTTTCTTCCCACAGCTGCTGCTGGACCTGCTAAATTTCTCCAGCGACTTCTGTTTTTGGTTCAATGAGATCGTTCCTTCACCCTATAAAAGTTAAAAAAAATCATCTATGCAACCTGTTCTCATAAATTAACCCTGTTAGCCCTAGGATTATGCTGGTGAATCTGATCCCTTCAAGTCTAATATATCCTTCCTGAGACATGGCACCCAGACTCAATAGCATCATCCCAGATACAGTCTAATAACAGCCTTGCTCAACTGCAGCACAACTCTCCCAGCAATCAGAAAATATCTTAGAAGTAAAGGGGCTTTGATTTAATTTATCTCCACAAATGCATCCCATGTCCCTCCAAAACACTGACAGTGCTAAGCCAGAGGGCAATTATTTCAACATGAAACAGGAAAACCGGGCAGTGGGCACACACGGAAGGCAAGCATTGTCCTCAGTCTTAAAAACCCAAATATGGCTGTAAGTTATTAGTTCCGATGGCACCTGCTCCTGATCTGCATTGCAGCAATTCCATTCTCTAGTGGGGGTGGGGAGGTTGGGGAGTTATTACTGGCATCTTTCCTGCTTGGAAATATTCAAGCAGACAAGAATACATTTCCAGGACGAGTTTCTGAGCTACAGACTCGCCTTGGCAGCTTAGATAAACATCAATTATCACGTCATAAAAAAAAGGGGCACCTGGCAGTCATTGGCAGTGAATGACCAAGCACAGCAGCTGCTCTTAATGTTGAGCTCACAAAGCAGCCTGGCAGCACATTCTAATTACATGCTGCCTTGCCTCTCAGAGACTGTCAATTACTGGCCCTCTGCGTAGGCCCAACCCATTGTGAATTCACTAGAAAGGTTTTGATGTCAACTGCATAAATGCAGTGTTTTACATTCGCTATGCCGGATCTGATCTCTTACAGCTCACTTCACTGCATTAGCGACGAGGCGGTTTCACATTAGCACGCAATTAGTAGTTGGCCCATTACCATTGCTGCTTCCCCTATGGCTCCGACTGCAATCACAAAGGAACTTTTCCTTCCCCAGCCCCCCCAACCTTCTGAAACCAAAACGTCCTTTGTAGAATAAGATCCACACACAAAAATGAGATGTATGCAAATCCTTGACACCGTGCAAGCAAATCTTCCTCAAGATGTGATTTGTTTTGGATTCCATTAGCAGTCAAACATCTACGCTGGCTCTGTGCCAGTCTGGGTCTACGCACCTTTGCGTTGTCATGCCAACCAAGACATACATGGTTCGCCTGTATTTACATCTCAGATCAAAGACTAGCATAATTAAAAGGACAAATGTAATATCTTTCTCATGACATACTTTCCACTGAAATATATTTCTTCTGAAATGTCTGTCAACTATTTTGCAGCCCTGTGAAGCAGCAGCCGAGAGATTATGCAGCAATGTGTTAAAGCTGCCTAAATGGAAAATCATCTCAGTAACCCTGCACTCAATTTAAAAGGATCTTACAACCTCTGCTAAAAATATATCTTGTGCTGTCTTTCCAATACAGCTGGTGCACTCAAGTCAAGTCCATCTGCTTCTGAGAGAGTGTAAGCCAAGCTTATAGTGCACAATGGCCACGGTTGTCTGAAAATGCCCAATCTCTTCTGATCTCGAAAGCTAAGCAAAACCTAACTTGGTTAGTACGTGGATGGAAGACCACCTGAAAATATCAGGTGCAGTCAGCTTTGTGGTGCAGTAGTAGAATCCCTACCTCCGAACCAGGAGGTCTGGGTTCAAGACTCACCTGTTCCAGAGGTGCGTAATAATACCTCTGAACAAGTGGATTAAAAGATACCTACAATCTGCTTAAATGAGAGAAAGGTTGCATTAGCCAAACCTCAAATACAACGTAAGCTCATTTCTACCATGCTTATGCTGTACAAAAGCTCTTTTATATTCCAGCCTGATAATGACTGCAAAATCACACATAATTCTATTAATGCCGATATTAAGACTGTATAATAGACACTTGCACATCCAGTTGTTTTGCCCCTAGTGGCTTTACTGAATTGGACAAGTCACAGCATTGAGGCCAACAACACACAGGTCTAACTGGTTTGGAAGCTGCAGCTTTAATACAGCAGTGTGCTATACTAAAGGGTGCAAATAGCACAACTGTAATGTTTTTGTCACTCAGTACTGAACAGAGAGATTACTGAATAATAGCACAAATACTCTGTTTTAAGAAAAACTGAATTTGCATTTATATAGCACCTTTAATGCTCTCAGGACATTTCAAAGCATTTTGCAGAAAACAAAGTACTATTTAAAGTATTGCTGCTGTTGTAACGTAGGAAATTTGGCCATCGATTTCCACATAACGAGCTCTCATAACCATGCAATTCCTTCTTGAAGGATAAATACTGGTCAAAACAAAATGGAGAACACTCCTGCTCTTTACACAAGGCAGGCCTTAAGACATTTTGCACTGGCCTGTGCAGATAGACAAAATCTAATGCTTAGATTAATATCTCATTTGAAAGACCAACTCCACAAATCCAGAATTATCAGTGTTACACTAGGATTGTTAGCTTGTATCAGGTGTCCAGTTCTCTGGAATGGGACTTGAAACCCAAAACATTATGACTCAGAGGCAGGAGTGCTCCTACTTGGACTGAGGTAGCACAAACAGGCCAGCTCTGTTTTGAACTCACTCAACAGTAAACACAAGGTAGCTCAAATAATTTACAGCAATACCCGGTTACTGCAAACATTTCACTTGGGAGCTCAGTTATGTTGATATCATCTTTCATTTACACAACCTGCTGAATGAACAAAATGAGTCAGGTTACACTGCCCCTTTGCAGCCATTCACATAAAACCACCTTCAACTCAGGATTGAACAAGACTTCAATGTCACATACTTTACCACTTGTGTCTTGCACAATTGGTTAGCCTGAACAAGCAGTCTGTAGAACAAGTAGTTCAGGAGGGTGGATGGAGTCAGGAGTAAGGCTATAATCATTCTGATGGGTGCAGGTTAACAATATGTCTAGTACTCACCTAGTTCATTCACGCTAGCCCACCAAGTCTGGCTGGTCATAGATATTTGAATGGGAGGTGCAATGGGTCAAGCACTGGACTTTCATCTGTTGGCCCTTGGATCAAATACAGTCCATAATTGGATGAAAGTTACCACTTTCCATTTTTAAGGACAATTTGAATGGATTTTGGACAATTTCAACAGAATCTACAACATGAGGATTTTAGCTGCGAAATTGGCTAGACTGGGTTTGCTTTCACGAGAATGCAGGAGGTTGAGGGCTGATATGATTGAAGTTTATAAGATTGCAAACGGCACGGATAGAATGGGAAGTATGAGGCTTTTCCCCAGAGTGAAGGGGTCAATTAAGAGGGGACATAGGTTCAACGTGTGCAGGGGGGGGGGGGGTGATGGTGATGGTGGTGTAAAAGTTTAAAAGAGATAAAAGGGTGTTGACTGCCTGGAACATACTGCCAGAGGGAGTGGTGGAAGCAGACAATAGCAACATTCAAGAAGCACCTTCACAAATACATGAATAGGAAGGGAACAGAGGGATTCAGATCCTGTAAGCGAAGACAGTTTTAGTACAGAAGGGCAAAATGTGTCGGCACAGGACCTGTTCCCGTGCTGTATTATTCTTTGTGCTACCATCCTAAATTCAGCAACTCAACTGCTCCTGAAGAGGCTATAGATTGGCTCATGCTTAAAATGGAAAATACTAAAATGGTGAAGCAGAAAATGTTCTTCTGAGGTTGAATTTCATCAGAGTTAATAAAGAAAACTTTATCAAGCATTCATTGCACTGGATGAAAACTCTCCCCCCCAACTGTGTAAAGAAGCAAATGAAACTATTGAAGTAAAAGCACACATTGATTTAAGGTTTAAGGGAAAGTTAAATAACCACATGAGCGAGAGAAGATTGGAAGAGTTAGCTAATAAGAAGCTAATGAGTATGTATAGCCTTATGTATAAAATGAACAGTGCACAGATGGACCGCACTAAATTATGGCAAGTTTACCGAGCAATTTATTTAATTATTGCCCCTGAAAGCTTGCTATATACAAATTGGATGCCATCCCTTCATTGTCTGTGAAGCACTTTGACGTATTCTGAAAGGCACTATATAAATGCAAACTGTTCATTTTTCCTTTTACACCTAGATGAATAGATTCTGAAAGATAAAATAACTTCTTACAAAGGATTAGCGTTGTAAGATGGAAGTAGATTTTGCTCTCCATGCTGGTTGTTTTCAAAAGCTGCAAAGGTCAACACCCCACACTTTTCTCTCCCTGCATAACATCGACCACATGTGGATGCAGAGAGAGCAGTGACAAATGTTATTCAATCGGTGAGTCGCTTGCTAGAGATTGCACTGACCACCACTAGGAACACACATTCACCCATGAAAAGCAGAAGTATGGTTCTTGATCCAGTAAAAACCTAATTTATCATTAACAATGCAGCATTTCATTGACTGTAGCTTAAGTTTAGAACCGCAACATCATTCAACAAGTTTTACAGAGGCTTATAAAATCATGAGGGGCATGGATAAGATAAATAGACAAAGTCTTTCCCCTGCGGGGGAGTCCAGAACTAGAGGGCATAAGTTCAGAGTGAGGGGGAAAAGATATAAAAGGGACCAAAGGGGCAACATTTTCAGCAGAAGGTGGTGTGTGGATGAAATGAGATGCCAGAGGAAGTGGTGGAGGCTGGTACAATTACAGCATTTAAAAGGCATCTGGATGGGTTTATGAATAGGAAGGGTTTAGAGGGATATGGGCCAAATGCTGGCAAATGGGACAAGATTAGGTTGGGATATCTGGTCGACATGGACGAGTTGGACCCAAGGGTCTGTCAGAACCTTCCAAGTACAGTGGCTTGGCAGTGCGTGGCTCGGTGGTTCAGTGGTTAGCACTGCTGACTCTCAGCGCTAGGGACCAGAGTTCGATTCCCCCCTTGGGTGACTGTCTGTGTGGAGTTTGTGCATTCTCCCTGTATCTGTGTGGGTTTCCTCTGGGTGCACTGGTTTCCTCCCATAGATGTGCAGGTTAGGTGAATTGGCCATGCTAAATTGCCCTAGTCAGGGGTAAATACAGGGGCATGGGTTTGGGTGGGTTCCTCTTCAGAGGGTCGGTGTGGACTTGTTGGGCTGAAGGGCCTGTTTCCATACTGTAGGGAATCTAATCTAATCTACAGTGGTCACTGTTGGATTATTTTACATATTTCCTTGAGCAGGCTCAACAGGCAGCACGGTGGCTCAGTAGTTAGTACGATTGCCTCATAACACCAGGGACCCAGGTATGATTCCACCTTTGGGCAAGGTTTGTATGGAATTTACACATTTGTCCCATGGCTGCGTGGGTTTCCTATGGGTGCTCCAATTTCCTCTCTCAGACCAACAATGTGAAGGATAAGTGAATTGGTGTGCAGAGGAACCTCGATTATCCGAATTTCAGATTTACTGGCAAGATTGTAAGGTCCCGATGCTTCGCTAAATTGCGTTACCCGGCATTTGATTATCCAAACTTTCGATTATCCAACAAAATACTCCTCATTTGGATAATCTAGCTTCCTCTGTATTAGCCATGGGGTATGCAGGGTTGCTCTTTGGAGGGGCAGTGTAAACGTGATGGGCTGAATGGCTTACTTCTACACTGTAGGGATGCTATGATTCTCGAATTCATTCTATCATTTGGTCATACACTTTTTCCAGTGTACTCACTTCAGAAGTGGCATAGTCATTAATGTCCAACCAGACCATAGGGCAGCTCGCTCCTTCGAGAGGTTTAACGTGAGGGTCATCACTCCTTGGGTGTGGGGAAAGGTCGAAGTGGTGGTCCTTCAATAGTAACCTCAGGTGGCGTGGGAACTGAATCCACACACAGCTATCCAGCCAACTAAGCTAACCAATAGGAAATGGGGTTATTTAGGAAAGTGTACTACAAGGATAGGTCTGTGCCTGAGAATGTTTAATTTAAACAGCAGTGCTGAACTGAGGCTAAGAACTTCCATTCAAGGAAGAAACGGGAACAGAAATAAAATTCAGGTTTCTTACAGAATTTGCAGACCAAAAATCTGGCTTTGCCCTATATCTTGAATTTTGATGATGCCTCATCACATTCTTAGGACAACCAAGCACTTTACATTTCAAGTAAAATCACTGTTTGAGTAGGCAAACAATATGGTCAATTTGCACACTGAGAGGCCCAATAAGCAGCAACTTAAATGAACAATGAGATAATCACTGCTTTGTGGCATGGATTGAAAGAGTAATGTTGGCCAGCATACAGGAGAAACACATTGCTCTTTGGCAAATGATGCACTGGGACCTCTTATGTCTGTTTGAGCAGGCAGATGGAACCTTGGCATAAATCTCATCTGAAAGCATGTTTACATTTCTTTTTCCACCTTACCCTGCAGTTCAAGACTCTTTGCTCAAACAGAGATGTTGATTATAAGCCTTGAAAACAGCTCTGGTGCAGTTGACTTCTCCTTTGAAAGTACCAGCCAAGGAATAAATCGGCCACTGAGCTGAATCTGTTAAATCTCTGAAGAAAGAGTTTGACCCACTCTTGATTCAAGGATTGGAAAAAACACAGGCTTTGTGCTGGAACATGGTGGTGATGAAATGGTTTAAAAATAGGCTTGGAGTCCAGGCAAATTGGACAGATTGAAAGACCTTCCTCAATCCAGTTTATGATTTGAAAACAAAAACATTGCTGTTGAGAGGTTTATAATGGAGTAATTATTGACTCCGTCATATGTTCCACCTTCAAACGCCTGTTCTTAATTATATCAATCAGACATCTTTTTCAACTTTGAGACTATAAATTCCATGAGTTACAAATATACTTGGTCTTGCTGCCAAAGCTTCAGTTCCAATCACATTTAATGAATTTAAGGTTAGCATCCAAAATGCTGGATTATGGCATGTGAATGTTTAGATAGTGAGAAGCTTCCATCATCACCTGCTATTAACCTGGGTAAGAGGTGGAATAGACTGCCTTGGGGTAACTCATTTTCTTCCCTGGCATTCATTAATGCTTTTCTATTTTGTGGGACAGTTCTCCACTAAGGACAGACACATTCAAGTCACATTGTGTACATGAGCATCTACTCCTGGCGTGTTCAAACTCCAAGCCATGTGCATCACCCAACCTCTGGAAATCCAGCCCTTGCAATTCCAGCTCAACCAGCCTCTGGCTGCAAACCTCGGGAAAGTATATTCACCATTCTGTGATGTGACCCTGCTATTGGAAATACGATGGACTGTGTTAATATTTACACCAGAAACCTACTTAAAGATCATCAGGTGGGCTTACAGTGTGACACATTTGTATATACCAGAAGCTACATACACAAATACCTAGGACTCTGCATTACATATGCAAAGGAAGTTGTACATATATTGTACCTTTTTTACTCTAAAGGGTCATGGAGACAGCCAATGTGTGCTCTATGCCCATTGCAACACCCTGACCAATCAGACGTTACTTGCCTGATCTGAGAACGAAGATGGACAGATAATTCCATGCCAATAATGGCCCAACTAATCCACAGCCCCTATTCATGCTGTCTTAAATGTTGCCTCTTTTTTCAAGTCCATGTTTTACATCCCAGTTGAGATGCATACAAGGCAATAAATTTCAACTTCTGGTCTCATTTTAGCAATGGTTAAGCTCTACCTTATTTGCTATTTGGATTTTCGTTTCTGCCCAACTGCTTCACTGGGTGGGGAATTCCACAGATTCACAACCTTTTAGGTGAAGAAGTTCCTCCTCAACTCAGCCCAAAATCTGCTCTCCCTTACTTTGAGGCTATGCCCACTAGTTCTAACTTCATCTGCCAGTGGAAACAACCTCCATGGTTCTATCTTATCTATTCCCTTCATAATTTCATCTATTTCTACAAGATTTTCCCCTCATTCTTCTAAAATACCAGAGAGTATAGACCCAGTCTACTCAATCTCTCTTCAGAAGTCCAATCTCCCAACTCTAGATCAACCTAGTGAACCTCTTCTACACCCCCTCTAGTGCCAGTACATCCTTTCTCAAGTAAGGAGACCAAAACCGGACATAGTATAGTTTTTTAGATTAGATTACTTACAGTGTGGAAACAGGCCCTTCGACCCAACAAGTCCACACCGACCCGCCGAAGCGCAACCCACCCATACCCCTACATTTACCCCTATTACCTAACACTACGGGCAATTTATCCTGGCCAATTCACCTGACCCGCACATCTTTGGACTGTGGGAGGAAACCGGAGCACCCGGAGGAAACCCACGCAGACACGGGGAGAACGTGCAAACTCCACACAGTTAGTCGCCTGAGTCGGGAATTGAACCCGGGTCTCCAGGTGCTGTGACGCAGCAGTGCTAACCACTGTGCCACCATGCCGCCCACGAAGTCATTGATTTTTTTAGATTAGATCAATGACTTCGTGGGCGGCAACATACTTTTTAAACTCCATTCTTCTAGTAATGAAAGACAATATTCCATTTATCTTCTTAATTACCTGCTGCACCTGCAAACCAACTTTGTGTTTTGTGCATAAGAACGCCCAGGTCCCGCTGCACAGCAGTATGCTGCAATTTTTCATCATTAAAATAATAGTCCATTTTGTTGATATTTGTATCAAAATGGATGACCTCACATTTAGCAAGATTGTATTCCATCTGCTCGAGTCTTAACCTTTCCATACCTCTCTGCAGACTTTGTGTCCTCTGCACACTTTGATCCACCACTAATCTAGTCTCATCCGCAAACTTTGACACAATTCACTTGGTCTCCAACTCCAAATCATTGATGTTAATTGTAAACAATTGAGGTCCCAACACTAGGGAGGAAATTCCAGGATTTGGACCTAGCAATGGTGAAGCAATAGCGATATAGTCAGGATGGTGAGTGGCTTGGAAGGGAACTTGCATGTGGTGATATTCTCATTTATCTGCTGTCCGTGTCCTTCTAGATGGTAAGGGTTGAGGGTTTGGAAGATGCTATCTAAGAATCTTTCATGAATTTCTGCACTGCATCCTTTTTGATGGTATACACTATTTTTACTGAGAGTTTGTAGTGGAGCGAGTGTATATTTGTGAACATGGTGGCAATTAAACCAGCTGGATAATGACAAGCTTCTTGAGTACTGTCATATAGGCAAATGGGGAATAGTCCAACACCCATGTCCTATGCCTCGTAGATAATTGACTGGCTTTGGGGAGTTAGGAGTTGAGTTACTTGCTGCAGGATTCCTAGAGTCTGACCTGCTCTTGCATCCACTGCATTTATTGGCACAGTATTTATATGGTTTGTGGTACACTACACATGAAACCATGGGTTGTATTTGCATTATGCATTTTAATAGCAAAGGTACAGAACATTCATTCCTATTGAATCAGATTATTACATTATAACACATTCCACTCACTAATCACTCGCGTTTATGCAAAGTAGATTTCACACTCATGTTCCCTCTGTACCCAGTGGTGGAAGGATCAGTAATCAGTTCATGCTTTAAATTGGAATGATAGGTGATGCCAATGTTGAGTTTAAAACACTCATATCTGTCTCCCGTATTGACCAAATAGCTCATCAGAAATTAGGTCTTAGCCGTATCTATACGAATAGTAAACTTACTTCAGCGTCTCATCATGGGATAAATCTCTCATTCCAGGAATTGATTTTCTGAACTTTGCTGCACTGCCTCCAAGACAAGTCTATCCTTCCTTAGATAGGGAGACCAAAATGGAGCATAGAACTATGGGTCTGCTCTCATCAAAGCCCAATTGTACTAAGACTGCCTTACTCCTATACTCTAGTCTTCTTGCAATACAACCCAACATGTCATTTGCCTTCTTAATTGCTTGCTTTACTGACATGCTAACTTTGTGTTCCTTCAACAAGTACACAAAGTCTTTCCAACATCAACATTTACAAATCTCACATCTGTTAAAAAATACTCTAGCCTTAATGTCACAATGAATAACCTTACATAATTCTCCATCTACTAATTTGCTGCTCATTTACTTAACCTGTCTATAATCACGTTGTAGCCTCTGTGTCCTCAGAGTTTACAATCTGTCTAGCTTCTTCACTAACAAATTTGGATACGTTACTCTTTAAGTTACTAATAATATTATATTGCAAATATAAATATAATACACTTGCGGCATAGGAGAAAGTGAGGATTGCAGATGCTGAAGATCAGAGTTGAAAAGTGTGGGGCTGGAAAAGCACAGCAGTCAGGCAGCATCTGAGAAGCGGGAGAATCAACGTTTCAGTGTAAGCCCTTCATCAGGAATGGGGAGGGATGGGGCAAGGTAACCGGGAATATTTCAGGGAACATGTCTGGGACACATGCATCATACAACCTCACCGCTCTGTGGCCGGTCATTTTATTCTCACATAAGCAGCAAGCGGGTAACTAGAGAAAGGATTAGTCCACTAAAGGATAACGAAGGAAGACTGTATGTCAAACCTGAGAGAATGGGTGAGATTCTGAATGATTACGTTGCATCAGTATTCACAGAGGAGAGGAATATGAAGAATGTTGAGATTAGAGATAGAAGTTTGATTAATCTGGATCATGTTGACATAAGTGGGGAAGATGTGTTGGGCAGGCTAGAGGTTATTAAGATAGAAAATCCCCAGGGCCAGATGGGATCTATCCCAGGTTGCTGAGGAAGGTGAGAGAGGAAATAGCTGGGGCCCTGACAGATATAGTTGTGGCATCCTTAAACACAGGTGAGGTGATGGAGGACTGGAGGGTTGCTCATGTTGTCTCCCTGTACAAGGAGGGACATTCTGGGTAACTACAGACCAGTGAGCCTGACATTGGTGGTGGGAAAGTTGCTGGAGAAGGTACTGAGGAATAAAATCTATTTATATACCGAAAAGAATGGGCTTACCAGTGATAGGCAACACGGTTTTGTGCGGGGGGAGATCGTGCCTTACCAACTTAATAGAGTTCTTCGAGGAAATGACAAGTTGATAGATGAAGGAAGGGCTGTTGATGTCATATACATGGACTTTAGTAAGGGGATTGATAAGGTTACCCATGGTAGACTAATGGAGAAAGTGAAGTCACATGGTGTGCAGGATGTTCTAGCTAGATAGATAAAGAACTAGTTGAGCAACAGGAGACAGAGTGTAGTAGTTGAAGGGAGTTTCCCAAAATGGAGAAAGGTGACCAGTGGTGTTTCACAGGGATCAGTGCTGGGGCCACTGTTGTTTGTAATATACAACAATGATCTGGGAGAGGGCACTGTTGGTCTAATCGGTAAGTTTGCAGATGACACAAAGATGGTGGAGTAGCACAAAACATAAAGGACTGTCAGAGAATACAGGAGGATATAGATAGACTGGAAAGTTGGGCGGAAAAGTGGCAGATGGATTTCAATCCAGACAAATGTGAGGTGATGCATCTAGGCAAGACTAATTCTGGAGCGAATTATACAATGAACGGAAGAGCCTTGGGAAAAGTTGATGGCCAGACAGGTCTGGGAATGCAGGTCCATTGTACCCTTAAGGTTGCTGCACAGGTGGATAGTGTGGTCAAGAAGGCATATAGTATGCTTGCCTTCATCCGACAGGTATTGAGTAGAAGAGCTGGCAAGTCATGTGAGCATTGTACAAGACATTGGTTCGGCCACATTTAGAATATTGTGTACAGTTCTGGCTGCCACATTACCAGAGGGATGTGGACGCTTTGGAGAAGGTGCAGAGAAGCTTTACAAGGATGTTGCCTGGTGCTAGCTATGAAGAAAAGTTGAGTAGGTTAGGTTTATTTTCATTAGAAAAAAGGAGATTGAGGGGGGACCTGACTGAGGTTTATAAAATCATGAAGGGTATAGACAGGGTGGATAGACACAAGCTTTTTCCCAGGGCGAAGGATTCAATAAGTGGAGGTCACGCTTTCAAGGCGAGAGGTGGAAAGTTTAAGGGGGATACACATGGTAAGTACTTCAGACAGAGGGTGATGGGCGTTTGTTACATGTTGCTAGCAGAGGTGGTAGAGACAGGCAAAGTAGATTCATTTAAGATGCGTCTGGATAAATGCATGAGTAGGTGGGGAGTACAGGAATACAGATGCTTATGAATTGACCGAAGGTTTAGACAGTACATTTGGATCGGCTCCACGTATGGAGAGCCAAAGGGCCTGTTTCTGGGCTGTAAATTTTCTTTGTAACTCTCCCTCCCACTCTATCAAGGACATGCAAGTCCTGGGCCTCCTCCACCGCCAAATCCAAACCACCCAACATCCGGAGGAAGAACGCCTCATCTTCCTTGGGAGCCTCCAACCACACAGCATCAACGATAATTTCACCAGTTTCCGCATCTCCCCTCCTCCCACCTTATCCCAGACTAAACCCTCCAACTCAGCAACGTCTTCTTGAATTGTTCTGTCAATCTTCCTTCCTCCCAACCGCTCCACCCTCCACTCTGACATATCACCCACCTTCATCTACTTATCCCCTTCCCACTACCTTCCCCCCAGCCCCACCCCCACCCTCCTTTTATCTCAGTCCCCTTACCCCATCGCCACATTCCTGATGAAGAACTTATGCCCAAAACATAGATTCTCCAGCTCTTCTGATGCTGCCTGACCTGCTGCGCTTTTCCAGCACTACACTTTGACTTTACACTTACAGACCCACAACATGAAAATGCACCAATTATCTCAACTCTGCTTCCTGTCCATCAATCAATCCACCATCCACGCTAATATATTATCCCCAACTCTTAACAGTCCTCATCTTGTGGATAGCATCTACCCTTTTAAGGAATTCCACAGAATACACTAATAATGAAATGATTAAAAATTAGTGATGCTCAGGAAGTACTATTTGGAGATGTGAAGGGCTAGAGAAGATTACACAGAAAGGAGGCCGCAAGACTGTGAAGGGGCTTATAAAAAAATGGAAATTTTAAAATGAGGTGGTTGGAAAGAAAGATATCGATTTCCAAATATAAAAAATGGAAGTGCTTAAACAAAATAATCAAAAATACAAAAGAAAAGCTGCATAAGTGCATTAACATTTGTAAAACAGTCCTTTTAGGATCTTAGACACATTTAGGTTTTACAAACTATATCATGAACCAAATGTCAGCACTGACTTTGTTCCCTAACCAGTCACTTACATATCTTGTGACGTCCTTTAATTGGAAATTTCACAAGCAGTTCCTGGGGATTGGTGCAAATGAACACAAATGGAGAGCCACATTCTTGATCTGTAAACTGAAAACAAAAATTAAACAATCAGTACTCTTCATCCATGGACAGGTGGGAACTCCCTTTCCTCCAGTTCTTCGTACATAAACAGCTCAAGTCACACAGGTACACCTCAGAGAAACTCATGACCTAATGTTACAACCTCTACCTCCTCCACCAACTAAAATTAAATACTATAATTTCATTCTTCAGTTCAGTATTGGCTGCAATCTACCATTCCCTGCCCCAGATTCTAGTTAAAGAGGCACACCCAAAGGATTCCAGGAGATTTATGCAGCCAAAGAGAAGCATCAATGGCACAGGTTTTCCTCCTGTTTGCTTTCAGGAGAGTCTCTTAAATCCAGTAAGGGAAGCACCTGGAAGCAACCACTTGCCTATTTCTCAGGAAAACCTGAATACACTGGAAGCTCTGAGCAGTAGTGGCTGTTTACTTTAAGAATATAATTCCATATAGTAAGTTTTAAAGGGGAAGAGATATTTCTGAAAGCTTAAAGTGCAAGTTGCCTTCAAAAAGAGTGTGTTTAAGATGGTGCTTTTAGGCAACAGTCACATTAAAAATCTCAAAGTGTGAAATCCTGTTGTATCGTCTTTATTAAATGCTATCTGTAAGTTTGAATTTATTTTTGAGACATTATCGATTGCTATGGGAATGACAAGAATTATCAACATATCAGACGAGGTGTAATTGATGGGAAGGCAATGGCCTCATATGGAGGCAATGGTCATTAATATGGAGACTATTAATCCAGAAAATCAGCTAAGTTTCTGGAGACCTGGGTTCAAACCCATTTTAACTAAATAATAAAATGTCTGGAATCAAGAGTCTACTAATGACCATGAAACCATTGCCAAATGTTGGAAAAACCCACCTGGTTCATTAATGTCCTTTAAGGAACAAAATCTTCCATCCTCACCTCTTCTGGCTTATATGTGACTCCAGACCATAGCAACACAACGGACTCTCTGTAATATCCTTGCAAGACACTCAGTTGTTTCAATCACGATGTTTATAGGATTTATGAACATCTGGATAGGAATAATGTGATCAAGGATAGTCAGCATGGTTTTGTGAAGGGCAGGTCGTGCCTCACAAACCTTACTGAACTCATTGAGAAGGTGACTAAGGAGGTGGATGAGGGTAAAGCAGTAGATGTGGTGTATATGGATTTTAGTAAGGCATTTGATAAGGTTCCCCATGGTAGGCTACTGCAAAAAATACGGAGGTATGGCATTGAGGGGGAGTTGGAGGTTTGGATTAGGAATTGGCTGGCTGGAAGGAGACAGAGGGTAGTAGTTGATGGTAAAGGTTCATCTTGGAGTGCAGATACTAGTGGTGTTCCACAAGGATCTGTTTTGGGACCATTGCTGTTTGCCATTTTTATAAATGACCTGGAGGAAGGACTAGAAGGTTGGGTGAGCAAGTTTGCGGATGATACAAAAGTCGGTGGAGTTGTTGACAGTGGGGAAGGATGTGGCAGGTTACAGCGGGATATAGATAAGCTGCAGAGCTGGGCAGAAAGGTGGCAAATGGAGTTCAATGTAGCCAAGTGTGAAGTGATTCACTTTGGTAAGAGTAACAAGAAGATGGAGTACTGGGCTAATGGTCGGATACTTGGTAGTGTGGATGAGCAGAGGGATCTTGGTGTCCATGTACACAGATCTCTGAAAGTTGTCACCTAGGTAAATAGTGCTGTGAAGAAGGCATATGGCGTACTGGCTTTTATTGGTAGAGGAATTGCGTTCCGGAGTCCTGAGGTCATGTTGCAGTTGTATAAGACTCTGGTGCGGCCGCATCTGGAGTATTGTGTGCAGTTCTGGTCGCCATACTATAGGAAGGATGTGGAGGCACTGGAAGGGGTGCAAAGGAGGTTTACCAGGATGTTGCCTGGTATGTGGGAAGATCGTATGTGGAAAGGCTGAGGCACTTGGGGCTGTTTTCATTGGAGAAAAGAAGGTTTAGGAGTGTCTTGATAGAGGTGTACAAGATGATTAGGGGTTTAGACAAGGTTGACAATGAGAACCTTTTTCCACGTATGGAGTCAGATATAACGAGGGGGCATAGCTTTAAATTAAGGGGTGGTAGGTATAGGACTGATGTTAGGGGTAGATTCTTTACTCAGCAAGTCGTGAGTTCATGGAATGCCCTGCCAGTAACAGTGGTGGACTCTCCCTCTTTATGGGCATTTAAATGGATAGGCATATGGAGGAAAGTGGGCTAGCGTAGGTTAGGTGGGCTTGGATCGGCGCAACATAGAGGGCCGAAGGGCCTGTACTGCGCTGTATTTTTTCTATGTTTCTATGTTCTAAGTCTCAGCAAGAAATGAAAATCGGACAGACTATCTGGTATGGACCTAGGCACTAGAAAACTGAATGGCAGACACAGCCCCTGTCGACCTAGCAAAATATTCCTTACTAACATCTGGGAGCCACTGCCAAAATTGGGAGAGCTGCGTCACAGACAAGTCAACAGCAGCCTTATACAGTCATATTCACAGAGTCATACCTTACAGACAATGCCCCAGACATTACCATCACCATCCCTGGATACATCCAATATCCAACAGCAGGACAGACCCAGCAGGGGTGGCGGCATAGTGATATACAGTCAGGAAGCAGTTGCTCTGGGCCCCGTGAAGTCTCATGACTTCAGGTTAAACATGGGAAAGGAAATCTCCTGCTCATTACCACGTACCGTCCTCCATTGGCAGAGGAATCGATACTCCTCCATGTTGAACAACTTTTGAAGGAAGCACTGAGGGTGGCAAGAGAACAGGATGTGCTCTGGGTGGGGAATTTCACTGCCCACCACTAACAGTGGCTGGGCAGCAGAAGTACTGATCAAACTGATTGGGTTCTGAAGGAGAGAGCTGTTAGACTGAATCTGAAGCAACTGGTGAGATAACCAACAAGAGGGAAAAACATACTTGCCCGCAATCTGCCAACTGCAGATGAATTCATCCATGACAGCACATGTTAGAGTGACCAACACACAGTCATTGTGGAGACAAAGACTTAAAAAAGACTACGACCAGAAGGCACAGCCCTCTATTGTTTTCAATAGAGCTGCTTTCTTTGCTGCTGAAAATGTAGCCTTTTTGATTCTTTTATGTATGCCCCAGATATTTCCTGTGTTCAAGATCATAAGATATCGGAGCAGAATTAGATAATTTGGCCAACTGATTCTGCTCCGTCACTTCCAGACACACATTCCCCTCCCTCCCTTGCCAGCTTTCTGCAGGAACCATTCCTTTCAGGACACATTGGTCCACTTTTCTGTCATTCCCAACAGACCACCACCCCCCCCTTTCTCCTGCAAAACCTGTCTGCTGACTTCCTCCCTCCTCAGTATTCAAGGGCCCAACACACCTTCCAGGTGAAGCAGCACTATACTTGCACTTTACTCAATCTAGTCTACTGCATTTACTGCTCACAACGTGGTCTCCTGTACATTGGGGTAACAAAGCATAGACTGGGTGACCACTTTGCAGAATACCTATGTCCCGTCCGCAAGAGACTGTGATCTTCCAGTTGCCTGCCACGTCAACACAGCTGCTTGTTCCCTGGCCAACCCCTCTGTCTCAGGATTGCTGCAATGCTCCAGTGATGCTCCGTGCAAGCTGGAAGAGCAGCACTTCATCTTCCACTTAGGAACTCTACAGCCTTCTGGACATGACATCGATCACTTTAGTTTGAACTCTCCCATGACTTTACCCCAATCTCCCCACACTGTGCCTTGCTATCACAGTCTGCTATGACACACAGCCCACTAACAGTTCCCATTAACAGCTATTCATCCTCCTAGCCTGATCGTTATCCACTTCTTTGACTGTCCAAACGTCCTTTGCTCTGAGGAAGGATCACTGGACCCAAAACATTAACTCTGATTTCTCTCCACAGACCTGTTGAGCTTTACAGCAATTTACAACATCCACAGTTCTTTCCATTTCTATTAGGAGAGTGCTCCAGCTTACATGTGATGCAAAAAAATTGTTATCCTTAAAAAAGAACAAAGACAACCATAGCCATTGCAACCCCTGAGACAACTCCTGTCAAGCATTCCATGCAAATTATTACTCTCAACAGACTATAGATTCTTACTGAATCCATCAATCCCAGTATAGTTTCAGAACTGGCAGATCTGCAATTGACATGATCTTTCCAGTCTATTGGCTGCAAGAGAAATACAATGATCAAAAGGAGACCACTAGATGTTACCTTTGTCAATTTCACCAGTACGATTGACCAATTGACTACATACAGTCTATTTAAGTTGCTGGAGGAAACTAGGCATCTGCCAAAGCTGCTCAAATGTGATATCCTCTTTCCAAGACAATGTGATGAGTAAGGTCAGCTGTGAAACAGCTGCACTGATGTCCAGGAGCTTCACTGAGGTCAGGCAGGGTTGTATTGGTAATTCTTTTTCCTGCTGTTATATGCCTTCAGGTCATCTGTGGAGTGTCTCCTTTACAATCCAGAACTGGCAAATCTTATTTATCCCCACATGCCCGAGATCCAATACAAAGGTGTGCCTAGTTTTAAGGAATGGCACTATGGTAATGATACCACACTAATATTCCATGGTAAGGAACACTTACAGAATCAAAAGGCAGATCTTTCATGCCAGTAAATAATTTATAGGACATTGGACTTAAGAGCAGGACCAGGCCTTGCAGATCCTCAAGCCTGCTCTGTCATTCACTAAGATCGTGGCAAATCTGTTGTGGTCTCCTCTTACCTGTTGGCAACTCCCAAACCTCCACTCCTTTATCAGAAAGCTATCTTAGCTCCACCTCAAATAAATTCATTGACCCAACCTCCACCGCTTTCCAGGGGAGAAAATTTCAGTGAACATTTTCTCATCTTTACCTTAAAACCAAAACATTTTATTCTTAAACTTTCTCCCCTAGTTCTCACCCTTTGCATAATGGGAAACATCAGGTCTCCTCAGGATCTTACACATTTCAATAAGATCATCTCTTGTTTCTTTTCAACATCAGCAGACATAGGCTTAATCTTTTCAATCTCGCTTCGTAAGACAGGCCCACCATCCCAGGGGTGAGTCAAGTGAACCTTCTCTAACTGCTTTTACAGTGTGTTCTGCTATAACGGGATAGTTGCATACTCGTGCGACCTAGTGTTATAGAAAATCAGGCAATAGAAATAACAGGGCCTATGGGAAAAACACGGTTTCAAAAGCATCAACAATAAAGGTCAGAAAAAATTTGCCCCATCATCCAACCTCTGTTGTTTGATCTGAAGTAAACACCTACAGTGGACTTAAAGTAACCGGGGATGGAATCGCATAATAGCCAATGGGAGCTCACGTTATATAAAAAAAAGTCCCCAATTCACCAATTGCACTACAGTCTAATCGCATTGATGAAACATATGTTACAGGAGAACAACCTGTATATATTTTCTCTAACAAGGAAATTAAAACTGTACACAGTGCTCAAGATGTGTTTGCATAAGGTTGCAATAAAATATCGTACTTCTGTATTTCATTGCCCTTGCATACACGCCAACATTCCATTTGCCTTCAGCTAGACATCGAGTCCCATTATGGTCGAATTTTCAGAACATGCCAGCCGTCTAGCCAGATGAGCTGGATACATTTATCTCTATGAAAATCAAAGTATAATTTTAAAAATAAATGAAAGGCTTATCTTGAAGCCATCAGCTTTGTAAACCCACCAATAATTGTTTGGTTTGACCACTAGCATCAGGAAGACAAATTCCGGCAATCAGGATGCTGTCAATGTGAAGAGACGACAGTTTGGCAACGTGACACTGAAGGGTGTCAACAGAATAGGAGATGAATTGTAATAACAAATTTTCTTCACCGAGTTGATAGATTGGAAACAGCCAAGGTACATTACCACCATGGGCAAAATCAGAGCTTGCGAGATGATAAAAGAAACAGAGATTAAGATGAAGCAGAAAAGGGTGTGTATGAGAGATGTCAGGTGGATAAACAAGAAACAACCAAGCTGAACACAGAAGTTTCAAACAGGAAGTGAAAAAAAAACAGAAGCAAATCAAGAAGAGACTGACAGTTAACAAACATAGGGATCAAACAATCTTTTATAGTATATATGTTGTGAAAGGGTTGTAAAAAGAGAACTTAAACTGACAAGAGACTTTAAGTAAAGATGTGACAGCACAGCTAAGGGATGAAATGAACACGTTACATCTCTCTTTACCAAGGAGGAAGCTGCCCAAGACACCGTAAAATACGGGGTTATTAAAATACTGGCGGGTACAACAATGAATAAAAATGGATAGTAGCCAGCTGTATGTAAAGTTGATAAGTCACCAAAATCAGATGAGATGCATCATGTATATTGAGTGAAGTACAAGTGGCAATTGCCAAGCTGTGTGGCATAGAGTCATAGAGATGGGGGGTGGTGCCAGAGGAACTGGTGAACTGTAGAAGTCAAACCCTTTTTAAAATAAGGGTTTAAGGTTCAACTCAACAATGAGAAAATTTCAGTTAAGTCCAAACAAAATTTACAGTCACTTGGACAAATGTAGATAAACGTGGATTCCGACCTGAAACATCGACTCCCCTTCTCCTCTGATGCTGGTTAACCTGCTGTGCTTATTCCAGCTCCATTCTTTATCCTCGAACCTCCACTCCCTCCTTCCCCACCCCAACCCACCAAATAAATCTGTTAAGGGCACACACTGTCTCATTTACTAGGTGGAATTTTTTCTGAGGTGGTAAGAGAGAGGTTGATGTGTTGCACGTGGACTTCCAGAAGACATTTGATGAAGTGCAGTACAACAGACATGTAACAAATCTCGAGCTCATGGAATAATAATGATATAATAACAGCAGCATGGATATGAACTTGGCTGAGTGACAGGAAACAGTCAGCAGTGGTTAATGTCAAACAAAAACAGAAATCGCTGGAAAAAATAAGCAAGTTTGACAGCATCAATAGATAGAAAACAGAGATAACATTGAGTCCAGGGACCCTTCAGAACTAGAAGCAGCTAGACATAGGTGGTGTTTATGCTGATGATGATGTGGGGAGTACAGCTTTGAGGAAGAACAATATCACATCTTCCACTTCAGTAACTTACAGACTTGAGGGCTCAATATTGAATTTAACAATTTCAGAGCATGAACACCTCCTTCCTTGTCCATTACCTACTCCGACAATTTTAAAGTCCAGTCATGAAATGGATTGCTGTCAGCACAGCCACCTCATTTTCAACTATTAGTAGTCCCCATTATCACTTATCTAGCTTCTCTTCTTCCCGGACTTACTATCAACAATCCCTTTGTCTGGCTATCTTGATTTTTCCCCTGTCTCTTGGTCTTTCTCCCTCTCTCTCTGGGTTCAGTCACTGCCCACTTGTTCACTCGATTTCCACCCCACCCCCTTTCCCCAACTCCCCACCATCAGGATAAATACCAAATTTTCCTAACTGCTTCCAATCTGAAGGAGGATCACTGGAGTCAAAGCATTAACGGTGGTTTCTCTCCACAGTTGGTGCCAGACTTCCTGAATTTCTAAAGCAATCTCTAGTTTGTTTGAAACAGACCGCCAGGATCCACAGTTATTTGTTTTATTTTAGTGAATACTGGATGTATTTGAAGTCTGGAGGATGGTATGCAATGGATTCCCAAAGATCAGCATGAGGAACATTATTCTTCCCGATAAACATTAATGACCCAGAATTGGGTGTACTGGACACAATTTGCAGACAACATAAAACTTGAAAGAGGACAACAATTTAAGATGCTCAGTAAAAGAAGCAATAGCAACATGTGGGGAGGGGAAAAAAAAAGTGTAATGCAGTGAATGGTGAGGATCTACAATGCACTCTCTGAAAAAGAGGTTGGTGGGAGATTCAACCACAGCTTTCTAAAGTAAAATGAAATCATTACCTGAAGATAAAAAAGTTGCAGGGTTACAGGGTAGGGGGAGGGAAGTAGGACTAGCTGAGTTATTCTTTCAGACAGCCAGTACAGTGAAGTTGGGCTGAATGACCTCATTCTACACCTATAACCATTTTATGATTCCATAAATCCCAAATTTAACACTGTGGTCTCTCTTCAAATAGATTCTTGATGACAGCTATTGAGAGCTACATTTATATTTCCAGGAGAAGCTGGTATGTCTTTAAAAGTGAAGTTAAATGCTTTGGATGGCATGGTGGCTCAGTGGTTAGCACTGCTGCCTCACAGTCCTAGGGACTCAGATCTGACTCCAGACTTAGGTGACTGTTTGTTTGGATTTTGCAAATTCTCCCCACATCTGCAAAGATTTCCTCCAGTGCTCCTGTTTCCAAAGATATGCAATTTAGGTGAACAGTCGTGCTAAATTACCCATAGATTCCAGGGTGTGTAGGTTAAGTGGATTAGCCATGGGATATATAGGGTTACAGGGATACAGTAGGGGGATTGGGTCCAAGTGGGATGTTTTTTGGAGAGTCGGTGTGGACTCAATGGGCCAAGTGGCTGTTTCCACACTGTAGGGATTCACTGACTAGTAGGAGGTGGAGCAGAGCAGCCTAAATTAGATACTAAACCTCAAACTTGATAACACTCCTAAACAGTACAATAACTTTAGAGATTCACTTCATCAACAGTGATTCAGATCAAATTTTATTGATGTCAGAGCTTTATCTAATCTCGCCATTTGTAAACTTAAATAATGGAACAATCAACTTCCATCCATTTCTAAACATAATATACTGAACATGACCAAACACTGACTCTTGACAATAATTGAGCTAACAAGTTGAAGGACCAAAAATAAATCAGTAAGAATAGTAATTTATGCACGAGTCCACAGTGTCCTATGCTTGAGTCTCAATACTTCTTGTTACTAGTTTCCCCACTTTCCCACCACCTTTATTTCTATTTTAAAAAACAATAGACTGGAGAGAAGAATGTAAAGGATGTTAATAGTAACCACAATTAATTGCAACTTACTGTGTTGAATGACTAAAAATTAGAAGGTTGAGCAATGTAATTCAAGGTGTGTTTATCCACTGCATCATTACACATTAGTACACAATTCCCATTTTGCAACATTAGTGCAAATGTATGACTGATGCCAATTACATGGAAAGGAGCAATTATTTACCTCAACTACTGAACTATCAAGTATGACTCTTTAACCTAATTTAACCTTAATCTATATATTAATGAATGAGAGAAAAGTAAATAAAGCCACGTCCACCTTTCAAGGCTACGC
This sequence comes from Hemiscyllium ocellatum, assembly GCF_020745735.1. Classification (NCBI taxonomy): domain Eukaryota; kingdom Metazoa; phylum Chordata; class Chondrichthyes; order Orectolobiformes; family Hemiscylliidae; genus Hemiscyllium; species Hemiscyllium ocellatum. The sequence continues at coordinate 13,427,416 of NC_083442.1, forward strand.
GCTGATTTGCTTATCCTCCAGCATCATTATTTTGCTGTCCACCTAATTTTGAGAATTCAGATGGATAGAAAAGACCTCACAACACGACAGCAGTATGGTCCGAGCCACCAGCTACCCTCTGACAAGTCCACCAAAAAGTTTCAACTAATTAACCAATCTTGCTGTGAAAATGGCTGCAGTGTTTGGCTGGGAAACAGCAATGATTACAATAGTGCTTTGGATCAAGATTTTGAAAGGCATGAAATAATTGCAAGTTCCTCCTTCAAAAGGGAACAGTCATGTAACAATGAGTAAAATTTGCAAATAATTACTTGTAAATTTTTGATTGCTCATAAAACAAAATAACTATTTTAAATGGAAGGATTTCAAATTCCCACACAAGATTTTAAGTCCAGGGATGTATAGCTGATAATTCTGGGACAAACAGACATTTATAGAGTGCGTATGGAAAAAAAAAAGTCACTTTGCCCTTCCTTGCTCCCGTACAAAATTCTTAAAAATTCCTCCATTGCTTTGAACTTGCCATTGGATTTCCTCTCCTGCAGATTCAAAAATCAATTTGCGCTGACACAATAGGTTTAACACAGCAGTAGGGCACTTCACACAAGAGGAAAGAAATGGATCCTAGAACAAACAGTCAAAAGGTGAGCCAATCAAGTGATTCTGCAGATATAAAGAGAATGAGGTGACATTTGGGAGAGCATTCAACTGATATTACATCAACTGTAATTTAAAAGCTAAGATTGATAGATTTTACCTAACAAAGTAGAAATATACACCATGCCAGGTTTATGGAGTTAGGTCACAGATCAGATTTGATCTTAAGGGGTCTGAATGGCTTGGAGAAAGATGCCTAAATGCATGGCTCAGGTGGTTATGGGACTGAAGATGGCTACACAGATAGAAAGCATGATTTGTCGATAAGGACAAATTAAGTTGCGTGCTCGCAATGGGAACAGGAAGCCAGTGGAGGTCAGAGTATGGGTTTATAGGCAAGTGCAGTTAGTGCATTCAGTTACTTTTTCTTCCTCCTCTCACTTCCCTTCATTGCCTTTTTATGTTTTTCATTCAAATTTATTACAATTCTTTCAGCCTTCCTCCCCAAACTTAACTTGAAAATGTAAAAGTTTTTAAGATGTCTTTTTCTCCATCCGCAAACACACTCTTAGCCCTACTCAACAGCACTAGGGATTGGCCAAAAGCGCCAATATCATCAAAAACACCCATGATTTTTTATTTGCAACAATTGCAGTGACAGACACTATACAAAAAGGCAGTAAGAGTAGACTGAAGAGGGAAATCAGGAAGGCAAAAAGGGGAGATGAGATAGCTCTGGCAAATAGGGTTAAGGAGAATCCAAAGGATTTTTACAAATACATTAAGGACAAAAGGGTAACTTGGGAGCAAATAGAGCCCCTCAAAGATCAGCAAGGCGACCTTCATGTAGAGCCACAAGAGTTAGGGGAGATACTAAACGAGCATTTTGCATCAGTGTTTACTGTGGAGAAGGATATGGAAGGTATAGAATATGGGGAAATAGATGGTGACATCTTGAAAAAATGGTCATATTACAGAGGAGGAAGTGCTGGATGTCTTAAAATGCATAAAGATGGATAAATCTCCAGGACCTGATCAGGTGTACCCTAGAACTCTGTGGGAAGCTAGGGAAGTGATTGCTAGGCCCCTTCCTGAGATATTTGTATCATCGATAGTCATAGTGAGGAGCCGGAAGACTGGAGGTTGACTAACGTGGTGCCACTATTTAAAAAGGGTGGTAAGGAAAAGCCAAGGAACTATAGACCAGGGAGCCTGATGTCAGTGGTGGGCAAGTTGTTGGAGGGAATCCTGAGGGACAGGATGTCCATGTATTTGGAAAGGCAAGGATTGATTAGGGATAGTCAACATGGCTTTGTGGGTGGGAAATCATGTCACACAAACTTGATCGGGTTTTCCGAAGAAGTAACAAAAAGGATTAATGAGGGCAGAGTGGTGGATGTGATCTATATGGACTTCAGTAAGGTGCTCGACAAGCTTCCCCTTCAGAGACTAGTTAGCAAGGTTAGATCACTTAGAATACAGGGAGAACCAGCCATTTAGATACAGAACTGACTCAAAGATAGAAGACAGAGGGTGGTGGTGGAGCATTGCTTCTCAGACTGGAGGCTTGTGACCAGTGGAGTGCCATAAGGATTGGTGCTGGGTCCACTACTTTTCGTCATTTATATAAACGATTTGGGTATAGTTAGTAAGTTTGCAAATGACACAAAAATTGGAGGTGTAGTGGACAGCAAAGAAGGTTACCTCAGATTACAACTGGGTCTTGACCGGATGGGCTGAGAAGTGGCAGATGGAGTTTAATTCAGATGAAAGTGAGGTGCTGCATTTTGGGAAGGCAAACCTTAGCAGGACTTATAGACTTAATGGTAAAGTCCTGGGAAGTGCTGCTGAACAAAGAGACCTTGCAGACTCATAGCTCCTTGAAAGTAGAATTGCAGGTAAATAGGGTAGTGAAGGAGGAATTTGGTCTGCTTTCCTTTATTGGCCAGAACATTGAGAACAGGAGTTGGGAGGTCATGTTGCAGCTGTACAGGATGTTGGTTAGGCCACTGTTGGAATATTGCGTGCAATTTTGGTCTCCTTCCAATTGGAAGGATGTTGTAAAACCTGAAAGGGTTCAGAAAAGGTTTACAAGGATGTGGCCAGGGTTGGAGGATTTGAGCTACAGGGAGAGGATGAATATGCTGGGGCTGTTTTCCCTGCAGCTGAGGGGTGACCTCACAGAGGTTTATAAAATCATGAGGGGCATGAATAGGATAAATAGGGGTGAAGGAGTCCAGAAGTAGAAGGCATAGGTTTAGGGCGAGAGGGTAAAGATATAAAAGGGACCTAAGGGGCAACTGTTTCACGCAGAGGGCGATGTGTGTATGGAATGAACTGCAAGAGCAAGTGGTGGAGGATGGTCCAATTACAACATTTAAAAGGCATCTGGATGGGTATATAAATAGGAAGGGTTTAGAGGAATATGGGCCAAGTGCTGGCAAACGGGAGTAAGAGGATCTGGTCGGCATGGATGAGTTAGACAGAAGGGTCTGCTGCCATGTTGTACATCTTCCTGACTCTAAAGTGACTCAGAGATACAAAATAACATTGAATGATGAACATTTTGTCATAGGCTATTTGAGTCTAATTAGACTGAGTTCAGCAAGTGCTGACTAACTCTCTTTTTGAACTTCATATAAGAGAACTCCTGGGGACAGGACAATATGAATGAAGGTTTCAGTCTGAGAGTATAGGGCTTTATTGTACATCACATACATTGATAATAATGGTTTTCAGCTAACTGCAGATCATTAAATATGCATCTTATTTTTATGATAGTGACAAACACCAGCTTAGGTATCAAATGCTTTCAGCTTAACTACAGCAAATGCACCAATATATATTCATTAAATAAATCTGTTAACTAATAATCATTGCTACTGAACAATGCCCTGTTTTGCTTGTATTTTTATGGTCTTCAGATATCTTAATTTGTCAGGGCAGCAGTGTATGCCCAGTGACTTTCAGTGAGGAGTGGTAAGGAACATTTGTGATAATACTCACCTTCAAGCTGAACAACTTTCCCTTGACATTCAAATGACATGACCATCATCAAATCATCCACCATTCAAATCTTAAGGGTTACATCACCAATTATCAGAAACTTTACTGGAACAGCCACATAAATATTGTAGTTATTAGAGCAAATTTTTAGATGGGTTTTAGATGGCAATGGTTCACTCCTGATTTCTCAAAACTTTCAATCACCTACAAGGAATATGCCAGTCAGAAATGTAATGAAATACTTTCTATTTGCTTGGATAGGTATAGTTTATGGGAGCAACTAAAGATTTTGATTAAGTCCCAATTTTAACACGTAGTCAGAGACAGATGCTCACTTGCAAATCTTTATCCTGCACATTCCCATTCTACTCAAATAAGAGAAACAAAGTGCATGTTTTAACATATGTTTTTCTTAACTAAGAGACCGGAGACTCTCATATTTTTCCATCTTTGCGAGTTAGAAACAATAACCATGAGGACTTTTTTTACAAAAACAACACAGAAGTGTTGAGTATTTTAGAGGGAGATCAGACATCAGAGATCCTTCTAAAATTCAACCTTTTATGATTTGGAGATGCCGGTGTTGGACTGGGGTGTACAAAGTTAAAAATCACACCACACGAGGTTATAGTCCAACAGGTTTCAGAGTGTCGCTCCTTCATCAGGTGATATCATCTGATGAAGGAACAATGCTCCGAAAGCTAGAGTGCTTCCAATTAAACCTGTTGGATATAACCTGGTGTTGTGTGATTTTTAACTTTGTTCATTTATGCAATGTGAGTGTTGCTAGCATTTGTTACCCACCCCCAAGAACCAGTGCAGTCCAGGTGGTGTAAAAACACCCACAGCACTGTAAGGCAGGGAGTTCCAGGATTTTAACTCACCAGGACTGAAGGGAGCAGCAATACAATTTCAAGGAAATGTAATGTACCAGTTGAAAGGGCATTACAATGGGGGTGTTGCCATGTGCCTACCACAGTTGTCCTTTTTTGTAGATGCTGGAAATCACAGATTTGGAACAAATGTTGATCGAGTCTCACTGAGCTGCTGCAGCAGTGCATTCTGTATGTGGATAAGATGTTATAAGGCACTATTTGCCTCAACAGGTGAATTGAAAAGCTAAACAGCTAAGTTACCCCAGTTCCATGCCCAAAATGCATCCCCTAAATCAACATCATAAGTGCAGATGACTGTTTTATGGAGTAGGGGTGGGGATGAGAGCAGCTTGCCGTGTGCATTTTCACTGTCACATTTCCTGAACAATAACAGTGACCAATGTTTCCTCTAAACAGAGCACACGATCAGCACTAGCATACTGGTTGAGGCATTGACTTCCAATTCTAGAAGTCAATGCACAGGCTTTGGAAGCCCACACAGCCTGTAAGAAAATTACAGGAACGCCTGCAGGAATTACACTGCAATAGTAGTTCATTGGCTGCAAAGCACTTTGAATCATGAAAACCATGATGTTATTGGAAGACTGACTTCCTTCCACTTTATTTTACTTGACAGTCATCACAAAGCCATAATGTTGTCAAGGTATGAACAAATTTAGTACCTACAGAGTTGCAAATGGTGCTGAAGAGTGTACAATCAGCAAACATCCTTTTCACAGGGGGAGGGGTGTGTCATTGATGGAACAAACAAAGATGGTTCTTCTTCAGAAACCATCATGAGAAATTCCTCAACAGTGCCTCAATTTACCATCTTGTCCATATACAGAATGCACTGCTGCAGCAACACGGAGTCAATCAGCAGCATGTTCCAGACTGAGACCTCCAGCACCTACAAAAAAAGGACAATGGTGGTAGGCATATAGCAACACCCCAATGTGGAAGATCCCTTTGAACATGCACATTGCATTGCTTTGAAACTAGATCGCAGCTTCCTTCAGTGTTGGTGGTTCAAAATCGTGCAGCTCCATCCCTTACAGTACTGTGGGTGTTCTTACACCACATGGACTGCAGCGGCTCAAGGATGTAGCTTTCTTTCACCTTCTCAAGGGAAATTGGGGATGGGTAACAAATGTTCGCAACATTCAAATCGCGTAAATAAATAATTTTTTTAACATGGTTGTACTTGAAAAAAGTCTCTGATGTTAGAACTCTCTCTGAAATACTTAAACAAGTTCTACGATCTTCCTTTGTACAATTTACGACTCTCGCCACTGAAAACTTCTGTCTGATTTCCATTAAGTTCAATATTACTAGGCTCCTTGATGCCACACTTAATTAATGGAACTCAGCCTTTTTTGTCTATGCTTGGACAAAACTACAATGAGGTCTGGAGATGAAATACCCTAGTGAAACCCAAAATGGTTGCAGTTGTTTGCAAGTACTGCTTGACAGCAGAGTTTATGACACTTTTCATCATTACGCTGAAGAGTCAGGTTGGGCAGGTGGTAAAGTAACTTGTTAGGTTGGATTTGTCCTGCTTTCTGGGATGAAAAATATCTGAGTAATTTTCCACATTGTTGAGTGGCTGTCAATGCTGCAGCTGTTATGGAACAGTTTGGCTGTTAGTTCTGGAGCACAAGTCTTCAGCACTACAGTTAGGATGATACCCAGTCCATAGCCTCTGCTGTATTCAATGAGCTCTTGAGAACAGCAGGAGTGACTAGAATTGGCTGCAGCTCAGCAGCTCTGATGACAGAAGAAGACGCAGATGGATCATCATTCAGATTCTGGTTGAAAATGGTTGCAATCCTCCTCCTTCGCATTCATATGCTTGGTTCCACTAACCTTGTGAATTGGGGATGTCCCATGGAGCCCCCACTTCTTTTCAGTTGTCCACAACCATTCCCCATTGAATTAAAGAATTATGCCAAGTGTCACGATAAGTTATTTTCCAGAATAAAAAGTGACATTCTTGATGATGCTTGCTTAAGGACGTATTGGCTGCACCATTGAGGAACTGGCTCGAAGGCTTTATCCAACTGACAGGAGAATTAATGCATCACTAAAACAAGTCAAATCAACTCAGGTGAACGATCTATCTCTGCCTCTTCACCAGTTCCCAGCATCACAGATGCAAGTCTTCTACCAACTTGATTAACCTTGACTAATTACTCTTTGGATTGATGGCAGGTCATTTAGCTGTAAAAGCTATAAGACAGCAGCCCTTAAGCCAGTTTCCCATTGAGGTCATAATTTTCACCTAAACTAACATTTAAATTCATAAATCAACAAGAGTAGATGAGTCAATACTTGGACACAATTCATCACACACACAAGTCAGTGAGATGCTTCTTGTCACCACAATGCAAATTGCAGATTTCTTCCACAATAACCACACAGAGACCGGAGTTTCCCTTCTGTCAAAGATATCCTCAATTCCTTAACACAGCCTGATAGAATTTCACTGCGAGCAAACTTAAGACGTGGAAGGTGGGAGGTTGTTAAGAATCCAAGATGCAAAATTTCAATTCAGAAATATGAATAAATGTGTAATTTTAAGAAGCAAATGAAGTGTTGTATTTTCAATAGTCAGATTGTGCTGACCTAAACTTGTCAGATAGAATAGCCAAACTCTCGGCTGTATCAAACCTGAGTTGGAACAAGCTCTAATTAATTTGGAAGTTCGCTCTATGCCAGACAGGCAGGGTTGCTTGGTTTTGACATTTAACTCCAATCATTCATGGACTCAACCTACAGAACTGAGCACTGGACAAATCCCATGGTACCATTCAGCTTGAAATGAGGTGTTTAGGTTCTCACTGAAATAAAACGTTGCAAAGTTTTGGAGAAGATTTGTAGCTCGGGTGCTCGTTGTTGTGGTTCTGTTCGCCGAGCTGGGAATTTGTGTTGCAGACGTTTCGTCCCTTGTCTAGGTGACATCCTCAGTGCTTGGGAGCCTCCTGTGAAGCGCTTCTGTGATCTTTCCTCGGGCATTTATAGTGATTGGTACCTGCCGCTTCCGGTTCGCAGCAGTCTGGCTGTCAGTTCCGACAACGGGACGAGGGACATGCCACAACCCAAAGGACTAGCTACACTACCATACATCAAAAACATTTCTGAACTGACAGCCAGTCTGCTGCGACCACTAGGACTCATAACAGCACACAAACCAACAGCCACTCTTAGACGACAACTCACCAGGATGAAGGACCCGATACCAAGCATGAGCAAAACCAATGTAGTGTACAAAATCCCATGCAAGGACTGCACAAAACACTACATAGGACAAACAGGAAGACAGCTAACGATCCGCATCCATGAACACCAACTAGCCACGAAACGACATGACCAGCTATTCTTAGTAGCCACACACGCAGATGACAAGCAACATGCGTTCGACTGGGACAACATACTGTTATAGGACAAGCCAAACAGAGAACAGCCAGGGAATTCTAGAGGCATGGCACTCATCCACAGATTCAATCAATAAGCACATCGACCTGGACCCAATATACCGGCCACTGCAATGGACAGCTGGAACTGACAACCGGAAGCGGCAGATACAAATCACTATAAATGCCGAAGGGAACATCACAGAAGCGCTTCAAAGGAGGCTCCCAAGCACTGAGGATGTCACCTAGACAGGGGACGAAACGTCTGCAACACAAATTCCCAGCTCGGCGAACAGAACCACAACAGAAAGTTGCAAGTGAGATAGTGAACAGCAGGTCACAGTTTTACACACACACACACACACACACACACAAAACCATTCAAATTCTGTGAGAAGATTGTTAAATATTGCAATATACAAGGTCATGTTCAAAGATAACACTTCTTAAAAGAAAATGACTTGCAGCAATGTTGACAGAACAAGAAGGAAACAGATTTTTAAATTTTCTTAAGAAACAAGCTAAAACCAAAATGATCTCACGAGTGGAAAAAATAAAACGTACTTTCACTCTGCATTTGGAATTCAGCCTGGATATGTTATCCTCCCTCAGTATACATACAACACTGAACTACTGAGTTCACAAGAAGAGACCACCCACACGCACATATCTGTGCTTTCTAAATATCGAGTCCCAATCCAAAATCAATAACAGCTTCATTGTGAGTTACAGGCCAGTTTTACAAATCAAGTGTCACACTTGAACTGTCTTTCATCATTTTTCTGCATAAAGGATCCAGACACAAGTTAGCAAAAGATGTTCTCTTTACAACTCAGACCTCATGAACTCAGAGTCACATTGAAAGAAAACAAATAGGGTAGCTTCCCAGAGACCAAACTGTAAACAATGGAATGACTCATCTCTGCAAGTGATAGAGCACCTTACACTCACTATTATCCAGTGCACTTAAAAACAGTCTTTTTATGGAGAAACAGTTGTGTCAGCAGTGAGACATCAAAAGCTACAAAAAGAGTTTGATTTTGTCGTGGGACACCAGCACAGAATGCAGCAAGATAATTTTGTTTAACTACTGAAAATAGTCACAGCCCTAAGCGAATGAAAAGGGGACTGCACTTCAAAAGTTGGTTGGAAAGATCTTTGGCTTGTCTTCAAGGTCATTGATTTCAGTAAGGCAGACATGTGGATGTCTCAGTCACACTAATTGAGCCAAGTGAAATGTACTGAATTATTAAATGGATGGGGTTTCCACTGTTGATCACCATCCTGCTGGACATAGCTGCACGTGTGAATTTCAGCAAAGAATTGGGCTTGGCTGGGTTGACCTTCCAAAAGCCTGTTGAAATGTCACACAACGTTTAGACCCCTAGGACACACAGAACACAACAGAATAGCCTCTGGAGTGATGTGGTAGCATGAGTCAGTACGCCAGGAACGTGAAAAAAATAAGCAGGCACTTGGTTTGGCAGACTTCATATAATAACAAATGGGGACAAGAAAATAAATAAAGGTCAGAAATTAATTTTGCAATGCTAAGGGCAACAGATGTAAGTGAATATTAAATTCAGCTGATTCTTGGCTTATTTTGATTGAAACTAAATCACTTCATTGAGTTTTACCGATATGGTACTTATATTCAGTGTTGACATTTCTATAATTGGAAGAAGCATCATTACTCAAGAGCACAGCTGGAGCAAAATCCAAAGGTGAAAGGCTCAATTTAACACATGGGAATAACATTATTTCAATATTCCAGAACGTTTTTCAAAATTATTTTAGTATCACAATCAATCTGTTATGGTGTTGGTAACCATCGCTCATTCAAATAAAACAATTGTGTTGCAAATGGTGCAAAATCCACCTGGTAGATTTACTGCAACCAGCCTCTTTCCTGAGAGGGTTGTACAGGTTCGGTTTTTCACAAGTGATAGGGAGAAATCACCTGGGAGCCAAACAAAAAAAATGCCCATCTTAAACAAGCTGTAGTTTATTGCATGACAGCAACATGGCTAGGACACGAGTTCTTTTCTCCCCATGAGATGTTAAAAGATGTTAATTTCATATAGTATCCAATTTTTGGTCTTATGTAAGCAAGCAGGACAGCCAAGTTATGCATAGAAGTATAAATGAGCTATACAAAATCATGACTGCATCAAGAGTAGAGATTGTGTACACAATGATATATACCTTACATTTGATCCCCAACATCTGTCCACTTGTGAGACATGGCACTCAACTGGTCTGAACATGCACAGCTGCAACAAACCTTAAGAAGCTCAACATTATCAAACAATTAAGTCATTATTTCCATCACTGCGTGCAACCGGTGTCTTCTGCTATTCTGTCACAGCAATACATCTTCCAGGCTTCGATCAAAATATCTTTGCAGTCTTCAAAAAGGACCAAGAACAGCAATTGCACCAATCACACGGCAGCCTGTCTTAAATTGTTCCTTGGTCTAACTCCTTAAATCCCTTAACTAATTTATCCAGTCAGGGCATTGCTACAAGGATTGCAACAATTCAAGTAGGCAGCCCACCATCATATATGTCGGGAAATAGATATTGTATGGACAAAAAAAAAATCACACACTTATGAGAATCTGAATCTTCCCCCTTAATGTCTGAATGATTCTAAAATGACTGCCTCCAGGTTCAAGCGAGTCTTATCATTTGAACCACTGGATAACCGAGATTCGTTCTTCCAGTCATGCAAACAAGCCAGTTACCTCCTTTGTAAAACATCAGCCCACTTGTTCCATCCAACTAATTGGAATTACAGTTCTTTCCATGTTGGCTGAATACAATGTGCCTTACTGATTATGCATCAGCACTCAAAGCCCTTAATCTCCTATCAAAGCATTTGGAAAATTAAGATTTCTTTTATCCTTGGCTAAATATGTAATAATAGAGCAAGATGAATTTTTGTTCCCCATTGCAATGTCGAAGACAAACTTATTTTCAAATAGTACTTACGTAAAGAAGCAGGGCAGCTAAATTATACATAACGGATCGCACAAACAAATCAGGCTGAAAATAAATTAAAAAGACTAGGGAAGAACACAGAGGAGAGATTGCAGAACTCAGATGCGAAGAGATTTGGGTATCCTTGTGCACGATCTGCAGAAGGTGTGTATGTAGGTACAGCAAGTAATTGGGGAGGAGATGGTCTAGTGGCATTATTGCTAGACAATGAATCCAGAAACCAATGTAATGCTCTGGGGACCCACATTTGAATCGTACCATGGCAGATGGTGGAATTTGAATGTAAAAGTAAAAAAAAATCTGGAATTAAGAGCCCAATGATGATCATAAAACTGTTGCTGAGTTTCAGAAAAAACCCCATCTGGTTCACTAATGCCCTTTAGGGGAGGATGCTGCCATCCAGACCTCAACTCCAAACCTCAGCAATCTGGTTTACTCTTCACTAATTGCCTCTGGGCAATTAGGGATAGGTAAAAAAAACCATTGGTCTAGCCTGAGACACCCATATCCTGTGAATTGGGAAAGCTAAGAGAAAGTTTTCACTCATCACAAAGGGACATAATGTACAAAATAATTAGTGAAACTGCATCTAGACGTACCATGTGTGGTATTGGTCAGCTTACTCAAAGGATGGATACAAATGCATTGGAGGTAGTTCAAAGAAGGTTTACTAACTGAATAACTGAAGCAGGCAGGCTGTCTTTGGAGACAAGAATGGACAGATTAGAGTTGTATTCGCTAGAATTTAGAAGACTAAGAGGTGACTTGATTAAATCACACAAGGTTTTGAAGAAAGACAGAAATTGGTCGAGAAATTCAGCAGGACTGGTAGCATCTGTGAGAAGAAAACAGAGTTAACGTTTTGGTCTGGTGACTATGCAAGTGATAAACTGAGGGAAGACCCAAGGTTCTTAATCGCAGCAACCTCAACTACAAGTACATTGCAGAGGTAGAGAGCTCACCTGTATCAATCTACAGTGGTGATTGTATGAAGGAAGGTTACAAATTGTCTTGGAGTTAGTTGTATACAATGTGAGCATTGCTGATAAAAAAAAACTTTTTTTTCTCCAAAAGTTATTTGCCTTGCACTTAACAATCAGAGTCCACCTGCCAATCAACCCTCCCCGCTAAAGGAGGAATACTCTTTTGCTTTTACTTTAGTAAGTATGTTCGATTATACTGATGAGTGCAGTTGTGTTTATCAATAATATTCAACTGAAAGTTAAGTATTTACAAATGGAGGACAGTCATTAGACGATTACGTGAATACATACAAAAAGAAACATTTATTGGCAATAGCTTTGGGAAGAGTGTTAGGAGCCATGCCACTGTCATGTTTCACTTTGTGAATAAATCTAAACCGGAATAAAGTTTGCCTCTGATCCCCTCCCTCACCAAGTAGTTGTAGGGATGTAACACCGATAACTTCCATGGGGCAAGTCTGACTCCACAGTAAAGTGGAATTGTGGGTAATCTTTCAGATTCACCATCCCATTTATTACCATAATATTGCTCTAAATATGGAATGAAGAGAAAAGGACAGAAACTGCATTAGGAGAAGCTGGAGGCTTTAAAATAAAACCTGCAATTTAATTTCTACATACAATTTCCACTTACAAGAATCTAATAATGAATAACGACCCTATTATCTCTAGGCTCTCATTTTGTTTAATTCCCAGTGCCTCCGTCAACCAAACTGTCTCTCCACATTCTGCGGCCATTTCAAACATTCTATCAATACGCCCAGTAAATTTCAAACTGCACACCTCAGAGAGGGGAGACTCTCTGCTGCCAGCCTGTCTGCAAGCTTATAACCACATAATTAATTTCTTGAAACATTCCCGAGGAACCTCCCCTCATTTACCAGGTCACTGCAGCAAGGCAGAAACCACTTGAAAGGGATCTGTAGCATAGCTCTCCGATGGAGAGCTGAGAGAAGGTGATTGCACTCAAGGAAATTTCAGTCTTCTGAAGCTTTTCATACGTGCAAAGCTGCACAAACAAGGTGGTTTCATACAGAATCTGTGCCTTTATCCAAAGGCAAAAAAGATCTCTCGAGTATTATGAGATTAATTGGTGTTATGCACGGCAAATAGTGCTACTCAAGGAGTAGCAGTCTGCATCGCAAATAACAAAGCAATGTTCGATCATTTATTCTTCTAGACATCATAAATCTAGGAAATGACTGACAGATAATAATAAAAGAGACAGAAAATTTCAGGTCTGACTGTTAGCTATTTATTGTTTTTTAGTATAGGATATCATCTGTCAGAATTTTTTATCTCTTCAAATCATAACTGTACCACTCAAGATATTAGGTCCTTCATCACCACTTAGTTGATCTTCCCACTGTGTGGAGAAGTACCGGCCTGCTTTCTCAGGAAGAGCGCTTGTATCTTTTTTCTGTAGCTGCATCCATTCACATTTACCTTCGAAACATGAATGAATGAAAGCATTAAACTACAATCTAGAAAGATTTAAGAGCTGGGATTTCTTACCAAATTAAACACTCCAAGAAATAAACATTCCAACCGTGAATGACATTTCTGGAATGTCAATGAAGAGGAAAACAACACAACATGCATTCAATAGCACCTTTTCATATGGCAAACCATCCCAAGGTGATACACAGGAATGCTAACAAAATTTGACACTGAACCTATCACAAACCTATCAGTGCCAGAAGCTTGTTGAAAGAGGTGAATTTTGAAATGTCTTAAAGTAGGAAAGGTGGAGATTTGGAGAGGTTTACAAAGGAAAACCCAAAGGCTAGGGCCACAGCAACTGAAACCATGGCTGCCAATCACAATCCTAGGACAATCCAAACACCTTCAAGTGTTTCATTGTGCAGTCACTGTTGTAACAGAAACATCCAGCAATAAATTTGCCCACACATATACAGCAATGAAGCAAGATGACCCGGAAACCTGCTTTAGGTGTTTTACCATGCTGACAGTGCTTCTCTCTGTTTGTGCCACCGAATTATTTACATCTATTTGAGTAGGCAGATGGAGTCACTGATGAACATCTCATCCCGAGGTATGTTGGTGAGTGCAGAGTGCAAGTTAAGACCATTTGTGCAAGCATAGGCCCTTTATGCCTGAAATGTCAACTCTCCTGCTCCTTGGATGCTGCCTGACTGTCTCCACTTTTCCAGCATCACACACTTCGACTCTGATCTCCAGCATCTGTAGTCCTCACTTTCTCCTAGTTGAATCCACAACCATCTGGCTCAAGTAACAGCGCCAACACTGAACCATGGCAGACTTTCCCTAATCATTATGGTTGCTACCAGTATCTGTGAATTTGAGGGAATTATTGACCTTATCATAGAACCAACATTCCTGTCAAAGAGCTTATGTCCAAAATGTTGATTCTCCTGCTCCTCAGATGCTGCCTGACATGCTGTGCTTTTCCAGCACCACACTTTTCAACTCTAATCTCCAGCATCTGCAGTCCTCACTGTCTCACAGAACCGACAGCTTGGAGGCCGCCATTAGGCCCATCATTTAAATGCAGGTGCAACTTACAAAATCCTACCTAACTAAAAACTGAGAGAACTGCGGATGCTGTAACTCAGACAAAAAATAGAAGTTGCTGGAAAAGCTCAGCATATCTGGCAGAATCTGCAAACAGAAATCAGAGTTCATGGCTCAGTTTAAATGACCCTTCCTCAGTTCTAAATTTGAAGGCTTGAATATCGTAACATTACACCACACAAATTGCTCTAATCTCTGATTATTTTATAATTGACACAGTCTTGACAACCTTATAATTTAGTCAAGGAATTTTGGTGTCACTAGATGCTCAAGAAAGTGGTAGCGAGCAACACTCTTGAATTGTCCACCTAGTGTCGGCACACCCAGAGGACTATTTGAAAGGTAATGTCTGAAGCCTGATTCAGTACAGAATGGTGATATATGTCCAACAGAGTTTGGTGTGACCCGAAGGTGGTGATACTCCCAGGCTGTCCTTGCTGAGGCAGTCAAACTGTGTCAAGAGGAGGTTTGGTAACCTCCATGGAGAAAGGTAGCAGGGAAAAGCCAGATAATGACAGGTGGTGAGCCTGATGTCAGTCGTGGATAAGTTGTTGGAGGGGATTCTGAGGAACAGGGTTTACACGTATTTGGAAAGGTGAGGACTGATTAGGGATGGGTCAACATGGCTTTGAGCATGGGAAATCATGTCTCACGGATTTGAGTGAATTTTTAGGAGACATGAAAAAGAAAATTGATGAAGGCAGAGCAGTGTTGACATTGTCTATATGGACTTCGAAAGGATTTTGACAAGGTTCCATATGTTAAGACTAGTTAGTAAGGTTAGATCACATGGAATCCAGGGAGGATTAGCTATTTGACTGCAAATAGCTAAGAGGCAGAGGGTGGTGGTGGAGGGTTGCATTGCGAACTGGAGACCTGCAACCAATGGTGTGGCACAAGGATCAGTGCTAGCTCCACTGCTTTTTATCATTTATAGAAATGATTTGAATGTGAATAAAGGAGGAATGGTTAGTAAGCTTGCAGATAATACCAAAATTGTTGGTGTAGTGGACAGCGAAGGAGGTTACCTGAAAGTTCAACAGGACCTTGATCAAATGGGCCAAGGATTGGCAGATGGAGTTTAACTTAGATAAAATGTGGGGTGTTGCATTTTAGTTAGGCAAATTAGGGCAGAACTTATACACTTAACCAGAGTCCTGGGAAGGGTTGTTGAACAGAGACCTTGGGGTCCAGGTTCATAGTTCATTGAAGGTGGAGTCACAGGATAGTGAAGGAGGCATTTGGTATACTTACCTTTGAGTGCTTTGAGTATAGGACTTAGGATGTCTTGTTGTAGATGTAAAGGACATTGGTCAGGACACTTTTGGAATACTGCGTGCAATTCTGGTTTCCCTGCAATTGGAAAGATGCTGTTAAACTTGAAAGGGTTAAAAGATTTAAAAGGATGTTGCTGGGGTTGCAGGGTTTGAGCTAGAGGGACAGGCTGAATAGTCTGGGATTTTTTTTCTCTGGAGCATCAGAGGCTGAGGAATGATCTTGTAAAGACTTGTAAAATCATGAGGGGTATGGAAGGGGCAAATAAGCAAGGGTATCTAAAACTAAAGGGCATAGATTTACAGTGAGAGGGGAAGGATTGAAAAGGAATCGAAAGGGCAACCTTTTTACACAGAGGGTAATGCGTTTATCGAATGAACTGTCAGAGGAAGTGATGGATGATGGTACAATTACAAAATTTAAAAGGCATCTGAATGAGTGTATGAATAGGAAAGGTTTAGAAGGATATGGACCAAATGCTGACAAATGGGACTAGATTAACTAAGGATATCTAGTTAGCACAGACGAGTTGGACCGAAGGGTCTGTTTCTGTGTTGTACATTTCTCTGACTATGAGATGATGTGGAGATGCTGGTGTTGAACTGGGGTGGACAAGGTCAGAGGTCAGATGACACCAGGTTATAGTCCCTTCACCTGATGAAGGGGCAATGCTCTGAAAGCTTGTGATTTCAAATAAACCAATTGGACTATAACCTGGTATAGTCTGACTTCTGACCTTGTCTATGAGATGATAAAAACTGCAACCACATGGAGTGCCAGTTGGAGAGCAAGTCAATATTTAAGATGTTAGTTTCCATGTCAATCTGGTCGCTTTGTCATGAATGACATTGATGACTGCAGTTTCATCAATCAGGATTTTCCCTAAATATTTATCAAAATTGTTGAGGATATACAAAAAGATTCAAGGATTCATTAACTTCCTCCACGTTTTTGAGAATATCCTTCACATCTCAACTTTCTCACTCACATTACTTCATCATCAGTATCACTCTGATAAATCTACTCTGTCACTTCTGTGAGGTACTGCTGGAAACTGGATACTCACTTTTATCATTTGGCTACATATAAATTCACCTTAGACTCTATGGCTGATTACTAAATTCCAGAATGGCCCTTTAAGAAAAAGGCATCTCTGCACATAAAGCGACCATGTATAATTAAAAACCTCAAATCAAATGTTTTTAAAAGACCATAATTAATAGCAAAACTTTTGCTTTGATCAACTCCTGCTTTTCTTCAAATTGCATTAGTCACTACAGGTAAACGTAAGAGTGCAATAAAATGTTTCATTACTGGCAAACACCAGAGTGCAATTGTTGCTGTAAGCTGAATGAGGACAGTCATTAGAACAATCAGGCTCACGGTCATATACACAGCCCAACCTGGTTTTTACTTTAGCCATTTCTCCGTAAACAAGAACTGCAGACAAGAACTGCTGAGATATACACATTAAGATTCAGCCTGCAAAACAAATTGGGTCTGTGCAGCAAATACATCAATTTGTCCTGAAAGGAGTGTGACACATTGGCGTTTAAAGCTACCTATTCACCAAATTAGTATTCTTGTCAATTTTACTTGTCGTTACCTGACAGCTAACATTGGTTATTTAAGTTCAGAAGGTCACTCCATATAGTTGCCGTTTTTATCATCTTCATGTCGGTTACCAAGTCTCCTTGTGACACAATCTGACAAACCCATGCTCTTGACTACCCGGGCAAGGGCAGCTGAGAGCATCATCATCTTCAGGTCACACACCAAACAGAGTTAGAAATAGATCACCATTCTTTATTGTTGCTGTATCAGATTCCAGGCATTACTGTTCTAATTGAACTTTCTAATATACAACATGGACAGCAACAGTTCAAGAATTTTGTTCATTACTACCTTCTTGAGCAATTAGGGACATTGATATTCCAGAAATGAATTATAAGATTGTTAAGACAGTGTTGAATATAAAATAGTCAGAGACTAGAGGAACTTGTGTGTCTCTGTATTGTAATGCTGACATAGCCAATCTTACAATCCAATTAAACAGTCAACAGTTGCTTTTTGTAATTTAGTATGTTAAGTTTAATTTGAGACAAAAAAATTTCTGTTCTATTGCTCTACCTTCAAGACCAAGTAAACCAGGATGTATATAATTTTTAATAATGCAAATGATTACTGAAGCATTATGGCTAGAAAGTGCTTTAGGATGATTGAAGGCAACACAAATGGTGAAGAAAAGATTAATGACAATGCTTTCAGGGATGAGGAACCTCCGTTACGTGGATAGAGTGGAGAAGTTGGAGCTGTTTTCTTTGGAGAAAAGGAGATTGAGGATATTTGATAGAGTTGTTCACCTCATGACAGGTCTGGAGGTTATTCAACAGAGTGAGTAGTAAGAGATTGTCTTACCCATAATTTACCCCAAGATCCCAAAACAACATGACTCACTGTCCATGACAAATAGCTGGGCCAAGGCCTTCTCTGTGGCTATGAGCTATGCAGGAGACAATTTCCAGCCATGAATCTGACAGCTATTCCCTTTGCTGCCAGAATCATTTTGCAAATGTGGAAAAGCTATAATGTAAGCAGCTGGTGGCAAAAGTACATCTATTTACCAGCTGTTTCTACTTTCAACTTCAGAAAGACAGACATTCCATCTTGCTTCTTTTAGAGCTGTCTTGCCACACAGATCTTTCTGAACCATGTTTGCCCTTAGTCCCTCTCATCGGGTTTCAGCTGCATTTCACATTAGTCCTTTACATCATAATGTTGGCACCACTACATTCCTGACTTTGTCTTTTACTTTCACTAGAGTATATTTCAACTCGACCTCCTCTTGAACCAAAGGTTCCAATTTCAACCACAATTTTTTAAAATTTCAAGCCGCAAGAAACAAGCTGACATTTACCCTCATGTATCATTCAGACAGACAAGTGCTATTAAAGTGACTGCTGGCAGAGATTACAGGCAATCAATTAGGCAATTGGGAGGACTGAGCAGGGCCTGGCTATAGAGTACAATCCACAGTTAACACTGGGCTACCAGTTCACACAAGCAACATGACAGAATGTTGAGAGGAAGGCAGAGAAATCAGCCAGTTGTCTCAGGTAGCACCGAAGTCGCAGACATTCCTCTGTCAATGACTTGCAGATTGCAGAGACCAAGCATTTATCAACACATACTTGGTGGGATATCCTGACTGTAAGAGCACACAGTGCCTCCAGTTTAACAACCATTCAAGGAAAATGGAAATTACGCAAAGTATAAAAGATATCTGGAAGTGATTCCAAGGCTCAATTTAAAATATTTGGAGAAGTACATTAGAGTCTAATTGGTCATTAGCTTCATTACAACAAATCTGCTGTAGTCAGTCAGATCATCTTAGCACACAATCCTTGGCATCTACTCTGTGCCTTACTGTAATTCCTCTATTTGTTGGATAATCCTACACATACTGGGTCATGAGGAATATTAGGCCATTCGTCTCTTTGGGTTTGCTCGACTATTTTATTACAACATAGCTAATCTTGCCTCAAATCTGGTGAATCATAGTAGCTCATCCAGAACAGCCAATCCTCATGTGCCAGCCTAGTGAGTACAGATAGACGTTTGATCGCAGAAAGGGAAGCAGGTTGGTGCATCTCAATGAGATAACAACTCAGTGGTGGAATTAATGAAGGTTTTCCTTAACATGCCGATAAAATAGTTTGCCTCAGTATTTACAAAGAGTAAATTCAGATTCAAGGAAGTAAAGGTGTCACATTGCACAATAGATTAAACACCATTTAGTTTTATGATGTCAATTATTAGTATAAATTTGGACCAGGAATCACAAGGCAGCAAATTGTGAGCACCCCTACTGGCTGATAAAGGATCGACTGCAAGGGAAAGTCATCTCTAGCACAAAAAAAAACATATCTATGTAGGAGAAAGTGAGAACTGCAGATACTGGAGAGTCAGATTTGAAAGTGTGGCATTGGAAAAGCACAGCAGGTCAGACAGCACTCAAGGAGCAGGAGAGTCAATGTTTAGGGCATAAGCCCTTCATCAGGAATATATCCATGTAGGAGCAAGTTACTGGAGATGCTGGAAGCTGTACTAAAACAAAAAGTGCTGGAAATCACAACGGGTCAGGAAGAATGATGCAGGTTTTCAGTGAAAAAAAACCCTAACTCATTCTTGCAGGTATTTTTCTGTATTATAATGCTCAATAACCTGGATTTGTATTTCTTAATATAATCTCATTAAACTTAAAAAATCTTTAAGGTTAGACACATATCGAATTCTTTTCAAAAGAAGAATAGTTTAATGCATCAGGAAGTAATTTTAGATGCATGAATTTAACTTTGTAAGTGATACTATTTCTATGTCCCCTCGATGTTAGGTTAGACCACATACTATGCACTCAAAGTTGGATGATTCAGTAATCTGTGCATGGATGTTACAATGCAGCAACTATTGGAGAAGTTACAATGGTCTCTAGGTCAAGGTTCATGGAAACCTGTCTTGAACCAAACTTCTTGTTCTTTACTCTATCCACACAAAGCCCGACTTGAAGTATTTACAGGCTTGGTGATGGTTTTACCCCTGAATTTCTCTCAGCAGCTATCTCCATGATCTTATCCCAGAATGAGATGTTTAAGAGAAGGCAAGATAGGAAACCCAAAAATGAAACGTTTTTAAAAAGTCATTTTTGAAAAAACATCTTGACTGCCTGTTTATTGTCAGAGCAATGCAATTTTCATTTTGCACTTGTTTTGCAATAAACAAGCAGTGAACGTACTGAAGTCAGGGTTCATCTGGACTATGTTATGAGTATAATGACACTTCTTAAGAATCTGAAGGGAAACTAGCTGTTTGCTCCACAATCATTTTTGACCAAGTCTACTTCCATTGCCTTTGGAGGCTTTTCATAAAGGCCAAATGCATTTTAATTGTTCTTATCTGGCTGTGTCTGATAAAATTCATGCATTACATTAGGAAATGAATACCCTATGCCCTTGATCTCAGAAAAAACCCTCCTTTACTAAAAGTATCTCGCCAACCACTTTCAACCCCAGATCCCATCATCGTCCATCCTCAAACACACTACATCGCTCAGTTGCTCACAACAACACATCCCACAACCTAATGCCTAGACTTTAAATCCACATTCATGACAAGACTCCTACTGCCACAGATCTGCTGAATTAATTCTCACTTCTGCCTTTGATGCCCAAACCGAAGACAAACCCCTTGGTATGGTGCACATCTTTCTTCCCCCTCAAGTACAAGGGATGCAGATTTCAGCATAACTGATGCATGACCAGGCTGCCACCCATCACTGGGGCCGGCTCTCCACATCAACCACAAGAGGACTCTCTTTCTTCTACCTAAACTACATGCCACTGCACAATCACCTTGAAAAGATAATCCCAATTTCCTTTCTCTGCTACGAAATGTCTGTTTAGGACTTCAACAAGTGCAAAGAGCTTCAGCATCTCTATCCTCTATCATCATTTCGGAGACCATTTGTTCAACTCTTCTGCTTCCCCTGCTTCCCCCCCCCACCCCCCACCTTTGAGTCAGTGTCTTGCTCTACTTTGTCAGCTTCCGTCATTCATCCAAATGATAATGGACACTAAATAACTCAAAACTGCCATGAGCGCCTCAAACAAAAAAATCCATGGATATTTCTCCAATCTCAAAGTCCTCAAACAACCACTTGCCTCCCAAATCAGTGCCCAATTTCCCAGCAATTCCATATTTCAATTACTGTTCTTGCCACCAACCCTAAACTTCAATGAAATTCTCCAGCTGTGTCCAAGTTAATAAATGTTCCTCAGCCTTTCTCCAGCTGCTAACAATTCATTCCACAATTATCCTCCTCTCTGGCTTTTGTGGTAGTGTCCCTACCTTTTGACCAGGAGGCAGCCAAAGTTCATATCCTACCTGTTCCAGAAGTGCGTCATAACATCTCTGAGCAGATTAATTAGAAAATATCTCCTCCTCTCTGGCAATCAACTCTTGTCACTATCTCTGTACACTACTGGAACCCAAACAGAGGTTCCAATCTCATTTACACTTCATCACCTAGACCAGTCCCCTAATATCAGTCATCTGCTGCACAACCCCTTATCTGGCCTCATGCAAAATCCTCGCTTAACTCTAACTTTTGCAACCGCACCTTCAGCTATCTAAGCTATTTGTTCTTTTCCTCCTTCTGGGTCTTCATTAAGTCTCATTTTTGACTAATCTTATATCAACTCCCCTAGTACTGTCCAGGACAATTTTCAACTTTAAAAGCTGTAAGTATTTGCAAGCTATTGACGTTTAAAGACCTCAAATCTAACTAAGACTCAAATAAGATAGTATCAAGTCTCTAATATATTATTTTGATAAATATTGGAAGGGTTGGGGCCATATCAATATGGTCATAATTCTCAAACATAATTTACATCTGTAGCCTGAATCTGAATTTAACACCGATGAGACTACATATTGCTCTGTAGTTGTGATCATCACAAATTAAAGGAAATTTGGCAGTCCCAATCCCTTTCCATGCAGCAGTCTGCAGTTACGAATTGTTCATTACTCAACATTAGTTTAGCCACCGGTGTGGAATTCTGAAGGATTGCTGTAGTTGGAGATAGTAATTTCCAGTGATGATCTAGGAAATTGCCTATCAATATCAATTAACAGCAAATGAGAGAGAGATTTGTTTGTGATACGTTTCAGTCACGTGATGCTGTCAGCAGAATGTCCCAGCAGATTTTAAACCTTCGCTGCTAACAAATTGGAAGCTATTTTACTGATTTACAAAAGTTGCTGAATGTGATCATGGACTGCTGTGCTTAAAAAGGACAACAATGATACTTTTCCTCAGTAAAATGAGATTAAATAGACAAGAATAATCTTGTAGATTATTTAACATCAAGTCATTAGGGTGTCCTGGAGTACCTCAATCACCTTTGTTATGCAGGGAAAGCTGACAGTCAATGTACCAAATAATAAGATAAATAAATAGATTATTTATTTTGGTGATGTAGTTTCACTGAAGGATGAATATTGGCCAAGACAGCTGGAAAATTCCTTTTTCCTTCTTCAAAGAGAGGCCTGGAATGTTTTACAACCACAAAAGGGACAGGCCAGGCCTTGGTTTACCACTTTATCCAAAAGCTGGCATTTAGGCTATGTTGCAATGAATTGTCAATTCATGTGTACACGGCAGGCTCTATTGCAGGATTTGGAGTTATAACTTTCTGATTTTGGTGGGCGGCACGGTGGCACAGTGGTTAGCACTGCTGCCTCACAGCGCCAGAGACCCGGGTTCAATTCCCGCCTCAGGCAGCTGTCTGTGTGGCGTTTGCACATTCTCCCCGTGTCTGCGTGGATTTCCTCTGGGTGCTCCGGTTTCTTCCCACAGCACCAAAGCGGTGAATTGTCTGTAGTGTTAGGTGAAGGGGTAAATGTAGGGGATGGGTCTGGGCGGGTTGCTCTTCGGAGGGTCGGTATGGTTTTGTTGGGCGGAAGGGCCTGTTTCCACTACTGTAAGTAATCTAATAAACATTGAGCCAACTTTAACACTCAAATACACAAAGCATTCCTATAACATATAGGATCTTGTTTCTAAATTGTCTACTTACCTGTTCAACATCAGTTTTGCTGTGTCCCAGTTTTTTCTTATTATTTGCTGATGAGAAGCAGAAGTCACTAACTCTGCCAGCATTTATTGACCACCCCTTCATGTTCCCTGAACATTAGCTTTGGGTTCTGGTTTACTTGTCCAGTCAAATTACTCTACACCATTGCCTTACCTCATTGTATTGTGGTGTGTGTTTGGAGTTTCTTTGACTATAGTGATAACATAAATCTTGAAAAAGAATATTGAGACCCTTTGCTATATTGAAGTCAATATATTAAAAACAAGTTGTTGCTGTTTGCACAGGAAACCTGATATTGTGTGACTTTTAGAGTCCCCTATTCCTCAATCAGGTAGAATTTTATATATGGTCAATAATGTTATAGAACATAGAACAGTACAGCACAGAACAGGCCCTTCAGCCCACTGTTATCTTAAGTGCTGCGAAACACTGCACTAGTCATTTGCATATTTACGTTATGTTCAATGAGTTGTAAACAGCCCTGCCCTAAACGGTGGTTTTACAGTGTACTATACTAGTTAGTTTCTATTTGAATAATTTAACTGGGCTGAAGTACAGAAAGAAAAACTGCATTTATATAGTGCCCTGTTCAACTTCAGGATGTCCCAAAACATGATGCAGTCAATGAAGTATTTCCGAAGTACATCCATTTGTGTGACGCTCATAGACCAGTCTACAGAAATCCTGACAAGTATGATCTTGACATATGAACGGAAATATCCTGCCAAAATAGTTAGCACTTTACCATGATTGACTTTTGCAGGAATTTGAAAAAAAGACCAAAAAAACTCTTAGTATCAGGTTGCGGTATTCTGGGGGCCTCCAGACTGAAACACAGAATATTAACAACTCATGTTGCTTCCCTCACCATCTGCAATCATTCACTGGGCTCACTTAGTCAGTTTGTCCATAAGATAAGAGCCCATGATGTTAGGGGCAATACACTGGCATGGATGAAGAATTGGCTGACTGGCAGAAGACAGGTAATGGCAGCCAGTGACTAGTGGAGTTCTGCAGAGGTGATTGTTGGGATGACAACTGTTCATATTATACATTATGAATCTAGACAAAGGAACCAAGGGCACTGTTGCCAAGTTTGCAGGTGACACAAAGATAGGT
Organism: Hemiscyllium ocellatum; assembly: GCF_020745735.1. Taxonomy (NCBI): domain Eukaryota; kingdom Metazoa; phylum Chordata; class Chondrichthyes; order Orectolobiformes; family Hemiscylliidae; genus Hemiscyllium; species Hemiscyllium ocellatum. Next base: position 13,451,894 of record NC_083442.1, read on the forward strand.
GGAGGGACAGTAGTGTTGAGGAAGTAAGGAGGCTGCAGAAGGACTTGGACATGCTAGGAGAGTGGACAGAGAATTGACATGTGGAATACAATGTGGGCAAGTACGAGGTAATGCACTTTGGTCGGAAGAATAGAGGCACAGAAGGAGAGAAGCTTTGGAAATCTGAAGCAAAAAGGGACTTGGCAGTCCTAGTTCTGGATTCACTTAAGATTACCGTGCAGGTTTGATTGGTGGTTAGAAAGGTAAATGTGATATTGGGCTTCATTTCTAGAGGGCTCGAGTACGAGTGCAGAGTCAGCCACAGGAAAGACAAGTGTAGGCACAGTTTTGAACTCCAGAAATGATAAGTGATTTGTGGCCCTTAATTCCAACTGATGAATTAAGTCAGACTTGGTTCTTATCTAGTAATATTCCATTGTGGGAGCATCTATTTGCTCTTTATTCATTGGCTTGAGTGGCAGTTAACCCCTTAAAAATCAAGGATATGCGCTGAAATAATAAATGAGTGTGTGGTACTTGTTTGACTGTAGCTTAGAGGAAACACTGCTGCACAGCATGGTGCAGTGTAAAAGATAAACAGGCAAACAACCTTCTAAATTATCAGTCACACTGGAGCACAGGTTATTTACAAAAACAAGCACCCTCTGCACATACTGTTTGGTAAGGGACACAGCTGCAAGACTACTAGCAGCTTTCACACATACCTGTTCACGGTATTGCTCCTGAGACACACAGTCTGTCACATCCACACAGCCCAGCAAGCAGCCAGTTGGGTAGTCTTTGGGGAATTCAATGTCTGTGAAATGGAAAGGTTTAAAATCAACCATGAGGATTTCTGGCATGGTTTTAACAAAAATATCAAATTAAACAATAGACGTGAAATATTATAGGCATACAAACTCTTGCATTTATCATGTGCACGTGATGGGTTGGCAAGGTGTTTACTACCTGAGGATGGACTGCATCCTCAAAATGTCCCCACTTTATCATAACAGGAAATTCACAGTGAAGCGGATGAAGAAATTCCCTCGCCACAATGTTTACAGCAACTGACTCACACTCCCAAAATAGGTGAAACGCAGTCACCTCCTGTACTAATATTAAATTAGCAAGGTGAAGAGAAAGCGCTTTGGAGCCCCCTACTGAGAGATGAGAGGGCCTGCAAAAAATTGTCAAAATCCTGAGCTAAACCTCAAAAGGAAAACTATGGTGCGGTGGAGGGAACTGACAACCAATTCAAAGTGGTAAGTGCCCAGTAAACAAAGAAAATATTAGGAGGATCATCTTACACAAAGGCCAACAAATGATATGAAAACCTGTGCCTTTGTATCCAATTGTTCCTGACATTCTTGATTAGCTATTTGAAGCCGTGTATTACTTTCACATAGTTGATTGGGATTAAGTTTCAGAAAGTGGATGCTTTGTTTTTGACAGGTTGATTTTATGCTAAATACATTGGGTGTGATGTGGGTATACTTTGTTGTCATTTACAGGTCAATGCCATCTGCAGTGCTGCACATCACTTGCTTGAACCAGGTTTGGGTTGAAACGTCTATCAATCTCTAAGAGACTGGGCTATCACCTTACCAATCTTTTCCTGTTCCCAGAGCTCCCTGTCCCGACCATCAGCATAGCCCAATTCCTAAGGCAGTAGCAGTAAACAGCATAAAGGTCTATCCATAATTTGCAGGTACATTTTATTTTGTTCAAAAAGCACACAGTCAGTCAATGTGGCATTTTATAAATTCCTACTCTGGAAATAAAACCAGTTTGGCTCCAGGGTGAGATACAAACAGATTGAAACACAGCCTCACACCTAAAATATACTGTCTGACCCAAGGTGTCACCTTCATTCTGTTAAAATTTGAAGTTATCTTGGAGCAGGGACTTACAATCGAAACCTGCACCTCCACTCTGACTGATTAAAGACTTAATAGCCATCTAGATTCAATACATGCGCATAAGTTGCACGACCCTATGATTTTTTACTATAAATTTAGTGTCTGATGTATTCTCTCCCACTAGCTGCCTGAGGAAGGAGTGGGGGCTGCAAAAGCTTGCAATTTCAAATCAACCTGCTGGACTATAACCCAGTCCATGGTGTTTTTGACTTTATCCACCCCAATTCAACATTGGCATCTCCACATCATATCCAAGGTTAGTGAGCCTCAGGTTAGACTTACCACAAGCCATTTTTCCCTGATGAGACAACAATCTTACGATCCTTTGGGACTATGGTGACTTGGCCTTTTATACTTTCTCGTGGATGATTATCAACTGGCCCATTTGTCTAATTAGCCATGCTTCTTGGCAACTTTATCCAGCAGGACTTTTGTGCCATGTACAAAACTCACCTAAGAAATTCACAAAGTTCCTTCCAAACCCACGATCACTTCCATTGGGAAGAACAAGGGCAGCCAATACATGGGAACCTGCAAGTTCCCCTCTGAGCTATTCATCATCCTAACTTGGAAATGTATCACTGCTCCTTCACTGTCACTGGGTCAAAATCCTGGAATCCCCCTCCCAAAAAGCATTGTGGGTCAACCCACAGCAGGTGGACTGCAGTGGTTCAAGAAGGCAGCTCACCACCACCTTCTCAAGGGCAACGAGGGACTGGCAATAAATGCTGGTCAGCCAGCAACATCCACATCCCACCAATAATTTTTCTTAAACAGCCTTTGACGGACCATTTGGAATAAGTTTTCCACACTCTACAGGCTGTACATAAAATACTTTAACTGTCAACTTATTTTGACGGTGGTTAAGAGAAAACTGATGGGAGGATCATAAACCAGGAGATACAAACTTAAGAGAATTGGCAAAATAAGCCACAGGGCAGGGCAGAAGAGATTATTTTTAAACACATCAAGTTATGGTGACCTGGAATGCACCAGCTGATGCAGATTCAACAATTACTTTCAAAGGGAATTTGATAAACATTAGAAAAGGAAAACTTTGTCAGGGAACAAGCAGAGATTGAGACTATTGGATAGCTTCCTTGAAGATACAAAGGGCTGAATGGCCTACTGCTATGCTGAATGACTGAGCTCTGAGCATCAGTCAATGCAAAGCAGTGTTCAGAACCAAACCTCAGAAAGAGTAGAAGTATACAAGTCTATGCACTTGAATTGCCCATGAACTCACATTTACCTGAACAATTACACGGGCAATGAATTAAATACAAAGCACACATACGGATAGGCATGACTCAACCAAAACAGGATTCTTCATTGTCAACACAGTCATCTGCTGGACCAAGTTATCAATTAACTTTAAAGTTTCCTTGCAAGCACATGCTTCCCTTGACCAACGGGCAACTTTGGCCTTAAGCAGGAAAGTTTCAGCAATCTCTGGGATGTTGGGTTAGTCTTGCTCTTAAGGCAATGTCAAGGCTCAGAATAAGCAAGAAATTAATCTGTTAATTTCAAGATCTCTTTAAAATGCAAATGCTTTTCAAAATTCTCCTTCTAATTCTAAAGAAAGAACTTAAATGTAGCAACTTGGAGAGTCTCAAAGTGCTTTACAATCAAAGTAGGTATAGAGTAGAACAATCCCAAAACCAGCTATGTGGTAATGTCCACATGATTGGTTTTAGTAGTGTTGATTGAGAAATGAGTATTGGCCAGTGACACCTCTGCTGTTCTTTAAAATACAGCTATGGGATCTTTAACATCCATCTGAGAAACTGGAGAGAGTCCTTAGTTTAACAACTCATTTAAAAGGCGGTATTCTAATACTGCAGCATGTCCTCAGTACTATATTGATATTCAGCCTTGATTTGATACCATGAAATCTAGTCTCTAAATTCATCGATCCCTGACAGAGTCATACACACTGAAACACCAACCCTCCGGTCCAACAGGTCATGCCAAATATAATCCCAAGTTAAGATAGTCCCATCTGGCCTATATCATTTCAAACATTTCCTATTCATTTATTTATCCAAATGTCATTTAAGGATATAGTTGTGCCCACATCCACCATTTCTTCAGGCAGTTCATTCCACGTGTGGACTACCATCAGTATAAAAGACTTGCCTCTTGTGTCTTTTCACATCTCATCTTAAAAATGTGCCTCCTGGTCTTGAAATCCACCATCCTAGGGAAAAGGCAATGACTATTGACCCAGTCAATACGCCTCATGATTTTATAAACTCTCTAAGGTCACCTCCCAACCACCTACATTCCAGTGAAAAAAGTCCCAGCTGACCCAGCAGTAACCTGGACAGCTAACTGCCTCTGCTGTTTGGTTGCGAGTGTCTCTGGACATCAGAGTTTGTTTTACGAAAAACTAACACAGTGAAATTCACAGCTGATCTTGGAGAAACCCGTGTGGGGGCAGCTCACAATGGGGGAGTGGCTCAGTGGCTGGTTAAGTGTCACCTTACTGATCTTTTCTGTAAATCTACAACAAGAAAGAGTAGCTTTTTTTTGTTATATGGTTTTATTGAGATCTGTCTCTTGATTAAGCTTTGAAAATATAAAACCATAGTATTAAGTTAGCCTGGAGCAGTGTTTATAGAGCAGTAAGCCGGTGTTATTTTCTAGGTCTGTGGATTGTGAATGTCAAAAGGTGGCCTTTAGTAGAATGATGTGCTCTTCCTGTAGGAGGTTAGGGAGAGTTTCCATGTTACTGATGATTATATCTGCAGGACGTGTGTTTGGTTGCAAATCCTATCAGATCACAGTTGGAGCAGTGGCTAGAGGCAATAGGAGCTAGGGGGTGTGACGGATAGCTGTTGCAGGAAGGGAGATAAATCAAAGATACAGTCAGTTAGATGGGTTAGCTCCAGGAAAGGTAGGAGAGGGGCAGGTAGCCTGTGGCTATCCCCATCTCAAACAAGTACACAGTCTTGGAAAATGTAGGGGGTGATGGACTCTCAGGGGAACGTAGCGCTGACAGCCAGGTTTCTGGTACCGAGACTAGCTCTAATGTAACAACAGGGACACAAGGTTCCAAGTGATCGATTGTGTTAGGGGACACTCTAGTCTGAGGCAGAAACAGACGCTCCTGTGACCAGCAGCGAAAAATCAGAATGGTCTATTGCCTCTGGTGCCAGGATCAAGGATATCTCAGAGGGGGTGCAGGATATTCTCACAGGGGAGAGAGACAACTGACGGTTATTGAACACATTGGGACTAACAACATAGGATGAGATTCTGAAAGGAGAATATAGGAAGTTAGGCAGGAATTTAAAAAGGAGGTCCTCAAGGGTAGTAAATCTACATTACTCCTGGTCCCACAAGCAAGTGACGGTAGGAATAGAAGGATAGAGCAGATGAATGCATGGCTGAGGAGCTGGTGCAGAGGAGCAGGATTCACTTTTTTTGGATCACTGGAATCTTTCCAGGGTAGAAGAGACCTGTATAACAAGGACAGCTTGCACCAGAATTGGAAGGGGACTAATATACTGGTATAGGGATTTGCTAGAGCTGCTCAGGAGGATTTAAACTAGTAAAAGGATGGGGGAGACGCAGGTAGAAGGTGGTGGTGGAGGATTGTTTTTCCAGAGTAGAGACTTGTGACCAGCAGTGTGCCACAAGGATCAGTGCTGGGTTCGCTGCTTTTCGTCATTTATATAAAAGATTTGGATGTGAACGTAGTAGTCTGGTTAGTAAGTTTGCAGATGACCTCAAAATTGGAGATGCACTGGACAGCAAAAAGTTTACCTCAGAGTACAACGGGAATTTGAACAGATGGACCAATAAGCCAAGCAGTGGTAAATGGAACTTAATTTAGACACATGTGAGATGCTGCATTTTGGAAAGACAAGTCAGTACACGACTTATACACTTAATGATAAGGTCCTGGAGAGTGTTGCTGAACAGAGAGACCTTGGAGTGCAGGTTCATAGTTCCTTGAAATTAGAGTCACAGATAGATAGGATAGCGAAGGCGACGTTTGCTATGCTTCCCTTTACTGACCACTGCATGGAGTAAAGGAGTTGGGAGGTCATGTTGCAGCTGTACTGAACATTGGTTAGGCCACTTTTGGAATATTGGGTGCAGTTCTAGACTCCCGGCTATAGGACGGATGTTGTGAAACTTGAAAGGATTCAGAAAAGATTTACAAGGATGTTGCCAGGATTGGACTGTTTGGGTTATAAGGAGACCGAATAGGCTGGGGTTATTTTCTCTGGAGCGTCGGAGGCTGAGGGGTAATCTTACACAGGTTTATAAAATCATGAGCAGGATGGATAGGGTCTTTTCCCTGGGGTGGAGGAGTCCAGACAAGAGTGCATAGGTTTAAGGTGAGGAGAAAGATTTAAAAGGGACCCAAGGGGCAACTTTTTCATATAGAGGGTGCTGTGTGTATGGAAAGTCCTGCAACAGGGAGTGATGGAGGCTAGTACAATAATATATTTAAAAGGTATCTGGGTGGGTATATTAATAGGAAGGGTTTAGAGGGTCTTGGGCCAAATGCTGGCAAATGGGACTAGATTAACTTCGGATATCTGGTTGGACTGAGGGACTGTTTTTAAGCTGTACAACACTATGACTCTATCCTTACTTTCTTCATAATTCAAACTTTCCGTAACCGGCAACATCCTGGTAAATCTCTTCTGAACCTTCTCCAGCTTAATAACATCCTTCCTATAACTGGGCAGTGTTCCAGAAGGGACTTCGCTGTGATCAAATTTCCCTCTGAAGTCTGGTAACTTTGAATTACTGTTCCAATATAAAAAAATTACTTCAGCTTTTGGAAAACAATCATCTCGGTCTCAAGGACCGCCCAGACAGTGTGTCGAGCACAGCTGACAAAATAGAGAGAAAAAAAAAATCAATGTGTGGACATCCCTTCCAGAAGGGAATTAACTTTGTTGGCATTCCTCATCATTTAAAGTATTTCGCTGCTTAAATAAAGGTTGTCACTTATAATCTGGAAACTGAGGTGGCATGAAAGGAAATTAAGTCTTTCCCAAGTGCAGTTATTCCCATCCTCCTCCCCTATATTCACATGTAAGTGTATGACAGTGTTGTTTCCCCCAACTCCATTCCTCTAAACAGGGTGGACGTTATGATTTCACAGTGTCTATGGTGTTCTAATACAAGTAACTAGGACCTTACTTTCCTGCATTGCTGGATACACCTAAAATACATTTCACTGGCTGTGAAGAACCGCAAAGCTAAGAGGCCATCACCTGTTTAAAAATATGCGTTTAAAACTATTTCCAAAAATAGGTTCCACAACACAAATTAATGAGTAAGATTAGAGCGTACGGAATCAGAGGAAAAGTGGCAGTGAGCAGGTTGCAAGTAAGAAAGCAGAGAGCATCTTCCCTGGGACCATTAGTGTTGAGTATTTATATTAAGGATTTAGCCTTGGAATCAAAAATGCTATGTCTAAATTTGCAGTTTGCCACAAACTGGGACTGAGTTCGTCAAAATTGAGACAGTCTATAACAACTTACAAAAACCATTGAGCAGCTTGCACCATAGACAGATAACTGGTAAATGAATTTCAACATGGAGGGCAAGTATTATATTTTATTAAGAAAAGACGACATATTACTAGGCAAAGCAGAATCTAATTGGAGCAGAGGAGAAAAGGATTATGGGAGTAAATCACTAAGAGTAGCAATGCAACTTAAAGAGGGTCACACAAAAAACAGTTTGTACTTTGCCCTTTGGCAAAGCAAAATATCCCAAGGCAAACAAAGCCACGAAGAAATATTAAACTTTGCTCAAAGAAGTAGGTTTTACGCAACACTTTAAAACAGAGGAAAAGTGAGGTAGATTGGTGGATAGGATTAGGGAGAGAATTCCAACAAATAGACCCCAGCAACTGAGGGGCATAGCTGCTGTTAGTGTCATCATTAAAACTGGGATGCTGAAAACACCATAATTTGGAGAGTGCAGGTATCTTGAAATGTTGTGGGATTGAAGGAAATTTCAGAGATAGGGGAGGGGAAGGCCATGGAGAGATTTCTAAACAGGGATGAGAACTTTAAAAGTTGAAGTGTTCCTTAAATTAGAAAGTACTCAGATTTATTTTTAGGAGGACAGAAGAATGTAGTTTTGCTCAACTTCTGTTGAACCATGGTTAGACATACTCGGAATATCTTTTGCAGTTCTGATCATTATATGATAAAATGGTTATAAATATTAAATGAAAACTGCAATGTTATCCTCACCTGGAAATTAACAACTGGGGCTTCTCTTGAAAAGAGAAGCTAAGAGTCTCATAAGGCCTTTTAACAATAGGAAAGGTTTTGATGGGCTAAACAGAGTTCTCTGCTGCGGGGAAGAGCAATCTAGACCTGATTTACATACTGTACTCACTAAGAAAATAAGGAATCTAAAATGAACCTCTGCACTCAGAGTGGAGAATATGTGGCACTTACTGTCGCAGAGAAGTTGAGGTGAACTACATTTAAGGATAAAGCTAGATAAGGTGAAGAAGAGAAAGGGAACAGAGGCTTATGGTCTGATTGAAATGCGGCACGGTGGCACAGTGGTTAGCACTGCTGCCTCACAGCGCCAGGGACCTGGGTTCAATTCCCGCCTCAGGCGACTGACTGTGTGGAGTTTGCACGTTCTCCCTGTGTCTGCGTGGGTTTACTCCGGGTGCTCCGGTTTCCTCCCACAGTCCAAAGACGTGCGGGTCAGGTGAATTGGCCATGCTAAATTGCCCGTAGTGTTAGGTAAGGGGTATATGTAGGGGTATGGGTGGGTTGCGCTTCGGCGGGTCGGTGTGGACTTGTTGGGCCGAAGGGCCTGTTTCCACACTGTAAGTAATCTAATCTAAATGTGAAATGTTGGAGAGAGTGTCAGGTGAAGCACATTGCACAAATTGGTTGTGTCAAACGCCTGGTGTCTGAGAGGTATATTCTCCGTGCTGTCCTGTTCCCACCTCAGTCGAAGCAGAACGCTCAGAGACACAGTATATTTTTACCTCCTTCATCTATTTTGGACCCTGGAGGGAGAGGGAGCGGTGACCCATATGCACAGTGACATGAGTTCTCGGTCATCTCTCGAACAGCAGGTTCTTAAGGAATTATACAGTCATTGACAGGGAGGAGCATCCAGAGAAGGCAACATACATATTGATTGGGTGACTGTTACAAATCAGTGAGTGTCAGTAGTAAAGATTAAGCCATCTGGTGTTACACAATGAACATTCTTAACTTTGTTAACTGGCTTCACATAATGAATGCTTTTCCACCTTGTTAACCCATTACCCTTGCCTCCAGCACCACATGGTTTACTGCAAGTTCTTATCTGATCTGAGTCATGCTTGTTGAATCTTTTGTTTCACAAAACTCAAAACTAAACTCTTTCCTTTCCTGCTCAGACCCTATACACATTCTCATATGGATGTGATTTATTATGACAGATGGATTTGCTGGGGACACATAGAAATAGCCTCCTCTGGTGAAGTCGTCCAGATCAAGGAGGCGCAACCTCAAATTTAGAGCTAGGCAACTTAGAAGTGGAACATTTTCACCAAATCCATACTGGAAGTATGAAAGTGTGCCTCTCTGAAAGGCTGAAACAGTCAAAGTTAAACTCTCAACGCTAAGGTTATTTGATCTTTTTTCCTTCCCAATGACAGCAAAGTGGGGCATTTGTGTGGATCAAATGGAGTTGAATTACAGACTAATCATGACAGGCAGTAAGGGAACAGAATCAAAATGCTGAATAATGATTCCAATTCTTATGGGACTGTATGTCGGTCACTAGCCACAGATCTGTTCTACTAATTCCTCAGGTACCTTATTAAGGTATTCATAGCGTCATAGAGATGTACAGCACGGAAACAGACCCTTCGGACCAACTTGTCCATGCCGACCAGATATCCTAACCCAATCTAGTCCCACCTGCCAGCACCCGGCCCATATCCCTCCAAACCCTTCCTATTCATATACCCATCCAAATGCCTTTTAATGTTGCAATTGTACTACTTCCTCTGGCAGCTCATTCCATACACGTACCACCCTCTGCATGAAAAAGTTGCTCCTTAGGTCGCTTTTATATCTTTCCCCTCTCATCCCAAACCTATGCCCTCTAGTTCTGGACTCCCCCACCCTAGAAAAAAAAAGACTTTGTCTATTTATCCTATCCATGCCCCTCATGATTTTGTAAACATCTATAAGGTCACCTCTCCACTTCCGATGCTTCAGGGAAAACAGCCTCAGCCTGTTCAGCCTCTCCCTGTAACTCAAATCCTCCAACTCTGGCAACATCCTTGCAGATCTTTTCTGATCCCTTTCAAGTTTCACAACATCTTTCCGATAGGGAGGAGACCAGAATTGCACGCAATATTCTCAGTGGCCTAACCAACTGCCACAATATGATCTCTCAACTCCTGTACTAAATATGCTGACCAATAAAGGAAACATACCAAACACCTTCTTCATTATCCCATCTACCTGCGACTCCACTTTCAAGGAGCAATGAGCCTGCACTCCAAGGTCTCTTTGTTCAACAACACTCCCAAGGACCTTGCCATTAAGTGTATAAGTCCTGCTAAGATTTGCTTTGTCAAAATGCAGACCTCACATTGAACTCCATCTGCCACTTCTCAGCCCATTGGCTCATCTGATCAAGACCACCCAGTGACAGTAAGCTGCACCTTGAACAAAGCAAAAACAGGAATGCAGTCAGATGTCTGCGTGGGTTTCATCCTGGAGTTCTGGTTTCCTCCCACAGTCCAAAGTTGTGCAGGCTGGATGGATTGACCACCCTGAATTGCTCGTAGTGTCCAGGGATGTGCAGACGAGCTGGATTCGCCATGGGAAATGCAGGGTTACAGGGATGGGGTGAGGCAGGGGTAGGATTGGGCAGGATGTTCTTCGGAGGGTCAATGCAGACACGGGCATAATGGCCTACTTCCACACTTAGGATTCTACGAAAATTACACACTAAGCCAAAAATGACGTTACAACGGAGTTTAAGCAGCATCTTAAGAGGAGGAATGAGGGCAAGGTGTGGAAAGGATCATGCAGGGAATACTGAAATTTAAACCAGTCTTAAAAAAAGGTCCCACTCAAAATACAAAAGGGTATAAGTGTATAGGTTAAATCTTACACAGCAAACAGGATGTGGCGAAGGAAGAGAGCAGTCCTCGATGGGTTACTGGGACGGAAGTGCTTACAGAGATTGGGAAAGGCTAAGCTCATGGAGGGAGGTGAGTATACTGGAAAAGAATATTTTTTTCTAAGCAAAAAGAGTATGGTTCAACAGAGCTAACTAAGCACTGGGTATTTCAGTCTATACTGAAATTTAAACTACTAACGTGCTGGAGCATATCTGCAGTGCTATTTCCTAAATGAGCACTTGGCTTCAAAAACTGAATTTCCAAATAAAGTGAGGCTGAAACATTAAGGTCAGCATAAACTAGCAATGTCAGAGATCTTCAGTTAAACCCAACCACTTACCACCTTCTGAGAAAAAGAACATGAAATGACATCAGGACAGGAAATGACATAAATAGAATGTAGGTCACTAACACCAGTGCTTCACCAGAGGCTCACTGATTATGTTACCTAGCATGGTGATGAAACGTCTGAAGACGAACCTTCCAGCTCAGTGAGCAAACTTACATCCTTAAAGCCAACCAGTTAATACAGGTTACCCTACGCATCTACAGTTACATTCTTGAGCAGCTTTAATCACTTTGTGAATAAGGTAGATTTGAAAAATTGGTTCCTGGTCAAGTGGTTTACCTTTGTCATGCATTGCCCTATAGGTCCCTTCAATCTCCATTATTTCCTGTGGTGAGGGTCTTTTGGCAGCAGCAGCAATCCATAGGCGGCCTCGATGCGATGTGTACCAGGACCTACCCTCTGCTCTGCAAGGACAAAGCAAACCCGTCTTAAAAACGTCACACTCAAAATACAAAGGGTGTACATTTATAGGCAGCAATACTTAACAACCATAACCATCTAATAGTCAAATCAGCTTGCCTCTAAATGGACTAATGAATTGAGAGGAAGAAATGCAAACATGCATTTATATAGTGCCTATCTTGTCCTCAGGATATCCCAAAGTGCTTCACAGCAAATTAAGCACTTCTGAAGTAATAGAAATACAGCTAGGAATATTAATCAGATCTGACAGTTTATGTCAAGATAGAAACAGAGGTAACGCATCATCAGCTCTCATAAAATATTAATGACCATGACATTAACATTCCCTCTCCCTTCACAGAAACTGCCACACCTAGGAAGCATTTACTGTTCCTTTTTTTCAGGTTTCTAGCATATGCAACGTTTTGTCTAAATACTTGAAGTGTAATCACTTTTATAATGCAGGGTTAACAATGCTAATTTGCAATGAGCAAGCAAGGAAATAAATGACCAGATAATCTGTTCTATTCATGTTTAATTGAGTGAAAATAGGGCATCTGAGAAAACTCCCCTGCCCTTCGTAGTTCTATGGGATCGTTTTATCCACCAGTTGAGATGAAGGGCTTATGCTCGAAACGTCGAATTCTCTATTCCTGAGATGCTGCCTGGCCTGCTGTGCTTTGACCAGCAACGCATTTGCAGCTGTGATCTCCAGCATCTGCAGACCTCATTTTTTACTCACTGAAATATGGTACCTCCAGCAATACAACAACTCTCTCAGGGCTGTATGAAGTGCCAGTCAAAACTTTTAGCTCAAGCCTTTTGAGAGTGGCTTGTACACACAGCCTTTTGAGAAACAAGATTTATCCCACTAAGCAATGGCCAGCACTGAGTGAGTCAGAACATACTGGATCCAAAATTTAATAAGTAAAGAAATAAATTGAATGTCAGAATTCTAAAAGTAACAACAGCAAATAAAAATAACAAGTCTCCACTGAACAAATCCGATCAGGTTAAAGTAAAAGGCCAAAGCAAAATCTAGCAATGGATGTTCAATAACCATCATATTTTTCTGGCTATTAACTGCCAAAAAAGTCGAGGAACTTGACCCCTTTGGAACAATCAAATAACAAAGACAACTGTCAAAACTTCATTCCCAAATCTTCACCTACTACCACTCATACACATGCTTTTCTCTACCCAGTCAAGCCTGCCTCCGAATTCGCCTACACTCTGTCTGTAAAAATTACTCGGAACTTCCAATTGTCTGCCACTTCAATATACCACCATGGTCTCTGACCAACACTTCTGTCTCAGGCCAGCTGAGTGCTTCAGTGAGACTCAACATCTCATCTTCCTTAGGTACCTTACATCCTTCAGAATTCAACATTGGGTTTAACCATTTTGAGGGAAAAAGTGAGAACTGCAGATGCTGGAGATCAGAGCTGAAAAGGTGTTGCTGGAAAAGCGCAGCAGGTCAGGCAGCATCCAAGGAGCAGGAGAGTCAACGTTTCGGGCATGAGCCCTTCAGGAAGGGCTTATGCCCGAAGCATCGACTCTCCTGCTCCTTGGATGCTGCCTGACCTGCTGCACTTTTCCAACAACACATTTTCAGCTTTAACCATTTTGAAGCATGAACACTTCCTTCCTTGTCTATTATTTACTCCCACACCCTCAGATCCCTTCATGAAATGGATTCCTTTCAGCAAGGCCAACCTATTTTCAACTACCCATAATCCCCATTATCACTATCGAGCTTCTCTCCTTCCCTGGTTTATCAACAATTCCTTGGTCTGCCAAAATATTGTCCTCTCTCTTTATGGACTCCCTCTCCACCTCCACACTCCTTGTCACCCCAATCCCTTGTCATCAGCATATTTACAACATTTTCCTCGTTGTTTCTGGTTCTGAAAAAGGTTCACAGGACTCGAAATGTTAAGCCAGTTTTCTCTCCACAGACGTTGCCAGACCTGCGAAGTTTCTCCAGCAACTTTTGTTTGTGTTCCTAATTCAGCACATCTCATCTTACCAACATTGATTCCAATCTCCACCCAGTTTAAATGTGCACTTACTGGTCCCACAAATCTGATTAACTCTGACAACTAGCTCATGTTGATCTCATCACAGGATGGTAGAGCTGGTGAACAAATGGCACAGGAGTTGGTTGAGGCCTACATTGCCTGCTTTGCAAAAGAGCTTTCCAATTGACCCAAACATGTTTCCTCCTCGAGTATTTATCTAACTCCCACTTGAAACGTGTTCACGAACCAGTTGCCTCCATCCTTTCAGGATGTAGTACGTTCCGGACCACAACAGAAACCAAAAGAACTGCGGATACTGTAAATCAGAAACAAAACAGAAGTTGCTGGAAAAGCTCAGTATGTCTGCAGCTTCTTTGAAGAGAAATCAGAGTTACCGTTTCAGGTCTGTTTCAGTTCTGAGAAGGGTCACTTAATCTGAGCTTTTCCAGCAACTCCAGATCACAATGAACTTTCTGCACCATTTATTTTTCTCATTTCCCCTCTGCTTGCCTTAAATCTGTGTATTTAAACAGCAAATAGGCTAATTATAGAAAGAGTGGACCTGGGGCGGTGCAGAGAGAAAGACAGACTCACAGATTCTTATAAGGAGAGGAGGAGAACTTCATCAAGGTAGGCATCCTTGCAAGAGAATTCGCAGTAAGGTAAAAATCAACTAGGCAAAAGTGAGAACTGCAGATGCTGGAATTCAGAGTCTAGATTAGAGCGGTGCTGGAAAGGCACAGCAGATCAGGCAGCATCCGAGGAGCAGGAAAATCGACGTTTCGGGGGGAGGAGAGGTGGTGTTGGACGGGAAGGGTGGGGGGGGGGCAAGTGTTGGATGGGGGAGGAGCAGGGGTAGTGTTGGATAGGGAGGGCGGGGGAGGCACGTGATGGATGGCGGGAGGGGCAGGGGCAGTGTTGGACGGGGTTCGGGGCGGGTCGAGGGCTGTTGGACAGGGTTGGGGGGGCGTTGTTGAACTAAGTTGGGGGCGAGATTGGACTGGGTTGAGGGGGCACGGTGTTGGAGGCAGGGCGGGGGGGCCGATGTTGGACTGGGTTGGGGGGGTGGGGTGGGGAAGGTGTTGAACGGGAATGGACGTGGGGTGGGGGGGAGGGGGTGGTGTTGGACTTGGTTGGGGGGCGGGGCAGAGTTTGATGGGGTTGAGAGTGAGGGGGCGGTGTTGGACTGGGTTGAGGGCGGGGAGGGGTGATGTTGGATGGGGTTGGAGGCAAGGGGTGGTGTTGGACTGGGTTGAGGGAGAGGGGGTTGTGTTGGACTGGGTTGAGGGCAGGGGGCGGTGTTGTGGGCAGGGCGGAGGGTGATGTTGGGGTCAGGGTGGTGTTGGGGGCGGGGGCTTACACGCTGTGTGATGCTGCAGTCTCCCGAACGGGGAGCAGACTTTAAAATTCCGAGCCCCAGATTAGCCGAATAATGACCACCCATCTTGTTCGGATAATCAAGGTTCCCTCTGACTAACGCACCTAACACTACGGGCAATTTAGCAAGGCCAGTTCACCTAACCTGCACATTTTTGGATTGTGGGAGGAAACCGGAGCACCCGGAGAAAACGTATGCAGAGACTGGGAGAATGTGCAAACTCCACACAGACAGACTACTTAAAAGTATACATGATTCCTGATGATGGGCTTTTACCCGAAACGTCGACTTACCTGCTCCTCAGGTGCTGTCTGACCTGCTGTGCTTTTCCAGCAACACTCTCATCTAGATTCTGATCTCCAGTCATTGTTTTTAACCTTAAAAATATACATGCCTGTTGACCAGCGCCATCTCGTGGCAGAATGCACTCAGTGCAGGCAGCTTCAGGGTCCATTCACCAAGCAACCTCTGCTACCAGATCAAGCTCAGGAGATGGGATTGGTGTTAATGGTGAAGGGAGTGCCATAATGGGGGCGGGGGGAGGAAGGAAGGAGTTGCAGGATGGTGAAAGCAAGGCTTTGCAGGAGGCAATCTCACAGAGACACATTGCCAGAGACAACAGAATGTAAGGAAGCCCAAGAAACAATAATGTAAAGTTAGGAATGTCAATGCAATCCAAGGAAACAGCCCTTAAATATAAAAAGTTAACAACAAATTACATTTAAGCAGGGCCACTTAAAGTGTTGATTTATTGCATTACCAAAAGACGGACCTTGTGTGTGTGGAGCAGAAGACCATTGAAATAACTTTTGATTAATATTTTGCATCAGTTGTCACACAATGAGGCACAATACAGAAATTGCAATAAGGCATCAGGAGTGTTCAATATTAGATTAAATTAAGAACTTGAGAAATAAACAAAGAGGAGGTTCAATGTCTTCAAGAAAAAAATTAACTGGCAGGCCAGGACAGAACATGTCCTCGGTTGTTCAGGAAAAGCTAACAAAGGAAATGGAGACTCTGGTGATCCATTTCCAATCCTCTCTGACTGCAGATGTGTAACCAGAAGGGGCTGGAGCTCATATTTTACCACTGCTTAAAAAAGGAAGAAAGAATAGATCAGGTAATTACAGACGAGTCAATGTAACCTCATTGGTGATTTCAAAAAAGATTGAAAAATACTTCTCAGGACAGGATATTTTTCATTCAGAAAGACATGGAGTACTCAAAGACAGTCAATGCAGATTTATCTTTGATTAACATCACTGAATGAAATAACTCTTCAGGGACCTGCATAGTCTTTGACAATAGCACTGCCTCCCACTGAGTCAGGCATTCAGAGACTCAATATCCCAGACAGTCACATACTTTTATGTTAGCCAGGTCTCCCTGATTGGACCAGATTAACTGCACAATCTAATCGGAGGTTCTCCATTTGGGGAGGGCTAACAAATGGATGTCTAACAAATTAATACAAAATACATAATTTAATGATCAGGACCATGAAGCATAGATAAAAGAAAATCCCAGAAGTGTACGTTCACAGCTCATTTAAACTGGTTGGATAGATTAGATAATCAAGAAGGCATCCAGGATCATCTGTATGAGGCACAGAATGCAAGAGTGGATGGTTTTGCTGGAACTGAAAGAAAACATTGCTTAGGCCACTGCTGTAGAACGGTGTACAGCTTGAACCACTACAGTTTGAAATGATGCAATCAGACTGGACAGTGTCTGGAGGAGATATGAGGATGTTACCTAGGCTGACGAATTTTAATTATGAGATAAGATTGGACAGATAGGGCGGCACGGTGGCTCAGTGGTTAGCACTGCTGCCTCACAGCACTAGGGCCCCAGGTTCGATTCCAGACTCGGGCAGACTGTCTGTGTGGAGTTTGCACATTCTCCCAGTCTCTGCATACTGTTTCCTCTGGGTGCTCCGGTTTCCTCTCACAATCCAAAAATGTGCAGGTGAGGTGAACTGGCCTTGCGAAATTGCCTGTAGTGCTAGGTGCATTAGTCAGTGGGAAATGGGTCCGGATGGGTTACTCTTCGGAGGGTTGGTGTGGACCGGTTGGGCTGAAGGACCTGTTTCCACACTGTAGGGAATCTAATCTAATCTTTCTTTTGAACAGAGGAGAATGTATTGCAGTTATTAACAGTTACAGATACAGTAAATAGGAAGGACCTATTTCTCTTGTATGAGGGGATAATAACTAGGGTGGGGGCACAGACCTAAATCTACAGAATTCAATGGAATTTCTTTTCCCCCCAGAGTTGGTAGTGGGCTGAAATCCACTATCTGAATAAGTTGAGAGAGACAACACTCACAGCATTTAAGTAGCACATATCCAAGTAGGGATTAGGAAGATGCATTCCAAGTGTCACAACCTCAACAATTACAGACCAAGAGCAGCACGATGGAATTAGACTGGATAAAAGCAAATTACTGCAGATGCTGCAATCTGAAACCAAAGAGAAAATGCTGGAAAATCTCAGCAGGTCTGGCAGCATCTGTAAGGAGAGAACAGAGCTGACGTTTCAAGTCTAACTGACCCTTCTCTCCCCAGGGCATCAATGTGGACTTCAACAGCTTCCTCATTTCCCCTTCCCCCACCTCATCCTAGTTTCAAACTTCCAGTTCAGCACTCCTCCCATGACTTGTCCGGACTTGTCCAACCGGCTTATCTT
The DNA here is from genome assembly GCF_020745735.1 of Hemiscyllium ocellatum. NCBI lineage: Eukaryota > Metazoa > Chordata > Chondrichthyes > Orectolobiformes > Hemiscylliidae > Hemiscyllium > Hemiscyllium ocellatum. The sequence continues at coordinate 13,469,778 of NC_083442.1, forward strand.
CTTTTCCACCTATCCACTCCACCCTCTCCTCCCTGACCTATCACCTTCATCTCCTCCCCCACTTAGCCATTGTACTCTATGCTACTCTCTCCCCACCCTCCTCTAGCTTATCTCTCCATGCTTCAGGCTCACTGCCTTTATTCCTGATGAAGGGCTTTTGCCCGAAACGTCGATTTCGCTGCTCGTTGGATGCTGCCTGAACTGCTGTGCTCTTCCAGCATCACTGATCCAGAATCTGGTTTCCAGCATCTGCAGTCATTGTTTTTACCTGACCCTTCTCTCAGCCGAGTATAAATACTTATTTCTCCCTTTTTTAGCTTAGACAAAGGGTCAGTTAGACTCGAAACGTCAGCTCTTTTCTCTCCTTACAGATGCTGCCAGACCTGCTGAGATTTTCCAGCATTTTCTCTTTTGGTTCATGGGATTAGACTGGCTGGCTACTTGTGGGCCAGCATAAACATGATGAACCAAGCGGCAACTTGCCGTGCTGCAAATTTCTATGGTTTCTAAAGTCAAACTTATTTATGTAATTAAAAACACACTTTTGTAATTAGCCTTCTTTTTTGGGTTAGAATTTTCTCAACGTACTCTTATCAGCTGGAATGATAAGTTCAATATCAGAAACAGAATGAGGTCACATGAAGATGTCTCACTATTTCGGAGAAAATGGACTGAACAAGGCTTCAAACTGACAGCCAGTTGTGTCTATTGGGTGACATTAAAGGGTATACTTGATTGGAAGCAGCAATGCCTTCAAAAGGTTTCCAAAATCCATGTGAATTCAAATTCCCTCTGCCTCTCCAGTGTTATTTTCATATCATTGAGTGGCATCGTCAAGGTCATGCTTGATCTAATTGTACATTGAACATTGACACCTTGTGAAGTGCATCGTATGGTGTTTACCTTTTGATGCCTCTTACAAGTAAGGAAGCCCAAGGCTGATGCATACTGAGACACATCCCATCATCAGACATCTCCAACAGCTCCCGGTCCTGAATCCGCAAACGGTTCCGTTCAGAGGCAATGTCACTGACTCTGTTCTGCAAGTGATTATCGCCCCCTCTCCTATGGGCACCTGGTCCTGTCAGTTCCACATACTGCATAGATAAGATAAAGCATGAGCACTAATGTACAGTCCAGACAGAGAAAGATACAGATATGGATATGAAATTTGACCAAGGAACAAAGAAATTACAACGCAGAAGGAAACCATTCTCCATATCAACTGATCCCAGATTTGTTCCATTTCTTGTTCTTCAAGTACTTCTCAAATTTCCTTTTTTTAAAAAATAAAAGCAAAATACTGCTGAAAATCAGAAAGAAAAACAGGAGGGGAGTCCAGAATTAGAGGGCATAGGTTTAGAGTGAGAGGGGAAAGATATAAAAGAGATCTAAGGGCAACTTTCACACAGAGGGTGATATGTGTATGGAATGAGCTGCCAGAGGAAGTGGTGGAGGCGGATACAATTGCAACATTTAAGGAGGCATTTGGATGGGTATATGAATAAGAAGGGTTTGGAGGGATATGTGCCGGGTGCTGGCAGATGGGACTAGATTGGGTTAGGATATCTGGTCGGTATGGACGGGTTGGACTGAAGGGTCTGTTTCCATGCTATACGTTTCTATGACTCTAAGTGCTGGAGAAATTCAGCAGGTTTGCCAGTGTATGTGGAGACAGAAACAGAGGTAACATTTCAACCCAGTGTAGCTCGACTTCAGAAGTGATTCAAAATTCTGAAGCAGCATCATACCAGACTCAAAACATTAACGCTGTCTTTCTCTCCTCAGATGCTGCCAGTCCTACTGAAGTTTTCAAGCTTTTTCTGCCTTTGTTCCAATTTTAAAACATGGATAAATAATTGGTAATTTTTTACTATACACATCCCACTGGGAGGATAATGGTTCCACCTCCAAGTAACTTGCTTGGTTACTTCAGACAACAACAAAGAGTCAATCATATTGCTGAGAGTCTGGAATCACATACTGTGGACTTGGTAAAGCTAGCAGATTTCCAATTCTAAAAAGGTGCATTACAGGTTTTGAACAATCCAATAGTTTCATCCTCACTATTGTCAACAGTAGCTTTTATTCTCAAATTACTAATCCTTCAGCTAATAAAGTGGGATTTGACCCAATGCCCCCAAAACATCAGCATTGGCCTCTGGAGTACCCAATGACATTGCCATTACGTCATCATCTCCCAAATGAAGATTTCAAGTGATGGACTAAAGACACAAGATGATAGGGGGAAAATAACTCTTCACACAACAGTGGCCAGGATGTAGAAGATACTACCTGATAGAGTAGTGGATGCAGATTTAAAAGTAGCTATCCAAAGACATAGACCTGATTGAGAAAGGAATGACAATGTTATGGGAAAAGAGTGGTAGGGGAGGGGGTGGGGTGGGATAGGAGGGTATTGAACAGCAGGTGGGGGAGAGAGAATGAGACTAACTAGAAGCAGATGAGTGTTCAGAAGAAATCTTTTCAAATAGCAAATTAGATCTGAATGCATTGTCCGAAAATGTGGTGGATGCAGGTTCAATTGATGTGCTCAAGAAAGCATTAGATAATTAATTTCAATAGAAACAATGAGCTGGGTTATGTGAAAAGTCAGGAGTTTGGCACTAAATTAATGTGCTCAGGAAACCAGTGCTGACATAATATGCCAATTGGTCTGTACTGCACAACAACTATCTTGTGATATCTTGAAGAACTGGCCTATTTTCATGCTGTACTATTCTCTAACTTTATTCTTTATTCATATCACCCTGATCAGAACTTTTGTTTGATGAAAGCCACGTTCACTATTAGGGAACTGTCTTGTAGGGCTATGGGGAGACAGCAGGAAAAACCAGGATAGGCATTACAGGCTGAATGGCCACCTTCTGTCCTGTAGTATTCACTCCTCTTCAACTATTCAATGATACCAGAATAGGAGCTTGCTCAAAGGCTTTAAGACACACCATCTTTTCTTTTTGCGCCAGCTAAATCCTGTCTACAATTACACGTGGAATTACCACACACCAAAATAGCTTAAAAAATACTTTCAGTTCTATCACTGGCTAAAGCACTTGTTTTGTGGGAAACCTTCATCCAATGGCAATGCCAGTTCTTAGCGTACAATAAAATTTACCAGAGATGTTGGTTTTGACGACCAAACACATTGATCAATAGCAGTCATTTGATTAGACTTTGTAGTTAACACTTACAATGGGGACACATTCAGCGATATTGGGATTGACCAATTCACCCAAGTGTTGTTTGCTTCTTTTGATCTGTTCACCGGAATTGTTATCCTGAGATTCAGACTTCATTTCTTGCACTAGATCATCCAGTCTGTTTGAAAAGATTAAAAAAAAACAATAAATGATATCGCCACCCCAAAGAAAAGAACTCCAGTCATGGAACTCCAATATGGGACGGAGGGTATCCAGCAGTCTCAGCAAACCCTCTAGTCGTACCTGGACCAGAAACACAACTGAAGCAGGAAGTGCTACAAACCCAGGACAGTAAGGAAATTCAGGAAAGTAAATATTCTCACTTTGTGCTCAAGCATTTCCAATATGTTCACTGGTTTGCATTAGATGCTGAAATTTATTAGCAATCAAATGTTGGTAATTTAAGGTAAACGAGGCAGTGCCACAGGTTTTGGATCAAGGCTCAGATAAAAGTTGTTTTTGGACCACTGTCCAGACAGGTAAACACTAAACTTGCCAACAGCTCCTAGGAAGCTGAGCCAATGGAGCATAGAATTGACAACTTGATGCTAGAAACTATGGGGAAAGAAATAGGACCAAGTAGATTGCCCTTTCAAACAGATACCACAGACACAATAAACAAAATGGTTTCCTTCTGTAATATATAAAAATCAAATCATAAACTAGGAGTCAGACAGTCACAGTTGTTTCACTGATATTCCAATATTTCAAAACCAGTTCTGAAACACAAACAGAGAAAATTCTCCTGCCCAGGCATCCCAAGAGTCTCATACAAAGGAGCTTGTCAATATGCACTTCAAGTGCAAATTTGTGTGGTCATTCAAGGATCACCCTGAGGGAGTGATGTTTGCTGTAAAAGAGAATTACAGGTGATTGCATCTCAAACCATCAAAATGTAAAATTAAGTATCCCAAACCATCTGTCGTTTCAAATCAATATCTGCTGTGAATGCTATTACAGAATCTGAGAGTCAGCTCAAAACCACATTGTCCTTTAACAACTGCTGCACTGATGACCTGAAGATTACAGTCGAGGTTGAACGCTACATCAGTGTCAGTTCATAGCAACCCCCATCCTTTTTAATTTGAAAAAGTAAGTAATCTCCTACCATGAAAGGGACATCTATCTTAGATCTCTCTTCTATAGATTTTATGTTGCAGTCCAGCTAGCAACTAAAGTGCCCACTAAAGACATTTCAAGACAGATCTGGGAGTTAATCAATCAAATGGCCATTATGCTATAACACTATTCTGCATATAACCTCTCCGCTCACAAAGCTATCTTGTTCACTCTACTGCTGCAATGTTGAATTTTCAACAGGACTGCACATTATAAACAGATAACTGGTGAGATTTAGAACACTCACTATCCTAATTTATAATAGTGGGAAGACCATAAAATATAGGAAAATAATTAGTCCATTCAGCCCATCCACTCTGCTCCAACAATTGATCATGGCTGATGTTTCTCAACCCTATTCTCCTGCCTTCTCCCTGTAACCCTTAATCCCATTACTAATCAAGAACCTATTTATCTCAGTCTTAAATAAATTCAATGATTTGGCCTGCACAGCCTTTTGTGGTAATGAGATCCACAGATTCACCATCCTCTGGCTGAAGAAATCCCTCATCTCTGTTCTAAAGAGTCAATTCTTCATGGAGGCTGTGCCCTAGGGTTATAGTCTCTCCTACAGTGAAAGCACCTTCTCTAAATCCACTCTATTCAGGCCTCTCAGTATTGTCAGTTTCAACAAGGTCTACCCTCATCCTTCTACAGACCAAAAGTTCTCAACTGCTCCTCCTTATGATCAGCCCTTCATTCCATGATCACTCTTGTAAACCTCCTCTGGAACCCCCACTAAGGCCAGAACACCCGTCCCAGACAGTGGGCTCAGAATATTCTAAATGGGTCGAGTCTGCAATACGGTTAGGGTTATACAGCCTTTTACATATCTGCTTTTGTATTCTAGACCTCTCAAGGTGTCTGTTAACACTACATTTGCCTTCCGAACTACCAACTGAACCTTGCCCAGTTTTGGTTCTGCTTTCTAACTTAGCCCCTCGCTGCTCGTATTTCCTCAGTAAAGCCTCTTTCCAATTTCCACCTATGTCACTGGCACCTACAGAAATCAAGGACAATGAAGAGAAATTATCAACAAATTGTCCCCTGATTGGTCTTGGGCCGTGTAAGAACGATCTTGGATGGACGATAAATGTGCCCATCCTCATTGGCTTGGGGAGCAGAAAGAGTATTACAAAACGGTGCTCCAGTGTAAACTTAAAGTAGAACACATATCATTGATCTAACTGTGATTTACTTTATTTCTAACTGGAGTACACTAATGCAGAATCTCAGACTTGCAAGTATTTTGTCTCATCAGTCAACAGAAGGTTGTGAGAAATTCAAGGTTGGACTGCCAGAGGTGATGGCTTTTGAGCATCCAAGAGGTTACCTTTGACCTGAAACTGAACTGGACCAAATAACAACTATAGTTACTAAAGCAGGTCAGAAGATGGGAATTACGTAGCAAGTGACTCAACTCCTGAGTCCTCAAACCCCACCCAGAAGGCACAAGTCAGGAATGAGAGGAAGGCTTTCAAATTACCTTTGAGTGTAGCTCCAACAAGACACAAGAGACTCAACATTAGCTAGGACAAACGTATAACTAGGACAAAGGTACCCTTCTACCATCTTCATTCACTTCTTTCATAACTTGCACAAAGTAGCAGCAATAGTATCTACAAGATGCACTGCTGCAACTCACCAAAGCTCCTTCAACCGCAACTTCCAATTCAACTATCCCTCATACCTTAAAGGACAAAGCGAGCATATGCATCAGAACATCATCAGCAAGATTCCCTGTAAACTACCCACCAGCCTAATTCAAGACTCTTTCATCATTCCTTTGCAGTTGCTGGATCAAAATGCTGGAATTCCCTAACAGGACTGTAGGTTACATAAACTGCTACGATTAAGAAGGGTGACCTTCAGGTCAGACCCATTTAGAATATTCTTGACCTTCAACCTTCTCAAGGACAATTAGGGAAGGGCAACAAATAAATACTGGTCATCAATACATGTATCCAAAGAACAGATTTTAATGAAATCAAGACATTAAACCGAGAGTCCATCTGCCTTTTGTGGTAAATATAAAAGACCTGAAGACATTGTTTGTGAACAGCAGCACAGGAGATCGCTCGAGTGTACAAAACTAATCCTTTATCAATGTTACAAAAAGATCCTCAATTATCATGTTGTTGTTTGAAGAAGCTTGCTATGTGCAAACTGGCTGTTGCATTTCGTACATTAGTTTTGTACTTCATAATATCCTGCACACCCTTCAACAAGTACTGCAGGACATCTTGAAGTTATGATAACATGATTTTAGCTTTTCTCTTTTAAAACTTTTTATCCCTTCCTATCTTCATCTCTTTATCCATTCATCCTCTTCCCATAGAAAGAATGTCTGCATGTGTTCAGAGATTCTCGGGTTACCAATTCCTGGAACAGGTAGAACTGATGCATGAAGAAGACTGGATCAATTCAAACTATATTCATTGGAATTTCGAAGAATGAAGTGGGGACCTCATGAAATCTTCAAAAGTCTAATAAGACCAGACAGGGTAAATACAAAAAGGATTTGAAGAGGACTGTAATCTGAATTTGGAGAGGCAAGAAATGATTAGGGATAGTCAGCACGGTTTTGTGCGAGGTAAATGGTGTCTCGCAAACTTGATTGAGTTTTTTGAGGAAGTAACCAAGAAGAATGATGAGGGAAGAGTTGTAGACATTGTTTACTTGGACATTAGTAAAGCCTTTGACAAAGTTCCACGATGGACTAATTAGCAAAGTTAGATCATATGTGATTCAGGGTGGGCTTACCAATTGGTTACAAAATTGTCTTAATAGCAGGAGACGAAAGTGATGGTGGAGGATTGTTTTTCGGTTTGGAGGCCTGTGAACAGCGGTGTTCCACAAGAATCAGTGCTGGGTCCACTTTTGTTTGTTATTTACATAAATGATTCAGATGAAAATATAAAAAGCATGGTTAGTAAGTTTGCAGATGACATCAAGTTGAAGTTCTGGATATAGGTTTAGCCACTGAGCTGGGAGGTTCATTTTCAGGCGTTTGGTCACCACACTAGGTGACATCTTCCATGAGTCTCCGAATGAAGCACTGATGGTGTAGCCCGATTTCTATTTATAGAGATGAGTTTCCACGGGTTGGTGACATCATTTCCTGTGGTGACATCATCTCATATGGTGGTCATTTCCTGTTCTTTTTCTCAGGGGGTGGTAAATGGATTCAAGTCAGTGTGTCTGTTGATAAGAGCTCTGGTTAGAATGCCATGCTTTTAGGAATTCTTATGCGTGTCTCTATTTGGCTTGCCCTAGGATGGATGTGTTGTCCCAGTCAAAGTGGTGTCCTTCTTTATCTGTATGTAAGGATACTAGTGAGACTATCTAGTAATAGGCGACTCTGTGTGGAGTTTGCACATTCTCCCCGTGTCTGCGTGGGTTTCCTCCGGGTGCTCCGGTTTCCTCCCACAGTCCAAAAATGTGCAGGTCAGGTGAATTGGCCATGCTAAATTGCCCATAGTGTTAGGGGCAGGGGTAAATGTAGGGGAATAGGTCTGGGTGGGTTACGCTTCGGCAGGTCGGTGCAGACTTGTTCGGCCGAAGGGCCTGTTTCCACACTGTAAGTAATCGAATCTAATTTAATACGTGAAGACCATCAATAATACCTTTACTGGCATAAAATGCGTCACCGACCCTAGGAAACTCAAACATATAAATAGAAAGCGGGCTGCACCACCACTGCTTCATTTGGAAGCGCACTGATGATGTTACCTAGTATGGTGACGAAACGTCTGAAAATGAACCTTTGGGCTCAGCGAGCAAACCTACATCATGACACCAAGATTAGTGGTAGAGTGCACTGTGAAGAAAGTTACCTAAGATTACAAAGAGATCTTGACCAATTAGATCAATGGGTTGAACAGTGGCAAATAGAGTTTAATTCGGATAAATGCAAGGTATTGCATTTTGGTAAAACAAAGACAGGACTTATACAATGAAATCTAGGGCATTAGGCACTGTTATAAAACAGAGAGACCTAGGGATTCAGGTTCATAATTCTTTGAAGTTTGCGTCACATGTAGACAGGGTGGGTAAGAAGGCATTTAGCACGTTTGCCTGCATTGCTCAGTCCTTTGGGTAAAGAAGTTGGGATGTTAAGGTAGTACAGGACATTGGTGAGGCCTGTTCTGTAGTACTATGTTCAGTTATGGTCGTGTTGTTATAGGAAGGATATTATTAAGCTGGAGATGGTTCAGAAGAGATTAACCAAGATGTTGCCAGGAATGGAGGGTTTGAGTTATAAGAAGAGGCTGGATTGGCTGGACTCTTTTCCACTAGGGCGTAGGAGTTGAGCAGAGACCTTATAGAATCACGAGAGGTACAGATAAAGTGAATGGGAAGTGAATGGGATTTCAAGAGTAGGGGGCATTTTTTTTCTAAGATGAGAGGAGAAAGAATTAAAAAGACACATGGGGATTTTTGTTTACACAGAGAGAGTGATTCATGTGTGGAATGAACTCAAACTCTCCAGTTCTGAGAACATCCTTGTAAGTCTTTTCTGTGTCCTTTCCAGTTTACTTACATCATTCCTATAGCCAAACTGTACACAGTACTCCAAAAGCAGCCTCACCAACAATCTGAAGTCCCCACCTGCTTCAAGACCTCCATCATCCTAGTGACAATGAAAAACTATGTAGCGTGTCTCAATGACGATCGCCCGGTAGCTCTGACCTCCATAATTATGAAGTGCTTCGAGAGGTTAGTCATGGCTCACAACAACTCCAGGCTTCCAAATTATCTTGATCCTTTGCAACTCACCTACTGACACAACAGGTCCATGGCAGACACCATCTCCCTGGCCCTATACACATCCCTGGAACATCTGGACAACAAGGATACCAATGTCAGGCTCCTATTTATTGGCTACAGCTCTTCCTTCAACACAATTCCAAACAAACTCATCTCTAAACTCAGAGCGAGGTCTTGGCTCTCCCCTCTGTAACTGGATCCTTGACATGGTGACCCATAGTAAACACTAAGTCTAGGCGACAACACCTCCTTCACCAACATCCTCAACACTGGTGCCCCATAAGGCTGCATAGTCAGTCAGTTCTCCACTGTACTCCGTACCCACTCATGACTGCATGGCCAAATTTTGCCCTAACCCCATTTACAAGTTTGCTGACACCCCCACCGCTGTAGGTCAGATCTGAAAACAATGAGACAGACTACAATAAAGAGACAGTGCTTAGCAGCATGGTGTAAAGACAACAATCTCTCCATCAACGTCAATAAAACCAAGAAGCTGGTTTTTAAACTGAAGGAAGCGTGGGGGGAATTCAAGGTGGCAGCCACCCAGTAGGTCTGCTTTGCTGAGCTCTACACCACAGCCCAGACAAAGTGGGGCACTCATCCTCCCTTCAGTGTCCAATTTGTTGAAAATAACTACTTGCTAACCCTTAGAATTACTAACAATCCGATGCAGTTTAAAAGATGACTAAGGGGAAAGGAGCACAGGGCTTGCATCAGGCAGGATCCCTCCCCCGCAGCAACAGACATACCCATGGCCAAGACACTGGCCTCCATGGCTGTCCCAGAGGACTCACCTGCAGAGTGCAGCCTGATCTCGGAGTTCGCAAAACTCCGACAGAAGATTGACTGCTCAATGGAAGAGACCTGGGCCAGGCTGGAATCGATCTTGGCCATGCTTCCGAGAGCGCAGCTGAATCTTCAGAGGGCCGGGTTCAGGCCCTGGAACGTCGAGTGTGGGCCTTGGAGGAGCAGGTCGGCAACCTCGAAAAATCGAGTTTATTGGAAGAACATCCGATTGTTGGGGCTTCCCAAATGGGAGGAAGACGGGCAGCTTGTCAGCTTCCTGGAGCAATGGCTCCCACAGTTTCTAAGGCTAGAGGTTATGTGTTGAGCAGGTTCACTGGGCAGTGTGCAGACCCAGATTGGACCAGCGCTCCTGCCCGGTCCTAGTGTGACTCCAGCATTATAGAGATAAACAAATGATGCTGGAAGCTTCTAGAGCGCTGGGGAAGGAACCCCAGGCTACGGTATATAAAGGATCATGAATCATGCTTTTTCAGGACTTTTCCCAAGCAGCTGAGGGACCTGAATACCCAGTATTCCATTAGATATCTGGTGATACTGCACTTCAGCCATGCACGGTCCATGTTTAAAATTGATTCACCAGAAAAGGCAAAGGATTTCTTGGATGCTCTAAAATAGACTGATTGGCCTGAATTATGTGGACAATTATTCTATTCTGTTTTTTCTGTAATTTGCCTGGTTATCAGGGGTGATCTTGGTCTTCCTTTTAAGATATGTCGAGGTCATAATTATCTCTTTTTTGTTTCCTCTCCCCTCTCTTCCCCTTCCCGTCATCCTTTGCTTGGATGGGGGAGGGGTAGGGAGAGGAGTTTGTTTTGTTGTTCTACCATGAGTGCCTAGGATTACAGTATAGAGGAGATAGGCTGGGTGGCTACTTTTAACTTTCTTACTTTGTGGGGGCATGGTCCCTTTTGCCTAGTTGATTTTAACCTCACTGTGAATCCTCTTGCAAGGATGCCTACCTTGAAGAAGTTCTCCTCCGCTCTCTACAAAGATTAGATTAGATTACTTACAGTGTGGAAACAGGCCCTTCAGCCCAACAAGTCCACACCAACCCGCCGAAGCGTAACCCACCCAGACCCATTCCCCTACATTTACCCCTTCACCTAACACTACGGGCAATTTAGCATGGCCAATTTACCTAACCTGCACGTTTTTGGATTGTGGGAGGAAACCGGAGCACCGGGAAGAAACCCACGCAGACATGGGGAGAATGTGCAAACTCCACACAGAGAGTCGCCTGAGGCGGGAATTGAATCCGGGTCTCTGGCGCTGTGAGGCAGCAGTGCTAACCACTGTGCCACCCATGATCTCTGTGAGTCCCTCTTTCACTGCAACCCCCAGCTCACCTTCTCTGCCCTGAAGCTCTTCAACCATGTCCTGAAACAAACTCACTCATTTCCCCTCCTCACAGGTTACCTCAGTTCCAACCTGCCAGCTCAGCACTATCCTCATGACCTGTCTTACCTACCTTCCCACCTAACCGCTCCACCCTATCACCTTCATCCCCACCTCCATCCACCTATTACACCCATAGCTACTACCCCAGAGGCTCCCTGCCTCATTCCTGATGAAAGGCTTTTGCCCGAAACATTGATTTTCCAGTCTCCTCGGATGCTGCCTGGTCTGCTGTGCTTTTCTAGCACCACTCTAGTCTGGACTCTGATCTCCAACATCTGCAGTCCTCACTTTCACCGAGTTCAGCTAGAAGGATTAATGGGTGGTATGAGCACCCCATTTGGTTAAGAGGGAAAGTGTCTTTCCAGTTATGTTTTATGCTGTTATGTTGTAGTAGTTGTTATAAGTTTTGAAAGTTGCATTTTTAAACTAATACACACTGTTTATGGTTCTCACTCGGCGCTATAAGTGGGGTTCTTCCTCCCTGGAGGGGGGGGATCTAGGACTGTTTCAAACGATCTTGACTAGCCATTCGTTTAAATAGTGCACCTGGAATGTTATGGGGAGTCACTCACCAATTAATAGAAAAAAGATACTGTCAAGCCTTAAAAAAGAGAAGGTCGATGTAGCCTTGTTACAAGAAACACAATTAATTGATAAGGAGCATTTGAAGTTGCAACAGGAAGGATTCGGACAGGTGTTTTTCTTTTAACTGAAAGGAATTGACGCAGAGGAATGGTTATTCTCATTTGGAAGACCTCCCATTTCAAATGCCAGTCCAAATTAAGGATGAGTCTGGGCATTTCATAATATTTCAAGCTTTAATACATGGAGAGGAAAATGGGATTCTGGATATATATTGTCTCCCGGCACATCCCTTTAAATTCGTAACAGATGCGTCCTCTAGACTGATGGGGTACCTCATACAATTAGAGGGGGGAGACTTTAATTGCATTATTGACCCTAGGGGTCTTGCGGGTATGTCTCCGCAATCTAGGCAGTTAGTGGACTTGAACAAGGAGTTGGGATTGGTGGATGAATGGAGATGTCGTCACCCTGAAGGTAGAGATTTTATGTTTTTTTTCAAATCCACATAAGTGCTATAGCAGAATTGACATGCTTTTTTGGCCTTTTTGAACTCAGTATTGTCCTGCAGAATAGGGAATACAGCCCTTTCTGATCATGCAGCAGCGTATATGGAGGTCAAGTCGGGAGATGGTGGGACGGGTTCCCGGCACTGGCGCATGGACCCTTTCCTCCTGAAAGATAGCAAGTTTATCGAGTAGTTTTTGCGAGAGTTTAAAATTTTTTGGGATATCAATTCAGTGCTGTGGGAGACTGCCAAGGCCAACATATGGGATTTGATTATTTCTTACTCTGCGACCCAGAAACGACAGAGGGGAGAACAGCAGCATTTGCTCGAGGCTCGTCTGAAGGCGGCTGAGTTAGCATACCTGGATAGGCCGTCCATAACTAAATTACAGCAGATTACAGCTCTTAGGGCTACTTTGAATGCTGCATTCATCCAGACTGCAGAGAGGGGAATCTCTTGCGAAACCGAGGTTAATTGACTTTGGTGATAAACCGGGTAGATATCTAGCATACTTGGCAAGAAAAATGTGCCCCCAATCTACTACATCCATCAGAGAGTGTGCTGGTACTCTTACTTGCAATGCCAAAAAGATTAATGCAGCATTTGGAAAGTTTTATTTAGAGCTATATCAGTCAGAGGGCTGTGATGAAAATGGAGTCAGAACTTGGACTTTTAGGGTGTAACCTCAGAGTGAGCATCCTTTTTGAATGTCCCCCTGACAATTCAGGAAATACAGGAGGCAGTGAGGCTGCTCCAGAGTGGTAAAACGCCCGGACCAGATGGATTTCAAAGTGAATTTTATGAAGAGTTTATCGACAAGCTGGCCAGGCCACTCTTGGATATGTACAATTACTCATTCAGTCAGGGCTGCCTCCCATCTTCTTTGAGAGAAGCAAATAGTTCTTTTATCCTTAAGAAATGAAAAGCCCCAGAGGATTGCACTTCGTGCAGGCCTATATCGTTACTGAAGGTAGATTTTAAAATCCTATTGAAAATGCCTGCGTTAAGGCTGGAGAGGGTATTGCCTTTTATTGTAAAGGAAGACCAGACAGCTTTTATTAAGGGTCTACCAATAATATTATAAGAGTATTAAATATGGTCCAAATATGTCAGCAAAGAGCAATGCTGGGTTTGGTAGTCTCCCTGGATGCAGGGAAAGCATTTGATCAGGTGGAGTGGCCATACCTCTTTTATGGTAAAAACAATGACTGCAGATGCTGGAAACCAGAGTTTAGATTAGAGTGGTGCTGAAAAGCACAGCAGTTCAGTCAGCATCTGAGGAGAGTAAAATTGACGTTTCGGGCAAAAGCCCTTCATCTCTTTTATGTCATGGAACAGTTTGGTCTTGGAGAGATTTTTACCAAATGGGTGGCAGTGATCCAAAAGCAGTGGTGCACACTAATGGTACACGGTCAGATAGTTTTAGTGTCGGCAGAGACTGCCGTCAAGGATATCCTCACTCACCATTACTATTTACATTGGTGATTGAGCCACTGGCGACAAAAAAAACTGAAGTGGAGTGGAAGGCACACCCATCTGTATCAAGGTGCTGAGCGCCAATTTCCTGGTTCACCCACATTGACGCAACAGTCAAGAAAGCACAACCGCTCTACTTCCTCAGGAGAGGAAGGACGTTCGGCATGTGTGCAAAAACTCTCACCAATTTTTACAGATGCACCACAGAAAGCATCCTATCCAGATGTGTCACCACATAGCATGGTGCTCTTCCCAAACTGCAAGATACTACAGAGTCGTGAACACAGCCCAGTCCATCGCACAAACCAGCCTTCCATCCATTGACTCCACCTATACTTCCTGGCGCCTCAGGAAAGCAACCATCCCACCCTGGTTATACTCTCTTCCATCAGGGCAGAAGAAAAGGTGAGGACTGCAGATGCTGGAGATCAGAGTCAAAGAGTGTGGTGCTGGAAAAGCACAGACGGTCAGCCAGCATCTAAGGAGCAGGAGAATTGACATTTCAGGCATAAGCTGAAACATAGATTCTCCTTTCCTCGGATGCTGCCTGACTGTGCTTTTCCAGCACCACTCTTCGACTCTTCCATTGGGCAGAAGATATAAAAGTCTGAATACATGTACAAATAGATTCAAGAACAACTTCTTCCCTGCTGTTATCAGACTGTTGAATGGACCTATCAAATGTTAATATTGATCTCCCCCTGCACCTTCTCTGCGGTTGCAACATGGTATTCCACACTCCGTTCTGCTACCCTGATGCACTTTGTATGGTATGATCTGCCAATACAACGCCTTAACTAACGCTACACTGCATCTCAGTATATGAGACGACAATAAATCAAACTTAAATGTCCTGTACAACCACAACACGACTTCCCAACTGCTATACTCAATGTCTCTGACCAGTTCAGGCGAGCATGCCAAATGCCTTCTCCAGCACCCTGTCTATGTATAATGCTACTTTCAGGTAACTGTGTACCTGAACCCCTAGATCTGTCTTATTCAACAACACTCCCCAGGGCCCTACCTCTGATCTGTTATCTTGGCACAAGCACAACTAAAGCTGGTCTGTAGAGCTCAGCCGCTGATTCAATAAAGCCGAAGCTTTCTGTGTTTGTTATGTTACAGCCAAACCTGCTATAATATTGATCCAAAGAACCCTGATCTTCAAAGATCCTCCTTCCAGCGAAGTCTATTGTGATCTGTTTTGTTCGACGGGATGCGTGCCGGAGCTCCCTTAATTCTTCTTCCCTCTTGCGTAATGCCTCCCGTTCCTGTTTGGAGAGCCACTGGTTGGTATCTGCGGCAAAGTAATCAGACTCGTCGTCAATTACCTGCGTCCGGCGAGCACTGCAAAACATAAATGGATCCAGTTAATTGAACAGCACATACACTTGACAATGAGACTAACCTTCAAATTATCAAATACTTAAATAGCTAACTATTTGTATACTAAGTGCAACACCACTGCATCAAATCCCATTTGCCCATCACTCCGCTGATCATTGACAGACATTTGCTCCTGGTGCAGTGACAAAGTCATTCAAAACTCTCAGCATTGTTCTCAAACCTATGCTTAACCTTCCTTGCTTATTTTTCTGTCACCTCCTTCAACCCTATGATCTTCTGGGACATTGGCACTCCACTGCTTCAGTCATGGTGGCTGTGCCTTCAGCTAGGTAAGCACCAAGCTCTTGTAATGCCCTTCTTCAATTTCTGTGCCTGCTCTACTCAAGGCACCCCAAAAACCTCTGTCAATAAGCTTTCAATCACGTTTTGCTTTTCATGGAACGTGCTGGAGTCTTTGTCCCACGCTCAGCAGCAGAAAGTGATCTTTACTCAGAGCTCCTTACCATGTAGCCTGAGAGAGGCCTTTGAAGATAGACTGTAGCACACTACCCTTCTTCCAATAGCGTACAGAATATTTACACACTCCACATTAAAATGATGACAGAAGGTGTGCACTTGTTACTTGCCCTCTAATCACTATGCCCCTCCCCAACTGCATTGTACTGAGTGGTTGCTGTTTGCTACCTTATGAAGCTCTGGTTATTTGCCCAAGGTCATAATGACGAAGCAATACGTTTTGCAATTGCCCCCTTACAATGCTGTTTTCCAGTGTTCTTTCATCAAGTTATTTGTTTATACTCTTCATTTTACATCATTCGGTCCTTGGCGTTTATATCATTCATTCTTCAATGAACAAAATTGTGCCCCCCATCTCTGAAAAGTATTTCCTAGTTTCCTTTCATGAGAAGCCAGCAGAGAGGATAATCAATATTCATCCCCAAATGGATTTGGCAACTAGATTCTTCTCGCTTCTCTGGTCCTGGAGAACAAAAGGTTGAACATAAAATTGCCAGGTCTCACTAAAACTGGCAACGATTACGATCAACCTTAATTTATTTTTCTAATTGACAGCAGTCATACAATATGCTGTGTTAATGCCTGGTGGATCACATTAAGGTTTATTGATATCTTTGTTCAGATTAAGAGATAGGAATTACCTTTCAGCACAAAAGGAGTAGCTAGGGAGAGCACAGGGCTCGTTAAAGATCAGCAAGACCACCTATATATGGAACCACAGGAGATGGGGAGATACTAAATGAGTATTTTGCATCAGTGTTTACTGTGCAGAAGGATATAGAAGCTAGAGAACTTGGGGAAATAAATAACAATATCTTGAAAAGTATTCACGTTACAGAAGTGGTCGTGTTGGATGTCTTAAAGTGCATAAAGGTGGCCAAATCCTCAGGATTTGATCAGGTGTACCCTAGAACTCTGTGGGAAGCTAGGAAAGTGATTGCTGGGCCTCTTGCTGAGATTTGTTTTATCAATAGCCACAAATGAGGTGCCAGAAGATTGGAGGTTGGCTAATGTGGCGCTACTATTTAAGAAAGACAGTTAGGAAAAGCTACGGAACTATGGACTGCTAAGCCTGACATCAGTGGTGGGCAATTTGTTGGAGGGGACCCTGAGGGACAAGATTTGTGTGTATTTGGAAAGGCAAGGACTGATTAGGATTGGTCAACATGGCTTTGTGCCTGGAAAATCATGTCTACTAACTTGATTGAGTTTTTCTGAAGATGTGTAAAAGAAGATTGATGAAGTGGATGTGGTCTGTATGGATGTTAGTAAGGCGTTCGACAAGATTCCACATGGTAGACTGGTTAGCAAGGTTAGATCACATGGAATACGGGGAGAACCAGCCATTTGGACACATAACTGATTCAAAGGTAGAAGACAGAGGGTGATGTGGAGGGTTGTTTTTCGGGCTGGAGGCCTGTGACCAGCGGTGTGCCACAAGGATCAGGGCAGGGTCCACTGTTTTTTGTCATATATATGAATGATCTGCATGTGAATGTAGGACTTATCGGTAGTTGGTTTGCAGTTAACACCAAAATTGGAGGTGTAGTGGCCAGCAAAGAAGGTTACCTCAGAGTACAATAGGATCTTGATCAGATGGGCCAAGGAGTGGCAGATGGGGTTTAATTTAGACAAATGAGAGATACTGCATTTCAGAAAGGCAAATCAGGGCAGGACTTCTACACTTAATAGTAAGGTCTTGGGGAGTGTTGCTGAACAAAGAGACCTTGGAGTGCAGGTTCATAGGTCCTTGAAAGTGGAGTGAGGGAGACAGGATAGTGAAGGTGGTATTTGGTATGCTTTCCTTTATTGGTCAGTGCAGGAGTTGGGAGGTCATGTTGCAGCTGTACAGGGCATTGATTAGATTACTTTCTGAGTACTGCATGCAGTTCTGATCTCCCTGCTATGGGAAGAATGTTGTGAAACTTGAAACGGTTTTCAGAAAAAAATTTACAAGGATGTTGCCAGGGTTGGAAGATATGAGCTATGGGGAGAGGCTGAGTAGGCTGGGGCTGTTTTCCCAGAGCACTGGAAGCTGACAGGTGACCTTATACAGGTTTATAAAATCATGAAGGGCATGGATAGGATAAATAGTCAAGATCTTTTCCCCAGGGTGGGAGTACAAAACTAGAGGGCTGAGGTTTAAGGTGAGATAGGAAAGATTTAAAAGGGACCTCGGAGACAACGTTTTTCCATGCAGAGGGTGATGCGTGTATGGAATGAGCTTCCAGAAAAATTGCTGGACGCTGGACAATTACAACATTTAAAAAGGCATCTGGATGGGCCAAACGCTGGCAAATGGGATTACATCAATTTAGGACATCTGGTCAGAATGGACGAGTTGGACCGAAGGATTTGTTTCCATGCTGTACATCTCTGTGACTCCAAGACATGAGGAGGAGGAGGAGGAGCTGTGCCACAGGGTGTCGGTCAATGGAGGTAATTCTGTGCAAATCAATTAACTCTCTCCCCAAACAAAACGTGCATGGCTTGGTTTTTATCTCACCATCAGGTATGAAATGTATTAACATGTTGTAGCATAAAAGCACTTCCAGCCTGACAACTCGTGTAAGTCTGGATTAGTGGTGCTGGAAGAGCACAGCAGTTCAGGCAGCATCCAACGAGCAGTGAAATCGACGTTTCGGGCAAAAGCCCTTCATCAGGATTCCTGATGAGGGGCTTTTGCCCGAAACATCGATTTCGCTGCTCGTTGGATGCTGCCTGAACTGCTGTGCTCTTCCAGCACCACTGATCCAGAATCTGGTTTCCAGCATCTGCAGTCATTGTTTTTAACTGGTGTAAGTGTCTAGAAAGCCCAAGGAATAAAGTGGACATGGAGAAGGCAGAGACAAGAAAATAATAGGTTGAGAAACACAGCCTGTTCCTACAAGGACAATCTATTTGCAAAGTACTTGCTTACAAATGAGTCAACCTGCACTGCTCATGTCAGAAATGGTGTTAGAAGTTCAGGAGACAGAGGTTATCCATGTACTAACAGAAAATGTATAATGTACAGCCACTTAACAGGATTCTAATTACTTGGTTTACTACATATCTGTCCCTTGCAGCCCAAAGTTACTCTAATTATCAAACTGGTGTAACGAACACAGGAACAGGAGAAGGTTATTCAGCCCCTCGAGTTTGTTCTGCTATTCAATTAGATGACGAGGACCTGCATCCCAACTTCAACTTGGTTTCATATTCTTGTTAGCCTTAGTTCTATATTCCAACTATAGGGGAAATAGTTTTGCTCTAACTTATTAAACCCTCTAAATTATATGAAACAGAAAATTAGAACATGCTTAATCTTCTCAGCAAGTAAACCCAAGCCTAGTGTCAGCACAGTCCTCCTATTTTAGCTCTTTTCATCCCGCAAATATTTCTGAAGAAGGTTCGCTAGGCTCAAAACATTAACTCTACTTTCTTTTCACAGATACTGCCAGAACTGCTGAGTTTCTCCAACAATTTCCATTTGTTTCAGAACTCCATAGTTCTTTGTTTACTTGTAGAATAGGCGATTGTTCTAGCTCAATAAATTTACAACAGTATTTCCAAAATGATTTTGCTATTTAACCATTCATTACCTCAGCCTCTCTCTCTTTTACCTGGTCTTGTCATATTCCAAGAGTTTGTCTTTGTGTTTAATAGCTTTTTCCAGTCCAGCTTTCAAAACCATTTCCTGATGAGGCAGCAGATCCCGCTCAAAGATGTCAGGATTCCCTGCATGTGAAAAAGATTAACATGCTTCAAGTTACTCTTAATAGATTGGAACAGTGAAATATTTGATGTAGGTTATAAAATAGAGTCAAGAGTTATTGTGAAGTTTGCATGGAATGATGTGCCCAATATAATTAAACATTCTGACCCAGAAGACTTTAAAACTACATCCCATCTGCTATATATAGCAAAGTCAAGTGCTTTAACTACTGAAATCATGTTTTACAATCTTGTTATAGACTTAAGACAAAATATCGTGCTTCACACAGCTAACTTCATCATTCCAAGTTGTGCTACAACTGCCCTTCAACAAGTCAAGCACATTAAATTTTCACAAACAACTATGCGATAAAATTTAAATGGTCTTGCTGACTGAGGGAAAAATGGTGGCCAGGTCACATTTCATTCATGGTCTCCTTTGACATAGTGCCATAGAATCTTTTCTGTCCACTGGAAAAGGCAGAAGGCCTCTCTGTTTAAAACTTTACCTAAAGGATGGCATATCCTGCAGGACAGTGCTCCCTCATGCTATGAATTCCATGGAGATCAACCAAGTAAAGTGATGACAGGATTTTATTTTTTTCTAGTCAAAGCAAATTCAAAGTCAGTGCAAGCGGTATGAAGTTGTACTGTACCTTTAAAGGGAGCTGAAACTTCTGGCTGGCACGGAGTGTGCTGAAAAATTTAAAAACGTAACATTTGGTTGTGAAACAAATAGCTGGAGCTGCATTGCCAAATTCGGCCAATCAGTTTAAATTATGCCCCGGATACCAAAATCCAATCGAGTTTGAATTTTACTGTTTTGGACGACATCAAACCAGTGAGCCGGTCCAATGTTTTGGGGCATATAAAATCGGGTATTTTGAACAGTTGGGGAGAACAGCAAAGAGCAGCCAAGCACCAACAGACTGTCAGCTCTCAGAAAGCTACCTTTCCATAAGAAAGTTGTGCAGCAGAAGATCGAAGACGACCTAGAGGAATCTACAGAGAAAGTTTGACATCCAAAGACAGCAACTGGCTTTACAAAGTGATTTGCTGTAAATTTAAGAGGGAAGTTATCGGACCAGTACTGAAGAGTGGGAGGTAAAAAAATTGTTTTAAGAGAAAGGAGTTGTATAGCTGTTGTTTAATGTTCTCTTTTGGACTTAAAAAATAAAATTGTTAATTTTTTCTTTAAATAGTGGAATTTGGGTGGTTCTTTGTCACTCATACTTTGACAGATTATGAGGCGAGGTGAGCTCTTTTATGTGTCGTTTAAGTTAGCAGAAGGGTTTATCCCGTGTCGTAACACAAGTTACATTACATAGAAGGTATATCTCAAAACTTCCCAGGCATGTATAGCACCAAACAGTCCTGGATTCAAGATTCACAACACCAGAGATTGTAATAACATCTCAAAATAGATTGGCTATAAAGATTTTTTTTTCCAGTCAATGTCCTTCAAAGTTGTGAACTTACTCAGGCAGAAAGATATGATCGCAATTTCTCATTTGACAATAATTTCCAATCAATTGCAGTTGTACAGATATGATCGTCATCAAACTACACATTTCTTTTAACTAGCCTCAGCTCTGAACATTAAAGTCATGGGTCCCACCAGAAGGGCCCTTATCCAAACCCTCAGCAACACTCCTGATCTATGTGACTGATTCTGGTCAATCAGTCCCTTCGAAATATCTGACCCAGCAACAAGAACTTTATCATTCCTCATTTCCAGTCTTCGTATTCAGTTTTGTCCCCCCAACTACACCACAACCTCCTCTGCCCTGGTAAGAGATGGCCTCCTGAGCTAGTTTTTAGGCCAGCATGTGGACCTGTCTTCATATCCCATTTTTCCACGTTAAATGATATCTCAATGCACTCCTCAGAAAGAGATCAATTCCAAATCTTTCAGTTTGTCATAAACACGTTTGCAAATCCACATTGACTCCAACAGCCACCGAATATTCTGGGCTAAACATCTCTCAACACTGTGCAATGATACAGATCTTACTGCGAGCAACCCCTTGCTCTCATTTCGTTTCTGCACAGTCAATTCCCTGTTCAGAGGCTGCTGCTTTACAGGAGCACATCTACAGAGCAGGGCAGCAGGAACTAAAAACCAATGACAAAGAGCTCCTCAACCTGTTTCTACCTGTCAGAGTGAAAGTGCAACTTGACAAGAAAACAAGCGAATGATTGCTGGTTATTTCTTCCATGCTTCTTTTGATTGATCAATAAATCCAGAGAAGTACTGTAGTGAAGAGTGCTGTTGGAAATACACTATTAAAATACTTACAAAGCAGTCTGCCTGATTGGCACCACACCCACAAGCATCCACTCCCTCCACGACTGACCCATAGTGCACACAGCTGCTAATATCCACAAGATGCACTGGAGAAATTCACCCAGGATCCTCAAGTAGCACTTTCTAAATCCATGATCACTTCCATATGGAAGAACAAGGGCAGCAGATACACAGGAACACCACCAGCTGCTAGTTCCCCTCACCATCCTGACTTGGAAATATATCATTGCTCCTTCACTACCCTTGGGTCAAAATCCTACATTCCCTCTCGAAGGGCATTGTGGGTCTACCTACAGCACATGGATTGCATCGTCCATGGTGTCAATGGAGTGGAGAAAGAAAAAGGAAATATTTCAGTAATAGGAGATAACGTAGTTAGGGGAATAGATACTGTTCTCAGCAGAGACTGAGTGTCCTGAAGGCTGTGTTGCCCACATGGTGTCAAGGTTCAGGACATCTCTGAACTAGAAAGAAACTTAGGAATGGAATGTTAAGGATCCAATTGCTGCAGTTCACTTAGGTACCAACAACACAGGTAGGGCTTTGAAAGAGGTTCTGCTCAGGGATTCCAAGAAGCCTAAGGCCAAGCTAGAAAGAAGAGCCACAAAAGGTAATAATATCCAGATTACTACCTAAACCACATGCAAATTGGTGTCGGGTAAATAAGATTGAAGGTGTAAAGGATTTTAAAGAAGTATTAATTCGCAACATTTACTAAATATTGTGATCAGCTTTCCAGCTGGGAAGGCAGTCAACCAACTGATTTTAGGCCACAACCACCATCAATTCAGGAAAGCTGTTTGCCTTTCAATTACTCTCTCATCTTCTTCCTCCCTCTTACTATAACAAGTGGCATCTATCTAAGGAGCTGGTGGATCTATAACTGAACAGGAGTTACTTCTTAGACATACACTGACTGCGTCCTTAGTGCAGAGAAAACAGAAGGTTTGTTTTCGCCAGTGCAGTCGCAGGTATTACCCTCATTGTGCACAAAGCTGCAGTCTCTGTGACATCAACCCCAGTAATGTCACAGTCAGCGATTCAGCAGGATTTGGGAAATGGCTTCATAATTAAAAGTTTAATCTGTGAGCATGTGAGATAACTGTTGACTCAGGTGTGCTAGAAAGAGCCCATGGTGCCTCACCCAGCATCTCACCGACTGCCCCACTCCTTGAGCAAAGTGGCAAGGAAAAAAGAACAGAGGAGGCAGTGGAATAGCAAGGGAGACACAGCAACAATGGCCACACCAGTTTTGGTTCAGATTCCATTGCAGCGCAGGTACATAATAAAAATGTCAACAAATTCCTGTTCAACTATATTCACCAGAAATACACTCAAAAATTAAATGGAGACTTGTAAAATGGTCAAAAGTTTGAAGTGTTTTGATCACTTCTCCTTATTAAATGTTTCCAATACCAGAATGATATGAAATGTACTGGTTAACAGCATGGTGGAAGCAGATTCAACAGTAACGTTCAAAAACTAACTGGATAAATACTTGGAAGGGACAGGATTTACTGAATTATGGGGAGAGAGCCAGGGAGTGGGAATATACGACGACAACCAAAAACAATTGTCGATTCTAATCAGCACATAAGCAGAGAATAGGAATATTCAGAAAACTAGAAGCATCTGTGATAAGGAATAACCAAGGAGAACGATATCATACTATAGAATTACTGTTCCAGACAAGATTTGGAGGTGTGGGTGTTTGAGGTGTACAAAGTTAAAAATCACCCAACAGTAGGTTATAGTCCAACAGGTTTATTTGGAAGCACTAGCTTTCGGTGTCCACAACCACCTGATGAAGGAGCAACGCTCTGAAAGCTAGTGCTTCCAAATAAACCTGTTGGACTATAACCTGGTGTTGTGTGATTTTTAACTTTGTTCGTGACAACACAGTGTGAACTGTGGGTGGCATTACTATCAGTCAGATGGTCATGAGTTTGATCTTCATGTTGGAAACCTGAGCACACAGTCCAGACTGAGGGAGTACTGCCTTGTTTAGCCTTTCACCTTTCAGATGGAAGATTAAGTCAAGGTCTTGCCTCTCTCAGGTGGATGTAAAAGATCCTGTGGCACTATTTCTAGCTCACCAGAAATACGTGAATAAGTAAGACAGTGTTTTATGGATATTCCTATTCAGAATCATCCTACCACAATGGGAGAGGGATTTCTAACTCAAGGCACAGATCAATTCCACTGGATTTTCTACTGGTGAATGAATTGATCAGGGAGGAATAGTTATGCTGGGAAGCTGATCAAAGGCAGAGTAACATTTGACCTCCATCAGCCTCAACTCGATACGAACCCTGCCAAATCAGAACACGTAACTTCATCCTGCTTCACATCATTGATCGTGCTTCCCAGAATTAGAGTCATCACATACACTGGACCCAAACTAATCCCACACTCACTCGAGGTCCACATGCTCCAACATTCCAACAGAAAACACCCAGAAATAAATGCCATGGGTGACCTGATAGACTTTTACATTGTAATAGGGTTCACTAGAATAGATGTAGAGGAGTTATTCTTTATCATAGCAGCTTCAAATCTAAAGAGCATAACGATAATGGTAGGCACTGATCAATCTTATTGGGAATCTCAGAGAAATCTCTTTATCCAGTTAGGATATGAATTTAGACAAGCTGAAGCAAACTGTTACAGATTATCTCAGGGGAAGATGGATAAACACGAGAGAGAAAGAAATGGAAGTCTGGCTGATGGAATCATACAAAATAGGGTTGTAGGATGTCTATATGCAGCATGAAAACCAGTCTAGACTAATTTGACCAAATGTTGCTGAGCTGTACATTTTTTATAATTCTCCTTGTGAGACATTCGCTAATTTTCATTATGCTGCCCAAACCATGACTACAACAAATCAGAAACTGAACCCAAGACTTCTGAATCTGCCGAGGTCAATTACATGCTCAATTTAAATTGCTCTAATGGCGAACTCTAATAAATAGTTCCTATTCATCAAAGTTACGGAGCAATAAATAACTAACCTGTAGTCCCCATCAGTTTCTTGCGTAATTTCTGACTCTTGTTTGAATCACGGACAAGGATCTCTTGCTCTTCTTTGGTACAGACCTTCAAGAGGTACATTCAATTAATCAATGATAGTGGAACTGGGAGGCTACATTTATCAAGAACAGCTTAACAAGCACTTTTCTCGAGTGTAGAGAAGGATGAAAGTTTACCCAGTAGCAGTCGAAGATAATTAAAACATTTAATAGGTTCGATTTGGTGAAGGGGTTTCATTTATGAGGAAGTCCAAAATGAGAGATCATAAACATAAAATAATTACTAAATATCAAAGAAGGAAATTCAGATAAAAAGGTCCTTATCAAGAGAGAGTGGTAAGAATGTGAAATATGGCATTACAATGGGTAGTTGAGGTGAGGAACAGATACCTTCTGAGGGGACACTAGGCACATCCAAGTGAAAGGTCAGGGTTCGAGTAAAATGGATGGAAGGAGGTTTGTGTGGACCATTTGCACTACAATAGTTCAGCCGAACAGCCTGTTTCTGTGTTGTGAAACGCTGTAAATTTCTATTCTTCCAGGTGTACCCTTTTTTTCACTGTGTAAAAGGATGTTAGGGCAGGATTTACTTTCACTTTATTAAGTCACATAAGTCCCGTATATTTCACTCAAAACCTGCCCTCAAGAAATAACTGGAAGGAACTCTCCCTACTATACTCTTCTCCTTCCAATGAAATCAGTCACTTATGGAGGAAGAACTTGAAAATTAAACAAAACAAATAAAAATATGCTCCTTGTACACAGAGCTTTTTGAGTTTCAACACACAGAAATAGCATTACTTTGCTTCTTTGCAGCTGTCACTTAGGAAGGTCTTGACATAAGCCAAGAACCTGGAAAGTATTCCCTCAGCCTCTCTCTCCAGGTGGCAATAACAAATATGTGCAGAAGGCCTTAGTGGAAAATATCAAAAACAAGGGCATATTCTGCAGAGTCCAGAACCATTTGCAGGTGTGAGTGCTGTCATTTGTTTTATAGACATTGAATATATCCGTGACAGGAGTCTGGCTCCAAACAGACTGCTCAAACCTAAGCACTGTGACAGTTCTACAAAGTGACAAATGGCACAAGCGGTCGTCAGAGGAAGAAATCACATTTCACAGGATACATTGGTTGGAGCTGCTGACATTGAAAAGTTAAATTAGTAAGTGCAGTTGAAATCCAAAGTTGCTGAAGCTGAACTAACAAGCTCAGCATCAGGCTCACAGACTCACACAGATTCATCCTCTCAACTGATGGCAAAAATATTAAACATGTTGGGGAATAATACATTTTCTGGCTAATTATACTCCTGCTTAGTAACACTCCCCAAAGTACATATCTCCTCTTTTCTCCTGTTCTGCTGAAAGATCTGATTCAAGCTGACACTGGATTACATTGTAAATTGTAGGGCCTCACATAGTCATTTTTGTCCATCATTTTGAACAGAATTGCATACTTACCAAAGTTCCACAGAACAAGCAGGGACCTGATCCCTCCTGCATGCAGACAATGCGGCCACAACTCAAGCAGTTGTTGATGAGTTGGTGAGTTTGTCCTAAGCATTCACAGGGATGACGACCAGGGAGAGTGACAGCAAGTCTATCCTCACCCTCCTTTGTGTACAGAGACAGGTACTTAGTCTTTTTCTTGGATGTAGAATTAGCCTCCTGAGCCTGGTTAAAAATAGAAACAAAACATGTCAAACATAGCAGCCATTGTGTGTGAAAGTTGGCTATCCAAACAACAATGAGATAAAAACAACTATGTATTCACTTTCTAGTGGTACTACGACCATGATTAAATGTTGTCTTTGACATCATGGAGAAATGGAAGGTGCTGCATTTTGGAAAAGCAAATCAAATCAGGACTTATACACTTAATGGTAACGTCCTGGGAAGTGTTGCCAAACAAAGAGACCTTAGAGTGCAGGTTCATAATTCCTTGAAAGTGGAGTCACAGGTAGATAGGATAGTGAAGAAGGTATGCTTTCCTTTATCGGTCAGTGCATGGAGAATAAGAGTTGGGAGGTCATGTTGTGGCTGTACAGGACATTGTTTAGGCCACTTTTGGAATATTGTATGCAATTTGGGCCTCCCTGCTTTAGGAAGAATGCTGTGAAACTTGAAAGGGTTCAGAACAGATTTACAAGGATGTTGCCAGGGTTGGAGGATTTGAGCAATAGGGAGAGCTGTTTTCTCTGGAGCATTGGAGGCTGAGGAGGGAACCTTACAGACATTTATAAAATCATGAGGGGCACAGATAGGATAAATAGACAACTTTTCCCTGGGGTGGGGGAGTTCAAAGCTAGAGGTCTTAGGTTTAAGGTGAGAGGGGAAAGATTTAAAAGGGATCTAAGGTGCAGTTTTCTCACACAGAGAGTGATGCATATACGAAACGAGCTGCCAAAGGAAGTGGTGGAGGCTGGTACAATTACAACATTGAAAAGGTAACCGGATGGGAGAATGAATTGGAAGGGTTGAGGGGGATATGGGCCAAATACTATCAAATGGAAGAAGATTAATTTAGGATATGTCGGCATGGATGAATTAGGCTGAAGGATCTCCCCAGATGAGATCGACGATGCCCTCCACCGCATCTCCTCTACTTCCCGCTCCTCCGCCCTTGAGCCCCGCCCCTCCAACCGCCACCAGGACAGAACCCCACTGGTTCTCACCTACCACCCCACCAACCTCCGTATACAGCGTATCATCTACAGTCATTTCCGCCACCTCCAAACGGACCCCACCACCAGGGATATATTTCCCTCCCCTCCCCTATCAGCGTTCTGCAAAGTCCCTTCGTGACTCCCTCGTCAGGTCCACACCCCCCACCAACCCAACCTCCACTCCCGGCACCTTCCCCTGCAACCGCAGGAAATGCAAAACTTGCGCCCACACCTCCTCCCTTACTTCTCTCCAAGGCCCCAAGGGATCCTTCCACATCCGCCACAAATTCACCTGCACCTCCACACACATCATCTATTGCATCCGCTGCACCCGATGTGGCCTCCTCTATATTGGGGAGACGGGCCGCCTACTTGCGGAACGCTTCAGGGAACACCTCTGGGACACCCGGACCAACCAACCCAACCACCCCGTGGCTCAAGACTTTAACTCTCCCTCCCACTCCACCAAGGACATGCAGGTCCTTGGACTCCTCCATCGCCAGAACATAACAACACGATGGTTGGAGGAAGAGCGCCTCATCTTCCACCCGAGAACCCTCCAACCACAAGGGATGAACTCAGATTTCTCCAGTTTCCTCATTTCCCCTCCCCCAACCTTGTCTCAGTCGATTCCCTCGAACTCAGCACCGCCTTCCTAACCTGCAATTTTCTTCCTGACCTCTCCGCCCCCACCCCACTCCAGCCTATCACCCTCACCTTGACCTCCTTCCACCTATCACATCTCCATCGCCCCTCCCCCAAGTCCCTCCTCCCTACCTTTTATCTTAGCCTGCTGGACACACTTTCCTCATTCCTGATGAAGGGCTTGTGCCCGAAACATCGAATTTCCTGCTCCTTGGATGCTGCCTGACCTGCTGCGCTTTTCCAGCAACACATTTTCAGCTGTGACGTCCCTGTTGCCATGTTGTACATCTTGATGACTCTAAATCCCCTGCACTTTGCCAAGTAGTACCATGTGATTTTTTTCCATTCTCCTCCAAGGGTAGACCAAGTCTCAAACTGAAGTCTCAGCCGAATGACATGCCTTCAGTATTGCACTGAGAGTGTCTGTCCAGAGAGCTGGAGTGGGATTTTCACACACAATCCTAACTGAGGGGGGCAAGTTGCTATCAACTAAACTGGAGATCTAACCTTGATCAGTAAATATTAGATCTCAACACAAGCATTTTTACTTTGCCAACCATGTCGTCATCACTGGCTTGAACCTTAAGCCAAATAGGATATTTTTAATCCTGGCTTTATAGTTTTAGGATACAAAAGTCATATCCTGATCTCTTCCCTTTCTACATTTCCTGAGAATCATACATAAGGTACTAGAAACTTTTCCTTTTAGACTGTAAACTGGAAAATGGAAGGGGGAACTCTTATATAAATAAAGAGTCAGGAGAGCTTTTCAACTCAAAAAAACAAATGGAATTACATGGTGTTTATTTTAGCTGTGCAGAATAATGTTCCTTTTTCAAAGCAGTAAGGGGATAATTAGAAAATGATTGGCACCACGTGTCTTTGAGATAAGAAAAATCTGCCTGGTAATAGCCCTCTCATTGTAACAAACTTCAGTTCAACCAAAGCTGTAAGTGTGGAGCAGCCAGAGATATCCAGATCTGCAAAGTGAAAACATCTCTCTCTCTATATATATATGTCCACGAGATCAACTAACGAAATGAAGAATACTTTACAGAGAACAGTATATCATCATTGCTGAAATTAAAAGGAATTGAGAGACAATTTAAACTCAACTTTGAGTTCTAGACCTTTGATCTTGGAGATATAGGTACACTATCCTTCATCCAAAATCCTTGGGGCCAATTGTTATTCGGAATTAATGACATTTCCACGGTGAAATAAAAATAGAGTTACCTAACAGCAGATGCACGTGTGAACAGCACAAGCGCTGAGTCACAACTGATGCCTGCCATTGCTGGGCCACGCCACATCTGAGGGACGTGGTTCAAGTGGGTATGGAGTTGGGTCACCTGTTCACATGCTAAAGTGACGCTACACACTCCACACAAAAAGAATTTTGGCTTTCGAAGCTGTTCGGATAAAGGATTGCGTATCTGTATTGTTTTCCCTAAAGTTTTGTTCCACCCATAAAATGCATCAAGTGTCTGTATTTTGTCTCTCCTAATCAGGAATGCGCATTTATGCATTTGGGGTTTCTATGGGGAAGAGTGGGATAGTCAGAATTCTTTCTTTCTTTACTCTACATTTGTTACAGTCATGAGTCGTACAATGAATAGAATTATTTTCTATTGATGACAAAACCTGGTGTGGCTTGCTTTTGTCCTGAATAGGAGTCAGTCAAGCAATCGATTGTCCTGGTAATTTAATTGGGATTTGAAACATTTTGTGATGCCTTGTGGAACAGTCGGACACAATTAATCGGCACACACTCCAGAGCTCCACGTGGAAGTAAATTAAATTATAATGAATCACTCCAAAAACAATATGTCGTCACTCCTCCCAGTGATGGACCCCAAAGCAGCACAGACTAAAGCTTGGAACAAAGTGGGTAAAGGGCTGATACAGGAACGTGAACTTAAATTATTTTCAAAGCACACAAAATCTCCACGGGGTGTGTGCAACCCAAATTTCTGACATTCTGCAGGATTTTTGTAACGCTATTGGGCAATTTGACAGCTATGCTGCTGGAATTCTAAAAGAGGCTCGTTACAAACAAGCAAGTTTAAATGTATGGAGAACATTCATCGTGAGTGCACCTGTTACCCTATAACAAAGAACAAACCAACTTCAGTTTGTTAATCTTTTGGAAAATCATGGAATAAGTTTTATGTCAGAGTTACACCAATTAGAAAGTTTGCCTTATTTTTAAGTGAATAAATTTATACTTAATTGAGTAAATTTTTGTCCTCATTGCTCATCTGTGCAGCCAACAAGTCAAAAGATCACATTGCCTGCTTTTAGGTAGTTGCTTATGTTCTCCATAAGTGATGACCGATCAGCTGCCAAAAGTTCAATTTTCCAACTTTCTCTACCACAGTGACACTGCATTGGTTAGGTCAGTTGCCAGGAGGTACTGCCATTGGACACAAACTCTGACATCGCTAGATTTAAAGAAAAACAGAATTTTGTCTTCTTGATGGAAGCAGAGCTGGTCTGTCTGGTCAATTCTTTTTTTACAGGGTCTCAGGAAAGTAGAGGTTAAATGATCAGAAAGACACTAGAACAATAAAGTGGTCGGAGAGAGAGAGAGACAGAAAGAGAAAAGATAGTAGTGAAGGAGAAACAAAGTACATACTGCAAAAGGCACAGCATTCCCAGCTGGATGCGTGCATCCAGTGCAGTAGTTAAGCCCATGCTTGCGTCATGGGTAGGATAACATATCCTACAATGATTAAAATGAAAGTCCACCGTTGATTGGAATGGGCAGACAGATAGCCAAGTAGTTCACACTCCTCTAAGTGGGCACTTTCACAGACCTGGTATCATTTATTACAAATGATCTTCACATTTGTTTAACCTTTAACTCAATTTGGTGTGCATCATTCTTCAAAGAATAAACCAGATAAAAACCTGTATCATTCAATCTTCAGGGAAAATCACCTGTTCAACACCTTAACAGTGAAAAAAGCACATGATGATTAAAATAATTCAACATGGTTTCATAAAAGGAAATCAAATTGTTTGTTACTTATGGAGAGATAAAGGATTGGTGCAGTATATCTGGGTTTCCAAAAGGCATTCAATAAAGAAAATGGATGAAAAGGAGAATTTTTAAGTTGGCAGACTATGACTTGTGGATTTCTATAAGAATCGGTGATAGGACTTCAGCATTTTACAATCTATATTGATGACTTAGATGCATTACTTTCTGTCTCTTCATATAAACGTGCTGAAAATACAAAGTCAGGTGTAAAGATAAACTGTGAAGGGGAAAACAGACGTTGCAAAGAGTATACGCAGAATAGCATATGGGTTGTAGAAGTGTGAAGTTATTCACTTTGGTTTTAAGATTAGCAGAAGAAGGTGTAAAACTTGTAAATGTTGATGTTCAAAGAAACCTGGGTGTATTTCTACAGAAATACAGATGGATATGGTTACAACAAACAATAACACAGGCAAATGACATAGAACATAGAAAAGTACAGCACAGAACAGCCCTTTGGCCCACAATGTTGTGCTGAGATTTAATCCTCATGTCAAATATACTAACTTAACCTACGCACCCCTCAACTCACTGCTATCCATGTGCATGTCCAGCAGTTGCTTAAATGTCCCCAATGACTTTGCTTCCACCACCATCACTGGCAACGCATTCCATGCATTCACAACTCTGCGTAAAGAACCTACCCCCGACGTCTCCTTTATACCTTCCTCCTAATATCTTCAAACTATGACTCCTCGTACCAGTCAGTCAATCTTGCCCTGGGGAAAAGTATCTGGCTATTGACTCTATCCATTCCTCTCATTATTTTGTACAATCAATCAATCAGGTCTCCTCTCTTCCTCCTTCTCTCCAGAGAGAAAAGTCCAAGCTTATTCATTGAAAGGATGCTGAAGTGCAAAAACAAACTCTTGCTATAATTGTACAGGGCTTTAGTAAGATGACATCTAGAAGACTGTGCGTTAATTTGTTTTCCTTATGTAAGAAAGAATATACTTGCATTGGTGCTGTAAAGTTTCAATAGGCTATTGCCTGGGGTGTCCTATGATGACGGGCTGAGTAATTCAGATCGATATTCTTGAGTTGAGGATAATGTTCTGAAGGGGCTTGACAGGGCAGATGCTGAGAGATTGTTCTGCTAATTAGGGAATCTAAAATATGAGGGCAGTCTCAGGTAAGTCGCCAATTATTTACGACATGAGATGAGACTAAATGACTTTACTCAAAGGATTGTGAATCTTTAAAATTCTCGACTTCAGGAAGTTGGAGAACTCCACTGTTGAATACGTTTTAAGGCTAAAACAGCTAGATTATTGGGCTCAGGGAATCAATGAATACAGGAAGTGGGCAGGAGAGTTGACTTGAAGCCAAAGGCAAATCGTGATCATAGGTTACAGGATCCTGTGGTCTAGTTCTGTTCCTGTGGTCAACACTTGCATTCTTGAACATTGACACCAGTGATTTCATTCCAATTTTCCTGTTCCTCACAGAGGATCCATCCAGTTAAGATTAGATTACTTACAGTAGTGGAAACAGGCCCTTCGGCCCACCGAAGCGCAACCCATTCCCCTACATTTACCAATTCACCTAACACTACGGGCAATTTGGTATGGCCAATTCACCAAACCTCCCACTTTTGGACTGTGGGAGAAAACCCACGCAGACACGGGGAGAATGTGCAAACTCCACACAGACAGCCGCCTGAGGTGGAAATTGAACCCAGGTCTCTGACGCGATGAGGCAGCAGTGCTAACCACTGTGCCACCATGCCGCAAATAACACTTTCTGCTGGTGAGAACTAAAGGAGCAGTTCTGAAAAATGTTGAGACTTGGTAGATTTCATGAGTAAAGTCCAAGCGAGACGGCGTATATGTTAACATTAGAAAGTGTACCATTGGGAGGGTTTATTACCTGAATCTTTTAAAATGAAAAGGATTTGCCCAATGTACCAGGTTTCATCAGCCTTGGATTTCAGGTGCATTCAATTTCCAAAGTCATGTGTAGCAGAGGCAGATTGTACTGCTGCAACCGTGAAGTAAAATATTAACATTTTCCTAAAATATTGAACTCCTGTCGACAACTAGAAAGGCAGCAGTAATGAAACGTATTGCAGTCATCTTTGAATGTCCTCACCAAGAAACATAGCAAGTTGGACAAGTGCAAGGAATTGAGACCAGCTTGTTGCTTGGTTCCTTAATTATGTAATTATACAGCCCTACATGGGTGACCGTGTATTTTTGAAAAGTAAAAATGTATGACATCTTTGAAGTTTTTATATGGTTTGTGGGTAAAGAATAAAAAAAATCTACTTGTCACTCCCAAAGCATCTTGCATCCATTGTCACAGTTTCCAACCCCTTACCTTAAATAACAATCCTCAGCATAAACAAAAGCTCCAAAATGATCAGAGTAAAGAGACACCAACAAGCAAAACAAAATGCATAATTTAATGACAGAAAGCAGAGATGGATTTAAAAGCCCTTCTCACTTTAAACATTATCAAATTAAGGTTACACCATATCTGAAAATGCATAGGAAGTGCTTCTGTTAATGTTTTGGTACACACTATTGACTTTGTTAAAAAAAGTGAACACATTTTCATCTTGAAACAGCACAATTCCTTTCGTGCTGACATTGCAGCTGAGCTAAGAAGCTAAGGATTAACTCAGGCCTGTCGAACACAGTGTCAGGGTGGCAGTCAAAACAGAAATTGGACCAGAATCTTACAGGTTAGCACAAAGCGCTGAATCCATCTCATCTTTGCTGGCTCTTTCAAAAGGCTAGTCAATTTGTTCCACTATCCTGCGCTTTTCCTATGACCTACAGATTTTTTCCCTTCAGGTGGAAATCAATTTCCTTTTAAACGTTGCTGCTGTATCTGCTTTCACCAGCCTTTCAGGCAGCACATTCAAATAATTATAATCCCCTAAGTAAAAACATATCCTAATCTCTCCTCCAGATTCTTTTTCCCGGGATTCTGGGATTGGATTTCTACAATGGCGCTGCTCAAGATGCACAAATCTGAATGCGCCAAAGACAGGAATATATTTAACTGTGATGCTCCCAATCGTTGTCTAGCCCAGCACCATTCACTTTGATGGCTGATCTCTGACCAGCAGCTGCAGAATTGGGCCCAGAAGTCATCATAGTCATTCAGAATGGAAGAAATGCATCCATGCCAACCAGGTTTCCTTAACCAAACTAGTCCCATTTGTGTGTGTTTGGCCCATATCCTTCTAAACCTTTCCTCTTCATGTACCTATCCAAGTGTCTTTTAAATATTCTAACTGTACCCATCTCAATCACATCCTGACAGCTTGATCCATACATACACCATCCTTTATGTGAAGAAATTGCCCATCAGATTCCTTTTAAATCTTGCCCCTCTCACCTTAAACCTGTCTCTCTAGTTTTGGATTCCTTTGGCCTAGGCACAAGACCTTGGCAATTCACCTAATCTATGCCATTCAAGTTTTTATACATCTCTGTAAGTTCACTCCTCAGCCTCCTACACTCCAGGGGATACAAGTCCCAACCCATCAGCCTCTCCTTATAACTGAAACATTGCAGTGTTGGTAATATCCTTGTAAATCTTTTTTGCACCCCTTCCACTTTAATAACATCCTTCTTATAACATGGTAACCAGAATTGTACGCATTACTCTAAATGTGGCCTTACCAATGTCTTGTATAGCCGTAACATGATCTCCCAACTCTTGTACTTAATGCTCCGACCGATAAAGGCAAGCATGCCAAATGCTTTCTTGATCACCCTGTTTACCTGTGATGTCAGTTTCAAGGAACAATGTACCTGTACCTCTGGATCTCTCTGTTTGACAACACTCCCCAGGCTCCTACCATTAACTGCACAAGTCCTGCTCTGGTTTGTCTTACCAAAATGCAACACCTTGCATTTGTCTGAAATGATCGCCTTCTGCCATTCCTTGGCCCACTGGTCCAGTTGATCAAGATCCTGTTTTACTCTTAGATAAATTTCCAATCTGAACAACAACCCTCTACCACCACCTTATGTCTCCTACCATCAAGCCAATTTTGCATCCAATTGGCTAGCTCTCCCTCTGTCCCAAGTGATCTAACCTTACTAATCAGTCTACCAAATGGAATCTTTCCTAAAGCTATACAATAAATTTGACAGTTATAAGTGAGAGACATGATTTCAGCTGATCATAGAATAGAATGCGTAGTGTGAAAGCAGGCCATTCAGCCCATCGAGTTGGCACTAATTCTCCGAACAGCATCCCACACAGACCAACACTCCTATCCTATCCCTACATTTCCCATGGCTAACCCACCTAGCCTTCACATCCCTAGACACTATGGGCAATTTAGCATGGTCAATCCACCTCAACTTCACATTTTTGGCCTGTGGGAGTAAACTAGAGCACCGGGAGGAAACTCACACAGACATGGGGGGAGCAAACTCCACACAGACAGTCACGCAAGGATGGAATCAAATTGGAGTTCCTGGCACTGTGAGGCAGCAATGCTAACCACAGAGTAACCGAGCCACCCAAATGTCACTTTCAACTATGTTGAAATAGCACAACAATTTAATCAGAAAGGTGCAAACCAATTATAGTAAATAAATAATTTTAAAGTTACACCCTGCTCCTCGTTGAGACATATGGTCTACATACTTGTCAGCACACTGCCACTGAAATTTAGATACCACATTACTCACTAGTGTAGTAGGCAGAATGTCTTGTCTTAACAGCAGCATCCTAATAATGAAAAAAAATCACTCCCCTGTTTACTGCAAAGGACTGCCAGGAAACAGCTAACCTCAACAGCTTCTCATTTTTTCAAGACATCTTCCCCTTCCAGATAGATTATTCAAGGCCAAGCAGAGGCTATAATTCCTTTCATGAGTTTGCAAAAGACCCTGTTCCAGAGACCATAGGCTTGGTCTGAGATTAATCAGCTACCCAAGGTTGAGAATTCCTCTGTTCTACTCAGCCAAGAGCATCGAGAGGGGTACAAAAGCTGAAAGAGTTTCATGGTCACTCCTCAAGAGCGGTCGATAGATGTGAAAAAGTTTGTTGCCTTCAGGGCTTACCTTCACCAGATCCATGGGCGTTTTAACCTCTTCTGCTGGCTGCTGGATCTCGGACACAAGCACTGGTTCTTGCTTGTTCCGACCTTTCCGCTTGGATTTCTTGAGCTGGTCACCTGCTTTCGATGAATCTGGAATCTCTACAGAGAGATAAAGCTGCAATTATATAGCACTTTTCACAACCTCAGCACATGCCCAAATACTTTTCAGAGAGTAAAGCAAATTTTCAAGTGTACGCACTGTTGTAATGCAGGGATTGTGGAGCCAATTTGTGCACAGGAAGCCATCATAAAGAGGATCAAGAACGTACTGCTGGAAAAGCACAGCAGGAAACAGCAGCACCCGAGGAGCAGGAGAATTGATGTTTTGGACATAAGCCCTCCATCAGGATTCCTCGGTTGCTGCCTGACCTGCTGTGCTTTTCCAGCACCACACTCTCGACTGTGATCTCCAGCATCTGCAGTCCTCACTTTCTTCTCATAAACACTATGCCATACTGACAAAATACCTGAAGAAGGGCTCATGCCCGAAATGTCGATTCTCCTGTTCCTTCGATGCTGCCTGACCTGCTGCGCTTTTCCAGCAACACATTATCAGCTCTGATCTCCAGCATCTGCACTCCTCACTTTCTCCATATTGACAAAATAATCTAATTTGTGACATGAAAAGTTGCAGACTTCCAAAAATTAGACAATTTAAGAGCAAGGACTACAGATGTGTTAGATTTAGACTCACCATCTTTTTTTCTGTATAACTGCACTTGTCCAGCAGCAAGCAACTCTTGTGATTTCTTCCATCTTTTCAGAAGCTCATCAATGAAAATACGTTTCTTCCCTTCGGTCCCTTGAATCAAGTCAGCAACATAATCTTCAATCTCCTCTGCACTCTCAATTGACAGGACATACCTGGGCGGAAAAGAAAAATGTTCCATACAGTTGAGGAATGGAGGGTGAACAAACGGAAACTTTGTGTTTGGGATATCAACTAATTGAACTTACTTTCCCCACCCAGGTAACCCTAAGATAAACAGTGCAGGCGCTAATTAATACACACAATCTCAAGCACATAAAGAACCCCCTCCACTAAAAAATGCAAGTTAGAGGAAATGCTGTTCCATCAAAAAGGTTAAAAATTATTAAACTGAGTCCTGTACTCTTCCTTTAACAAACATATTCATACATATAGCACTGTAGATGTAGGAATGGGCAGATGAAAAACAGGGTCATGTCGAATGCACCTACCATCCTTAAAAGTCTCAAAATTAGAACAAGGCCCTTCAAGAATGAAATCAGGAAGCACTGATCCATGAAAAAGGTCATAAGAATGTGGATAATCTCCTTCAAGACTGCAGGTGCTGGGAAACAATTGAGTTCATCAAGACTGAGATTATCAGTATTTTTTTTGTTAGATATGGATATCAAGACATATAGATGAAAGGCAAGCCAATGGAATTGGGATGAAGCCATGATATAACCAAACAGTCGAAGAAGTTAATAGTGCCCTTCTTTTTGCTATGTGACTGAGGAATCTGTGCAAACAAACAGAAATTATTGCAGCGCAGTGAAAAGTAATTGCAAGTAATTATAGGAAGGATGTGGAGGCATTGGAACGAGTGCAGAGGAGGTTTACCAGGATGTTGCCTGGCATGGTAGGAAGATCGTATGAGGAAAGGCTGAGGCACTTGGGGCTGTTCTCATTGGAGAAAAGGAGGTTTAGGGGAGATTTGATAGAGGTGTACAAGATGATTAGGGGTTTAGATAGGGTTGACAGTGAGAACCTTTTTCTGCTAATGGAGTCAGCTGTTACTAGGGGACACAGCTTTAAATTAAGGAGTGGTAGGTATAGGACAGATGTTAGGGGTAGATTCTTTACTCAGCGGGTTGTGAGTTCATGGAATGCCCTGCAGTGGTGGACTCAGTGGTGGACTTTCCCTCTTTATCGTTATTTAAGTGGGCATTGGATAAGCATATGGAGGTTACTGGGCTAGTATAGGTTAGGTAGGCTTCAGTTGGCGCAACATCGAGGGCCGAAGGGCCTGTACTGCGCTGTATTTTTCTATGTTCTATGGAGCTATGAGGGAGGAGTTGGCCAAAGTTCAATGATGCAATACCTTAGCAGGGATGACAGTGGAGGAACAATGGCAGATATTTCTGGGTATAAAAAGCAGAAGATGCAGGATCAGTTCATTCCAAAAAGGAAGAAAGATCCTATGAGGAGGCAAGGGTGGCCGTGGCTGACGAGGGAAGTTAAGAAACATATAAAGTTAAAAGAGAAAAAGTATAACATAGCAAAGATAAGTGGGAAAATGGAGGACTGGGAAGCTTTTAAAGAACGACAGAGGATTACTAAGAAGGAAGCATGCAGAGAAAAAATGAGGTACGAAGGTAAACTGGCCAAAAATAT
Organism: Hemiscyllium ocellatum; assembly: GCF_020745735.1. Classification (NCBI taxonomy): domain Eukaryota; kingdom Metazoa; phylum Chordata; class Chondrichthyes; order Orectolobiformes; family Hemiscylliidae; genus Hemiscyllium; species Hemiscyllium ocellatum. Next base: position 13,508,354 of record NC_083442.1, read on the forward strand.
AAAGGAGGATAGTAAAATCTTTTTTAGGTATGTGAAAGGGAAAAATATGAGGAAGACTAAAATTGGGCCCTTGAAGACAAAACAGGGGAATATATTGCGGGGAACAAAGAAATGGCAGAAGAGTTGAATTGGTACTTCAGATCTGTGTTTATGGGAGAAGACACAAGCAATCTCCCACAGGTAACAGTGGCTGAAGGACCTGAACTAAAGGGAATTTATATTTGCCAGGAATTGGTGTTGGAGAGATTGTTAGGTCTGAAGGCTGATAAGTCCCCAGGGTCTGATGGCCTACATCCCACGGTACTGAAGGAGGTGGCTCTAGAAAACGTGGATGTGTTGGTGATTATTTTCCAGAGTTCGATAGATTCGGGATGAGTTCTGCAGATTGGAGGGTGGCTAATGTTGTACCATTTTTAAGAAAGGAGCAAGAGAGAAAGCAGTAAATTATAGACTAGTTAGTCTGACCTCAGTAGTGGGAAAGATGCTAGAGTAAATTATAAAGGATGAAATTACGACACATCTGGATAACAGTAACAGGATAGGCCCAAGTCAGCATGGATTTATGAAGGGGAAATCATACTTGACTAATCTTCTGGAATTTTTTGAGGATGTAATTCTGAAGATGGAGGAGGGAGATCCAGTAGATGTAGTGTATCTGGACTTTCAGAAAGCCTTTGATAAAGTCCCACATAGGAGGTTAGTGAGCAAAATTAGGGCGCATGGTATTGGGGGCAAAGTACTGACTTGGACTGAAAATTGGTTGGCTGACAGGAAACAGAGTGATAAACGGCTCCCTTTCGGAATAGCAGGCGATGACCAGTGGGGTACCACAGGGATCCGTGCTGGGACCGCAACTTTGTACAATATATATTAATGATACAGAAGATGTATTAATAGTAACATTTGCAAATTTGCTGATGATACAAAGCTGGGTGGCAGGGTGAAATGTGAGGAGTATATTAGGAGATTACAGGGTGACCTGGACAGGTTAGGTGAGTGGTCAGATGCATGGCAGATGCAGTTTAATATGGATAAATGTATGGTTATCCACTTCGGTGGCAAGAACAGGAAGGCAGATTACTACCTAAATGGAATCAAGTTAGGTAAAGGGTCAGTACAAAGAGATCTGGGTGTTCTTGTACACCAGTCAATGAGGGCAAGCATGCAGGTACAGCAGGTAGTGAAGAAAGCTAATAGCATGCTGGCCTTCATAACAAGAGGGATTGAGTATAGAAGCAAAGAGGTTCTTCTGCAGCTGTACAGGGCCTTGGTGAGACCGCACCTGGAATATTGTGTGCAGTACTGGTCCCCAAATTTGAGGACTGGTCCCCGTCATTCTGGCTATTGAGGGAGTGCAGCGTAGGTCCACGAGGTCAATTCCTGGAATGACGGGACTATCTTATATTGAAAGATTGGAGCGACTGGGCTTGTATACCTTTGAGTTTAGAAGACTGAGAGGGGATCTGATTGAGACGTACAAGATTATGAAAGGATTAGACACTCTGGAGGCAGGAAACATGTTTCTGCTGATGGGCGAGTCCCGAACCAGAGGACACTGCTTAAAAGTAAGGGGTAGGCCATTTAGGACAGAGATGAGGAAAAACTTCTTCACCCAGAGAGTGGTGGGTGTGTGGAATGGTCTGCCCCAGAAGGCAGTGGAGGCTCAGTCTCTGGATTTGTTTAAGAAAGAGTTGGATAGAGCTCTCAAGAATTGTGAAATCAAGGGTTATGGAGATAAGGCAGGAACAGGATACTGATTGAGGATGATCAGCCATGATCATAATGAATGGTGGCGCAGGCTCGAAGGGCAGAACTCCTGCACCTATTGTCTATTGCAGGAGCAATGATAATGGAGTGACCATACTCGCGCGGAATATCAAAATGGATTAATCACAATCAATTAGTTAACTAAAGACCGATATAGACCCAAGGAATCTCCAGTTATGGAGAGTTTTAAAAAAGAGTTTCACTGCTATACTTATGACATCACACTGATTCATGTACAGTATCCCTTAGATGTTATTTTCTGAAAGTCATCCATCTAAATTGTTTTGACTAAATCAGTACCAACTGAGTCCACCATGTCACAACGGAACCTGTTCTACAGACAAACCACAGTCACTCAAATAGTGATTCAACAAATTAGTTTTGAATTTTATCCTCCTTCAAATACAGTTTTTGTCCTTTAGCTCTATTGTTGTGATTAAGAGAAAATAGCTTCTATTTGCTTTGGAACCCAAAAACAGTAATCATATCTCTCATCATCGATGTGTCATTGCCATCTCATCAGCTTCTATTCTGACCTATCCAGAGGTAGTCATAAAACCATTCACGTCCTCATTATCTTTGGAGTTCTCTAAAGACGTACAATAGGCCTCCTGGTTTTGCTGATCTGCCTTCTGCCCTTCCGCAACACCATGAGAAAAGATCTATTTCATAAGTAATCCCAGCAACTTCACCACCAACACATACACTATGCCCCCCAAAAAGAAAACGACACACAAACTGGCTCTTAATTGTCAGACTGCTTGCTTAACATTCAGCTCCAGATGAGCAAAAATGCCCCCCAACAAAGATGAGATGGCTAAAGCCACTGTCACGAATCCCCACCAAAACTCCATTTTCCAATCATAGTTCCTGGGAAGAGGGATGGAATCAGTCTGAGGCAGAACTAGACTGTTTCTATCCCTGGTGTTTTGACCATATATTCCATCCACCATCACCTGCTTCCACTTCCTTACGGTCATCAATCTGCACACATCTGATGCAGAAACCATCATCCATGTCTCTCTCATTACATTGATTCCAAACCTGTTGAAGTATCTTGAGGTACCCAGTGGTCACGAAGAACCTGAAACGTACCAGCGGACACCCCATGGTCCCCCAATGCCTAATCACAAAAGAGGATTAGGTGGTCAGACATTAGAATCCCTTCCATGACCTGTTGACTGGGCCTTTTCATGGCAGTCTTTCTGCATATACAGTACTGTTAATCAACTTGTTTAGACAGAAGCAGGAACACTATCACTCCGGCACAAGAATTCCCTTTTTTGAATTTAAACTTCATCAGATGCCTTTGTGGGATTTGAATCGGTGTTTTTAACCGGAGGTCAGGCAACAATTCAGATTTAAAATTCACATCCTTCCTATGCATTGCCCTTTCCTAGTACTGTAACATCTTACAGTCCTACAGCTCTCAGAGATATCTGTGCTTTAATAATTCTGGCTTCTTGAACACCTCTGGTTTCACATCAGTCCACCACAGATTGTAACGTTCCAACTGCCAAGGGACGAGACCCCGGAATCCCTCCCCTAAAACCTCTTGCCTCCTTTCAGAAGTACCTTAAAACCTTCTTCCTTTGATCAAGTTTGAGTCATCTGTTTTCCAAAATTTCACATTTTTGTTTGGTAACCCCCCCCCCCCCCCCCCAATGAAGCACCTTATTGCATTATGTAAGTAAATGTTACTATCTCTGAAGCAAAGAGCAAATAAATTTATAGCTGGCACCATCTGACAGGATCAGCCCATGGGGCTGAATGGCCTCCTCCAATCCATGCATCTGCGCCCAACATTAACGAATAGGTTTAAATGAGAATAAAGGATATATTGGAATAGAAGTAGAGAGGGTAGTTAATATAAACAATTCTCTGCCGCAAACCTTATTGTAGCAAAGACAATATTATTTCCAAAAGAAAGTTACATATATGTATATCCATAGTGGTCAATGATGACAGACTGAACCAATTATCTGGGTTGACAGTTCTCACATGACTAAAAGTTTGATTTCTACAAAATTCTTTTGCCCAACACAGGATAATAGATGCCAGACTGATCAGAGGGGAGCTTTCCTTAATTGTCTTTCGCTAAATTATTTCAACTCACCGCAAACTTTGGTGAATCATTTCTTTCCAAATTACCACATCTACAGAACATTTGTCTTGGGGAGGGCAAGCAACCAGAGGTCATGGTCCATGTCAGTACCAGAGACTTAGGTAGAATGGGTAAATGAGACTTCAAGGAGTGAGCAAGGATACTGAAAAACAAGACTTTCACTGTAGTCATCTCAGAGTTACTAGCAATCCCTTATACTCATGAGCACAGAGACAGAGGAACTGACGGATTGAACACATGGCATGAAAACTGGTATATGACGGACAGCAAATTTCTGTGACATTCGGACTAGCTCTGGGGTAGGTGAGACTCGTACAAGATAGGTTGCATATTGACATGACTGAGACGAACATCCTCACAAGGCGATATGCTAGTGCTGTTGGAGAGAGTTTAACCTAGATTAAGGGGGAGTGGGTGTAGGTTTGCTCGTTGAGCTGAAAGGTTCATTTCCAGATGTTTCCTCACCCTACTAGGTAACATCTTCAGTGGGCCTCAGGCGAAGCATTGCTGATAATTCCTGCTTTCTATTTACATGTACGGATTTTTTTGGATTGGTGAAGCTGAAGTCACTTTCTGTTCCTTTTCTCAGGGGGTGGTAGATGGGATCTTTTAAGTTCATTAGCTGCTGTTTTAGCGTGTTGGTGGGTTTGTGGGCTACCACAATGCAGACAAAACACACCCAGAAACCCTAGCCACTCTCCCCTACCTCAAAGGCATCTCAGAAATGACTGCCAGACTACTCCGACCCCTTGGCATCATGGTAGCCCACAAACCCACCAACACACTAAAACAGCAGCTAATGAACTTGAAAGACAACAAGCAAAACTAATGTCATTTACAAAATACCATGCAAGGACTGTAACATACACTACATTGGACAAACAGGCAGAAAACTAGCCACCAGGATTCATGAACACCAATTAGCCACAAAAAGACAGGACCCTCTCTCGACTGGGACAACACATCCATCCTATGACAAGCCAAACAAAGACACGTATGAAAATTCCTAGAAGCATAGCATTCCAACTGGAACTCTATCAACAAACACATCAAGTTAGACCCGATCTACCACCCCTTGACAAAAGGAACAGGAAGTGACTTCACCACTGGAAATGACATCACCAACCCAAAGAACCCCAAACATATAAATAGAAAGCAGGAATTATCAGCAGTGCTTTGCCCGAGGCCCACTGAAGATGTTACCAAGTAGGGTGACGAAATGTCTGGAAATGAACCTTCCAGCTCAGCGAGCAAACCCACATCCAGAACCTCAACCTGAGCTACAAATCTTCACAAAACTCATTAAGGAGGGAGGTCAAATTCAAGAAAAGCAAAACTAGTAAAAGTAAACTAGTCAGTTCTGCTATAACGTGGTAGTTCCATTCTCATCCAACCCTGCGTAATAAGAAAACTGCATAAAAGCAGCACCATTAAACTAATGGGGTAGGAACGGTATTATAAGCAATACACACTTTAAAAGTTTGCGCATTAGAAAGTGTCTGCAATTCATCAATCCTGTTGAAGCAAACTCGCATTAATGAGATGCGCATTATAGCGGAACTACCTAAAGTATGCAAAAGACAGACGTATAAATACCAAACCTTAAACTGAATCAAAATGGAGAACAGTATTAAAAAGGTTCTCTACCTGAATGCACATCGCAGTTGCAACAGGTTGATGAGTTGAATATAAAATTGAAGTAAATGGATATGATTTAACTACCATGACAAAAATGTGGCTACAGGATGACTTAAGATGGGGAACTGAATATCCAAGGATATTCTGCAAATAAGAGGAATAGGGAGTCATGGAGATGTACAACACGGAAACAGACCCTTTGATCCAACCCGTCCATGCCGACCAATTATCCCATCCCAATCTAGTCCTACCTGCCAGCACCCGCCACATAGCCCTCCAAACGCTTCCTATTCATATACCCGTCTAGATGCCCTTTAAATGCTGTAATGGTACCAGCCTCCAGCACTTCTTCTGACAGCTCATTCTATACACGTACCACCCTCTGTGTGAAAACATTGCCCCTTAGTTCTCTTTATATCTTTCCCCTCTCACCCTAAACTTATGACCTCTAGTTCTGGACTCCCCCACTCCAGCGAAAAGACTTTGTCTATTTATCCTATCCATGCCCCTCATGAATTTATTAACCTCTATAAGGTTACCCCTCAACCTCTGACAGTCTAGGGAAAACAGCCCCAGACTATTCAGCCTCTCCCGAGAGCTCAGATTCTCCAACACTGGCAACATCTTTATAAATCTTTCTGAACCCTTTCAAGTTTTCACAACATCCTTCTGATAGGAAGGAGACCAGAACTATATGCAATATTCCAACAGTGGCCTAACCAATGTCCTGTACAGCTGCAACATGACCTCCAAACTCCTGACTCAATACTCTGCCCAATAAAGGAAAGCATACCAAACACTTTCTTCACTATCCTATCTACCGGAGACTCTACTTTCAAGAAGCTATGAACCTGCACTCCAAGGTCTCTTTGTTCAGCAACTTGCCCCAGCACCTTACCATTAAGTGTATAAGTCCTGCTCAGATTTGCTTTTCCAAAATGCAGCATCTCACATTTATCAAAATTAAACTCCATCTGCCACTCCTCAGCCCACTGGCTATCTGATCAAGATCCTGTTGTAATCTGAGGTAACCCTCTTCGCTGTCCACTACACCTCCAATTTTGGTGTTATCTGCTAACTTACTAACTATATCTCTTATGCTCCATCCAAATAATTTATATCAATGACGAAAAGTAGTGGACCCAGCACTGATCCTTGTGGCACTCCACTAGTCACAGGCCTCCAGTCTGAAAAACAACCCTCCACCATCACCCTCTGTCTTCTACCTTTGAGCCAGTTCTCTACCCAAATGGCCAGTTGTCCCTGTATTCCATGATCTAACCTTGCTAACCAGGTTCCCATGGGGAACATTGTCGAACGCCTTACTGAAGTCCATATAGATCACGTCTACTGCTCTGTCCTCATCAATCCTCTTTGTTACTTCTTCAAAAAACGTAATCAAGTTTGTGAGACATGATTTTACATGCACAAAGCCATGTCGACTATCCCTAATCAGTCCTTGCCTTTCCAAATACACGTACATCCTGTCACTCAGGATTCCCTTCAACAACCTGTCCATCACCAATGTCAGGCTCATTGGTCTATAGTTCCTTGGCTTGTCCTTACCACTCTTCTTAAACAGTGGCACCATGTTAGCCAACCTCCAGTCTTCCAGCACCTCACCTGTGACTATTGATGATACAAGTATCTCAGCAAAGGACCCAGTAATCACTTCCCTAGCTTCCCACAGACTTCTAGGGTACACCTGATCAGGTCCTGGGGATTTATCCACCTTCATGTGTTTCAAGACATCCAGCACTTCCTTCTCTGTAATACGGACATTTTTCAAGATGTCACCATCTATTTACCTAGAGTCTATATCTTCCACGTACTTCTCCACAGAAAACACTCATGCAAAATACTCTTAGTATCACTGAGATAGAGCATTCGACGTTTCGAGCATAAGCCCTTCATCAGGAATAAGAGAGAGAGAGCCAAGCAGGCTAAGATAAAAGGTAGGGAGGAGGGACTAGGGGGAGGGGCGATGGAGGTGGGATAGGTGGAAGGAGGTCAAGGTGAGGGTGATAGGCCGGAGTGGGGTGGGGGCGGAGAGGTCAGGAAGAGGATTGCAGGTTAGGAGGGCGGTGCTGAGTTGAGGGAACCGACTGAGACAAGGTGGGGGGAGGGGAAATGAGGAAGCTGGAGAAATCTGAATTCATACCTTGTGGTTGGAGGGTTCCCAGGCGGAAGATGAGGCGCTCCTCCTCCAGCCGTCGTGTAGTTGTGTTCTGCCGGTGGAGGAGTCCAAGGACCTGCATGTCCTCGGTGGAGTGGGAGGGAGAGTTAAAGTGTTGAGCCACGGGGTGATTGGATTGGTTGGTTCGGGCGGCCCGGAGGTGTTCTCTGAAGCGTTCCGCAAGTAAGCGGCCTGTCTCACCAATATAGAGGAGGCCACATCGGGTGCAGTGGATGCAATAGATGATGTGTGTGGAGGTACAGGTGAACTTGTGGCGGATATGGAAGGATCCCTTGGGGCCTTGGAGGGAAGTGAGCGTGGAGGTGTGGGCGCAAGTTTTACATTTCCTGCGGTTGCAGGGGAAGGTGCCGGGGGTGGAGGTTGGGTTGGTGGGGGGTGTGGATCTGACGAGGGAGTCACGAAGGGAGTGGTCCTTGCGGAACGCTGATAGGGGAGGGGAGGGAAATATATCCTTGGTGGTGGGGTCCGTTTGGAGGTGGCGGAAATGGCGGCGGATGATACGTTGTATGCGGAGGTTGGTGGGGTGGTAGGTGAGAACCAGTGGGGTTCTGTCTTGGTGGCGGTTGGAGGAGCGGGGCTCAAGGGCGGAGGAGCGGGAAGTGGAGGAGATGCGGTGGAGGGCATCGTCGATCACGTTTGGGGGGAATCTGCGGTCCTTGAAGAAGGAGGCCATCTGGGCTGTGCGGTGTTGGAATTGGTCCTCCTGGGAGCAGATGCGGCGGAGACGAAGGAATTGGGAATATGGGATGGCGTTTTTACAGGGGGCAGGGTGGGAGGAGGTGTAGTCCAGGTAGCTGTGGGAGTCAGTCGGTTTATAATAGATGTCTGTGTTGAGTCGGTCGCCCGAGATAGAAATGGAAAGATCTAGGAAGGGGAGGGAGGAGTCTGAGACAGTCCAGGTGAATTTCAGGTCGGGATGGAAGGTGTTAGTAAAGTTGATGAACTGTTCAACCTCCTCGTGGGAGCACGAGGCAGCGCCGATACAGTCATCGATGTAGTGGAGGAAAAGGTGGGGGGTGGTGCCAGTGTAGTTGCGGAAGATGGACTGTTCCACATATCCTACGAAGAGGCAGGCATAGTTCATCAACTTTACTAACACCTTCCATCCCGACCTGAAATTCACCTGGACTGTCTCAGACTCCTCCCTCCCCTTCCTAGACCTTTCCATTTCTATCTCGGGCGACCGACTCAACACAGACATCTATTATAAACCGACTGACTCCCACAGCTACCTGGACTACACCTCCTCCCACCCTGCCCCCTGTAAAAACGCCATCCCATATTCCCAATTCCTTCGTCTCCGCCGCATCTGCTCCCAGGAGGACCAATTCCAACACCGCACAGCCCAGATGGCCTCCTTCTTCAAGGACCGCAGATTCCCCCCAAACGTGATCGACGATGCCCTCCACCGCATCTCCTCCACTTCCCGCTCCTCCGCCCTTGAGCCCCGCTCCTCCAACCGCCACCAAGACAGAACCCCACTGGTTCTCACCTACCACCCCACCAACCTCCGCATACAACGTATCATCCGCCGCCATTTCCGCCACCTCCAAACGGACCCCACCACCAAGGATATATTTCCCTCCCCTCCCCTATCAGCGTTCCGCAAGGACCACTCCCTTCGTGACTCCCTCGTCAGATCCACACCCCCCACCAACCCAACCTCCACCCCCGGCACCTTCCCCTGCAACCGCAGGAAATGTAAAACTTGCGCCCACACCTCCACGCTCACTTCCCTCCAAGGCCCCAAGGGATCCTTCCATATCCGCCACAAGTTCACCTGTACCTCCACACACATCATCTATTGCATCCACTGCACCCGATGTGGCCTCCTCTATATTGGTGAGACAGGCCGCTTACTTGCGGAACGCTTCAGAGAACACCTCTGGGCCGCCCGAACCAACCAATCCAATCACCCCGTGGCTCAACACTTTAACTCCCCCTCCCACTCCACCGAGGACATGCAGGTCCTTGGACTCCTCCACCGGCAGAACACAACTACACGACGGTGGAGGAGGAGCGCCTCATCTTCCGCCTGGGAACCCTCCAACCACAAGGTATGAATTCAGATTTCTCCAGTTTCCTCATTTCCCCTCCCCCCACCTTGTCTCAGTCGGTTCCCTCAACTCAGCACCGCCCTCCTAACCTGCAATCCTCTTCCTGACCTCTCCGCCCCCACCCCACTCCGGCCTATCACCCTCACCTTGACCTCCTTCCACCTATCCCACCTCCATCGCCCCTCCCCCTAGTCCCTCCTCCCTACCTTTTATCTTAGCCTGCTTGGCTCTCTCTCTCTTATTCCTGATGAAGGGCTTATGCTCGAAACGTCGAACTCTCTATTCCTGAGATGCTGCCTAACCTGCTGTGCTTTGACCAGCAACACATTTGCAGCTGTGATCTCCAGCATCTGCAGACCTCATTTTTTACTCTTAGTATCACCCCCATCTCATGTGGCTCCACACAAAGGCCGCCTTGCTGATCTTGGAGGGGGCCTGTTCGCTCCCAAGTTACCCTTTTGTCCTTTATGTATTTGTAAATACCCTTTGATTCTCTTTAACTCTCTTTGCCAAAGCTATCTCATGTCCTCTTTTGGCCCTCCTGATTTCCCTCTTAAGTATACTCCTACTGCCTTTATACTCTAAGGATTAATTCGATCTATCCTGTCTATATCTGACACATGCTTCCTCCTTTTTCTTAACCAAACCCTCAATTTCTTTAGTCATCCAGCATTCCCTATACCTACCAGCCGTCCCTTTCACCCTAACAGGAACATACTTTATCTGGACTCTTGTTATCTCATTTCTGAAGACTTCCCATTTTTCAGCTGTCCCTTTACCTGCAAACATCTGCCCCCAATCAGCTTTTTAAAGTTCTTGCCTAATACCATCAAAATTAGTCTTTCTCCAATTTAAAACTTCAACTTTTAGATCCGGTCTATCCTTTTCCATCATTATTTTAAATCTAATAGAATATTATGGCCCCAACGTGCCCCCCCACTGACACCTCAATCACATGCCCTGCCTTATTTTCCAAGAGTAGGTACATCCACATATTGAATCAGAAAATTGTCTTGTACGCACTTAAATTCCTCTCCATCTAAACCCTTAACACTATGGCAGTCCCAGTCTATTTTGGAAAGTTAAAATCCCCTACCATTACCACCTTATTATACTTCCAGGTAACTGAAATTCCTTACAAATTTGTTTCTCAATTTCCCTCGGACTATTAGAGGGTCTATAATATCCCAGTAAGGTGATCATCCCTTCCTTATTTCTCAGTTCAACCCAAATAACTTCCCTGGATATATTTCCGTGAATATCCTCCCTCAGTATAGCTGTAATGCTATCCCTTATCAAAAATGCCACTCCCCCTCCTCTCTTGCCTCCCTTCCTGTAGCATTTGTATCCTGGAGCATTAAGCTGCCAGTTCTATCAATCCCTGAGCCACGTTTCTGTAATTGCTATGATATCCCAAGTCCCATGTTCCTAACCATGCCCTGAGTTCATCTGCCTTCCCTGTTAGGCCTCTTGCATTGAAATAAATGCAGTTTAATTATCAGTTCTACCTTGTTCTCTGCTTTGTCCCAGCCTGCCCTGACTGTTTGACTCGCTTCTTTTAATCAACAGTACCAGGATCAGACTGATCTCTTTCCTCACTATCTCTCTGGGTCCCATCCCCTCGCCTTAATAGTTCAAATCCTCCTGTACAGATTTAGCAAATCTCCCTGCAGGTATTAGTCCCCTTCCAATTCAGGTGCAATCCGTCCTTCTTGTACGGGTCGTTTCTACACCAGAAGAGATTCCAATGATCCAAAAATGTTAGTCCTTCTTCCATACACCAGCTCCTCAGCCATGCATTCACCTGTTCTATCCTCCTATTCCTACCCTCACTAGCTCATAGAGTCATAGAGATGTACAGAATGGACATTCAGTCCAACCCATCCATGCCGACCATATATCCCAACCCTATGTAGACCCACCTGCCAGCACCCGCCACAGATCCCTCCAAACCCTTCATATTCATATATCCATCCAAATGCCTTTTAAATGTTGCAGTTGTACCAGCCTCCACCACATCATCTGGCAGCTCATTCCATACATGTACCACCCTATGTGTGAAAAGGTTGCCCCTTAGGTCTCTTGTATATCTTTCCCCTCTCACCCTAAACCTATGCCCTCTAGTTCTGGACTCCCCCACCCCTGGGAAAAGACTTTGCCTATTTACCCTATCCATGCCCCTCATAATTTTGTAAACCTCTATAAGGTCACCCCTCAGCCTCCGACACTTCAGGGAAAACAGCCCGAGCTCAAATCCCCCAACCCTGGCAACATCCTTGTAATCTTTTCTGAACCTTTTCAAGTTTCACAACATATTTGCGATAGGAAGGAGACCAAAATTGCACGCAATATTCCAGCAGTGGCCTAACCAATGTTCTGTACAGCCGCAACATGACCTCCCAACTCGTGTACTCAGTACTCTGACCAATAAAGAAAAGCATACCAAACGCCTTCCTCACAATCCTATCTACCTGCGACTCCACTTTCAAGGAGCTATGAACCTGCACTCCAAGGTTTCTTTGTTCAGCAACACTCCCTCTGGCCTTACCATTAAGTGTATACGTCCTACTATGATTGGCATTCCCATAATGCAGCACCTTGCATTTATCTGAATTAAACTCCATCTGCCACTTCTCAGCCCATTGGTCCATCTGGTTCAGATCCTGTTGTAATCTGAGGTAACCTTCTTCGCTGTCCACTACACCTCCAATTTTGGTGTCATCTGCAAACTTAATAACTGTACCTCTTATGCTCGCATTCAAATCATTTATGTAAATGACAAAAGGTACAGGACCCAGCACTGATCCTTGTGGCACTCCACTGGTGTCAGGCCACTAGTCTGAAAAACAACCTTCCACCATCACCCTCTGTCTTCTACCTTTGAGCCAGTTTTGTATCCAAATGGCTCGTTCTCCCTGCATTCCATGAGATCTAATCTTGCTAATCAGTCTCCCATGGGGAACCTTGTTGAACGCCTTACCGAAGTCCATATAGATCACATCTTCTGCTCTGCCCTCATCAATCCTCTTTGTTTTTTGAGGAAGTAACAATCAAGTTTGTGAGACATGATTTCCCACGCACAAAGCCAGGTTGACTATCCCTAATCAGTCCTTGCCTTTCCAAATACATGTGAATCCTGTCCCTCAGGATTCCCTCTAACAACTTGCCCATTACCAACGTCAGGCTCACTGGTCTACAATTCCCTGGCTTGTCCTTACCACCCTTTTTAAACAGTGGCACCACGTTAGCCAACCTCCAGTCTTCCGGCACCTTACCGATGATCGATGATACAAATATCTCAGCAAGAGGCCCAGCAATCACTTCTCCAGCTTCCCACAGAGTTCTCGGGTACACCTGATCAGGTGCTGGGGATTTACCTGGGGGTGGGGGGACGGGGTTGAGGGTTGGGGGAAGGGGTTGAGGGTTGGGGGAAGGGGTTGAGGGTTGGGGGAAGGGGGTGGGTTGGGGGAAGGGGGGTGGGGTGCGGGGGGAAGGGGGCTGGGGTGGGGGAAAGGGGGAAAGGGGGATAGGGAGCCCAGAGCCTTGCTGAGCTCTCGCTGTCTGTCGAGATGACGGCCCCCAGCCCTCACTTACTGAATCAACTCCTCATTCACTTCCAGGCTGAACTTCCGAACTAGCTCCTCCTGACACCAGCGCAAGACAGACTCCGCATCACCACTCATCTTCCCCCCGCCACTACCACCTTCGTTCCACGCAGCAGCCATTGAACCGACCCGGAAATATTTCAGCCGCGGACACAGCACACGTAAACGGTGCAGCTCCTGTCTGTGCCCCGGACAAACTGCTCCCCCGGCTCCGCACTAACGTTCCGATCACAAAGACATCCAAGTGTTGTCTGAGTGAGCCCTTCCTTCACTCAAATCAAGAACCTTTATCTTCTAGAGAATGCCAAGGTAAATCAAAAACAGGATACATTATACTAAATAACTCGGTTTATTCTAACGACAGCGGCTATATTAGAAAGGGGTTTGATAATGTGTTATTTCAAAAACGGCATGCTCCTTCCAGACATCATTTTTTGCTTTGGTTGTGACAGACAATCATTCATAATATGACACTTTTTGTTTTAAATTTTAGAATATCCAAGACATCTTTCCCTCTGCTCTTCTTCAACATAGTGCGATGTGGGATCTATTACATTCACCAGAAGGGCTTTTGCCCGAAATGTCGATTTTCCAGCTCCTGGGATGCTGCCTGACCTGCTGTGCTTTTCCAGCATCACTTTAATGTTCAGCATCCGCAGTACCCACCTCCGCCCATTCATCAGAACAGGTAGGCCATACCTCAGTCTCACATCTTATCTGAAAAATACCACCTCCACCACCATGCAATGCTCCCTCAGTACTGTATTAGAATACCAACCAAGCATTTCCTGATCTCAAACCCTGGAAGAAAACCTTGAAATCCAGGACTTTGTGATTCAGTGTGCTACCAACTGAGCCACAGCTACATCATTGGGCTGTGTTTCACAAACTGGCAGCATGAAGATTACAAGATAGACCCATACTTACCAAGGTTGATGGTAGGCATCAGGTGAGCTCAGCCTCGTTCAGAGGGAATTTTTATTTTAAAAAAGTTCTCCTGTGGCAACAAAAGATACAAAGATACCAGATCACTCACATATTGATTATTCTGTGGATTCAGATGGAAGGATCAGTGATTAATAACCTATTTGAAAAAGAGCTATCAAATCCAAAATGTTTGTGAATATTTTCTCAGTTACTACTCCGTGGATAAGGAGTATTTCACCTGTGTTGTCACTCCAAATTGCAAGCCTAAAATGTGTGTTATTCTTCTAGCTGCTTTGGCTCAGTGGTAACAGTACTTTAGAAGTCTGAAACTTCAGGTTCCAAATTGGAGATTTGGTTAGAAAATCTCATTTGGCATTCACAATAAAATACTAAGGAAGTACTTTCAGGCAATATGTTAAGTTTAGGCAGAAATCCAGGTAGGATTATGATGCCCTTCAAGATGAAATAGCATACTGCCATTTATGATCTGAGCTCAGACACAAAGGACAGTCACGTGGGAGAAATATAGACAAGGGAAGCATGGATAGTTTCAATCAACCTGTTCAGATGCATGATGGTACACCTCTGATGCAAGTGGGACTTGAATCTCAGCATCTTGGCCAGTGGTATGGACACTATCACTGCACCGGAAGAGGGTGCTCCTGAGTCTGCTTTTTTAAAAAAATTAATCTATTTTTCTAATCAGCCTGTTCAAACATATTATTACACACCTCTAATGCAAGTGGAACTTGAACCCAGATCTTGTGGCTTTTGGCAGCATATTCAAAAGCAAAAATGAAGATCAGCTGACTTTGAAAATCAGGCCAGGTGTGTCCAGTTTGGGTTTAAACAGATTTCAGTTTGCCCAAGACGCGGAGAACTGCAGAGTGTTAAATGTTGTAGGGTCATTTCATTGTTGGAAAAAAGTGATTTAGAGAAAGACTTGTTCAGACTCACTGATTTTGGACCATGTTATATTTCATAGACACATGAATGTTGCTGAGAGGATTCAAATCAGTAACACCTAAACTCTTAATTACCAACACATGATTAAACAGGAACAGCAAACAATGATGTACAATATAACAATGGCCTTTTGTACTGCACCTTATCGTGTCGGTTGTGATTGAATCATGTTTCCATATGTGCATTGCATTTTGTGTACCTCTGGAGAGAGTTAATTTTGCTGGAGATGCTGGCATGTGGGTTGTCTTTTATGCACTGTTTTTTGGCTACTCGCTGTGTGTTTTTATTTGTAGGATTGTGATGTGGTTTATTTTGTTGGTTCTGTGTACTGCTTTTCCAGTTGGTTATGGAGGGGACTTTGCTTTTGAGACCCTTTCTGTTGTAGCTTTTTTTTTATTGTTAACTGTTAGTGTCATGCATATGGCCACTCGGGTAGGTGCCCAACTGGTGGTTGGGACCAAGGCTGTAGGACCTCTTACCTTGCAAGAGTTCCTGCTAGCCACCCCCACACACTGAGGCTCAAAAGACTGGGTGGAACAGGCATGCCCACAGCTGATACAGATTCTTCTGTGATTAGAAAACATTATAACTAGTGCCCAAGTGGTTCTTGAACCAGCTGGCCACAGCCAATGGACTTGGGAGGCACTGGCTCTTGAGGTGACCGGCCACAGCCAGTGTGCCTTAGGCTCCTGACTCTTGGGGGAAAAAAACAAAAGTATAACAACTGCCTACCGTTTACACAGATATTTTGTTGGCCTAGTCATCTGTCAGTCAAATTGGACCGTAAGCTAATTGGATAAGTAAATTACTTCATGCATAAAATTATATCCAAAAGATAACAAAATTAACATTGGAGTGCAGAGATGGAACGTGGTTTAAAGGCAAAATAAAGTTGTCATAGTCCCAGAAGACCACAGGGCTGCTCTTTCATTGGACAGAGAAATGACTGGTGGTAGTTTAACCTAAGGGTCACCACATCTCAGACAAGATGAGAGGTTGAAGGGAGTTTTTCATGGTAACCTCAGCCAATGTGGGAATTGAACCCATTTTGCTGGTGTCACTCTGCATGACAAACCAGCTATCCAGTCGATGGTTCAGAATGGTATACATAGTTGCAACAAGGAGAAAAGTTTGAAGGAGCAATGATAGCATCA
The DNA here is from genome assembly GCF_020745735.1 of Hemiscyllium ocellatum. Lineage (NCBI taxonomy): Eukaryota > Metazoa > Chordata > Chondrichthyes > Orectolobiformes > Hemiscylliidae > Hemiscyllium > Hemiscyllium ocellatum. The sequence goes on from NC_083442.1 coordinate 13,524,790, forward strand.
GCCAAATAGAAATAGGAAAATTATGACTTGACACAGATTGGAAAAGGGAAAGTTGAGTAAATTATGATTTGTCCTGACAAACCTTTCCTTTTGGTCTAATTTTAGTAAAATATTTTTATGAGTAAATGTTATTTCCTATATATGTTTACTTCAGCGTCTTCCATCATGCAGTGAAGGGGAATTTAACAGATACGGCATATCTTCTTTAACTTCCATACTTTTGTCCACCAGTTGCAAAATGTACTTTTTGCCTCAGCAGACTTGTTGCAAAGTGAGAAGTGAAAGAGCTGCCCCTCCTTTCCATCTTGAACATGACTAGGTAGAAAGTGAGGACTGCAGATGCTGGAGATCAGAGTCAAGAGTGTGGTGCTTGAAAAGCACAGCAGGTCAGGCAGCAGCCGAGGAGCAGGAGATTTGACGATTTGGGCAGTGATGAAGGGGTCATGTCCGAAACATCGATTTTCTTGCTCCTCAAATGCTGCCTGACCTGCATGACTAGATTCTTGTGGGCGGCACGGTGGCACAGTGGTTAGCACTGCTGCCTCACAGCGCCAGAGACCCGGGTTCAATTCCCTCCTCAGGCGACTGGCTGTGTGGAGTTTGCATGTTCTCCCCATGTCTGCCCGGGTTTCCTCCGGGTGCTCCGGTTTCCTCCCACAGTCCAAAAGATGTGCGGGTCAGGTGAATTGGCCATGCTAAATTGCCCGTAGTGTTAGGTAAGGGGTAAATGTAGGGGTATGGGTGGGTTGCGCTTCGGCGGGTCGGTGTGGACTTGTTGGGCCGAAGGGCCTGTTTCTACACTGTAAGTAATCTAATCTAATCTAAATTCTGGATTAGTAGTGCTGGAAAAGCACAGCAGTTCAGGCAGCATTCGAGGAGCAGTAAAATCGACGTTTCGGGCAAAGTTTTACCTGCGTGACTAGATGTTGTTCTATCTTTGTCGTGTCCAGTTCTATTGTTTGTCAACACTGCCCCACCCTCCTTTCTTTCTGTTAGCCTGGAGTGATCATGTTGATTGTGATGACAGGCCTTCTCAACTCTGGTGTTTCCACAACATATATGATCATTGTTTGACTAATGTTAGATACCTTTTTAGCAGCTGATTGATGGGTAGCACTTAAGGAAGTTAAGTATTCACAATGATCAAAACCATTTCCTTTATCTTACTTCAAATGTGAACATTGTGTGGATATGGACGCTGAAATCATGTGCCCAATCTATAATTCAATAAGTATTTTCCAAACAAAAATAGATTTTGTCTTAAGATCGTAGAGACGTACAGCACAAAAGCAGGTCCTTTGGTCCAACTCGTCCATGCCAACTAGATACCCTAAACTAATTTAGTCCCATTTGCCAGCACTTGGCCCATATCCCTCCAAACTCTTACTGTTCATATAGCCATCCAGATGCCTTTTAAATGTTGTCATTGTACCAGCCTCCACCACTCTTTCCAGCAGCTCATTCCACATAGTCACCACCCCCTCTGCATGAAAAAGGTGTCCCTTAGGTCACCTTTAAATCTTTCCCCTATGACCTTAAACCTATGCCCTCTAGTCCTTAGCAATACTTGTGACCAAAAACATTCATTCACAGTGAATTTACCATTCTCAATGCTTTGTAACTTTCCATCTCAATTTGCTGAAAATAATGTTTAAAATTAATATCAAGGAGGGGCACAGTGGGTCAGTGGTTAGCACTGCTGCCTCATAGCACCAAGAACCAGGGTTCGATTCCACCATTGGTTGACTGTCTGTGCAGAGTCTGCACATTCTCCCTGTATCTGTATGGTTTTCCTCCAGTACTCCGGTTTCCCCTCTCAACCCAAAGATGGGCAGGTTAGGTGGATTACCCAGAGGACATCAGGGTTACACAGATAGGGTAAGGGGATGGGTCTGGGTGGGATGCTCTTTGGAGGGTTGGTGTGGACATCTTGGGCCAAATGGCCTGCTTTTGCACTGTAGGGATTCTATGATTATAATAGGCAACACAAAGGAACAATCATCCTTTGGATCACTGTCCAAACAGAAGATTTGAGACTGGCCCAAAAGGAGGTAACTCCCACTGTAATGACTGCATCTGTCACAACTTTCCTTCCCCTCACCTCATGTAATAACATTAAAATAACAGGTTTTAAAGGTGGACTTAAAGATTTTCCTGCTGTATTTTCACTGTGTTAATTTTGTGGGTGATTGTTGTCAAATACACCCCTCTGGCTATTAGTAATTTTAATCTATCTTAATTATTGTAAAGTCAGTTTTTCTATGGAGTGTGTGTCAATGTGTCGATAATTTAAAATGTTCTGCCACTCTCCTGGCCAATCCTGAACTTTCAGGTGAGCTTGTTGAAAGATCAAGGTTTTTGTTTGTTGTGGGCGGAGGATTTGAAATGTTTGTTTACCCTCCCTGCACGTCTCAAGTAGGGCCAATTCTCAACTGCAGTTGTCTTTTAAAAATTTCAAAAGCATATATGCAAATAAATCCCAAGAGAAAGCTATCAGTTAAGATTAGGAACAAAGGACATAGGAGCAACAAAAGAATGAAACTAGGCAGACCACCTAACATCAATCTAGGCACCTGAAAAGACAACAGCAGAAATAGCTCTATCGAGCCTGCAAAGTCATCCTTACTAACATCTGGGAGCTATTGTCAAAATTGGGGGGCGCGCTCTCATGCACGGGTCAAGCAACAGCCTGATATAGTTGTACTCATGGAATTATGCCTTGCAGACAATGCCTCAGACATCACCATCACCATCACCATCCCCAGATATGTTCAGTTCCACCAGCAGTAAAGACCCAGCAGGCATGGTGGCACTGAGGTGTACAGTCAGGAGGGAATTGCCCCACAAATCCTCAACATTGACTCTGGACGATTTGGACCAAAGGGTCTGCTTCCGTGCTGTACACTTCTATATTTTTAGACAGTCCCTGAAAATAATGATGACTTTCTTTTACTTGAGAGTTGTGGGTTCTGAGGTGGCTAAACAGTCAAATGCTGGACCTACAAGTGGGACAGGTGTTATTTGAAGAAGTGGGTGCTGGAATGTTCAGTTTTCATGTATTATTTCCGGTGTCTGTGCTTGGCCTTTAACTGTTTGCTCAGTTGGCTGGATAGCTAGTTTGCGAAACAGTGTGATGCCAACATTGCAGGTTTATTTCTGACACTGGCTAAGGTCACCATGAAGGCCTTCTCAACCTCACCCCTTGCCTGAGGCCAGGTAAAACTCAACAAAATCATTTATTTCTTTCTATGGACTTCTGGGGCTATGATGACTTTCTTTAAAAACCCATTTAAAAACAACAAACCCCTTCTCCTTCCCCCAGTCCCACTGAGAATGATGGTTGCTGGGTTTGGGGTGGAACATCTGGAATGAGGACTTGACATCATCTTGGCAAATATTTCACTCACATTTATAATTTACCTTGAATTAATTGTAGAAAAAATATATACCCATACTTCTTGATGGAATTAAATAGTATGCTTAAAAGTGGGTGGTTCTTTTTTTCCTGCTAGAGCTGTGTTTGGGGAAGGGTACACAGTTCCTCGTGGATACAAAAAGAATAAATTTTCAATCTACCTCCTGATCAAAGGCAAGAAATTTGCTCCATGTGCACAACTGAATATTAAACTCCAAGACTGACAACACAATTGTTAGGGATGGACAAAGAAAAATTCATCAACTTCCTCCAACAAAATGGCCACAAATTCTCATTCACACACAACATCTACATATATGACGTGCAGTGCAAGTGTCTTCATTGGGAAGCATAGGATATCCTGTTGTCAATTACCATTTACTCTGAGTAATTGTCAAAGGTCATTTATTTTATGTCCAAAGTTCACAGCCCAAACTAAACTTAAAAAAAAACACTGGCACATTTGGAAGTTGTGCATGTTTAAAAAAGTTAATCAATTTTCTTCCATTTGAAGTTTGAACCTACATTTAGCAAACTTAATCTTGCATGATATCATCGTCAAAGCCTCTTCCGTGTTCAAGTGGCAAGAAACCAATGCAGGTTTACGAAGAAAAGGTGGGTGTTTGGCACCAAGTCAAAATCATCAGAGAGCTGGTGCAGACTTGATGAGTTGAATGGCTTTATTCTGTGATTTAATGATTCTGTGAACATGAAAGAATAATTCTTGTTTCAGAGCCAACTACCAAACAATCAAATCCAGAATCTAATGCTGTGGGGAGATAAATACAAATCCCACCCAGCCATGCAGGAGGAATTTAAATTCAATGAATAAATTTGGAATTAAAAAGTTAGTGTCACTGCAAAATCCATCTAGTCTACTAGTGCCCTTTAGGGGAGAAAACTCCACCATCCTTACCCAGTCTAGTCTTCATGTAACTCTAGAAATTTGACTCTTAACTGCCCTCTAAAATGATCAAATAAGCCACTCAATTCTGGGCCAGTTAGGGACAGGCAACAAATGCTCTCACCAACATATGAACAAGGAATAAGAGTAGGGCACTTCACCCCTCGGGCCTGCTCTGCAATTCAATAAGGTCATGGCTGGTCTAATTTTAAACTCAACTGTACATTCTTGCCTAATTTTTCAACCCCTTGGTATTCAAGGATCTGTCTACCTCGGCCTTCAAAATATTTAAACTGTTTGCATCCACCGCTTCACCCACATCCCGGGAAGGACTTTTTAAAAAAGACAAGGATCCACATCGTAGACTACTTAACAAGGTTGGATCACATGGAATACAGGGAGAACTAGCAATTTGGATTCAAAATTGACTAGAAGGTAGGAAACAGAGGGTGATGGTGGAGGGATGCTTTTCAGACTGTGACCAGCATTGTGCTGCAGGGGTGAGTGCTGGGTCCAGTGCTTTTTTATCATTTGTGTAATGATTTGGATATTAACATAGGTATGGTTAGTAAATTTGCAGATGAGACCAAAATTGGAGGTATGGTGGACAGCAAAGAAAATTACATCACAGTACAACATTATCTTAATCAGACGGACCGATGGGCCAAGAGATTTGCTCCACGTGTACAACTGAATAATAAACTCCAAGACTGACAACACAATGGTCAGTAAGATAACGAAAAATTCATCAACTTCCTACAACAAAATGGCCACAAATTCTCATTCACACACAACATCTACATATATGACGTGCATTGGGAAGCATAGGATATCCTGTTGTCAATTACCATTTACTCTGAGTAATTGTATTTACTAGAGCAAATCAGTGCAGGACTTATACCCTTAATGGTAAGATCCTGGGGCATGTTGCTGAACAGAGAGACTGGATTGCAGATTCATACTTCCGTGAAAGTAGAGTCGCAGGTAGACTAGGTAGCGAAGAAGGCGTTGAGTACGCATAACTTTTTTAGTCGGTGCATTGCATGTAGGAATTGGGAGGTCCTGTTGAGGCTGTACAGGACACTGGTTAGGCCACTTTTGGAATACTGCATTCAGTTCTGGTCTCCTTGCTATAGGAATGTCATCAAACTCGAAAGGGTTCAGAAAATATTTAGATTAGATCACTTACAGTGTGGAAACAGGCCCTTCGGCCCAACAAGTCCATACCGACCCACCGAAGCGCGACCCACCGAAGCGCAACCCACCCATACCCCTACATTTACCCCTTACCTAACACTACGGGCAATTTAGCATGACCAATTCACCTGACCCGCACATCTTTGGACTGTGGGAGGAAACCGGAGCACCCGGAGGAAACCCACGCAGACATGGGGAGAACGTGCAAACTCCACACAGTCAGTCGCCTGAGTCAGGAATTGAACCCGGGTCTCAGGCGCTGTGAGGCAGCAGTGCTAACCACTGTGCCACCGTGCCGCCCACTACAAGGATATTGCTAGGGTTGGAGGGGTTGAGCTATAGAGAGAGGCTGAATAGGCTGGGGTTGTTTTCTCTGGAGCGTCAGAGGCTGAGCAGTGGCCTTAGAAGTTTATAAAATCATGAGGGGTATATATAAGATGAACAGTCAATGTTTTTTTACTGAGGTCAAAAATCATATGGCACCAAGTTGTAGTCCAACAGATTTATTTGAAAACACAAGTTTTCAGAGACTCGTTCCTTTTTCAGGTACCCGTGACCTGAAGGAGCACGGCTTTGAAAGCTTGTGTTTTCAAATAAACCTGTTGGACTATAACCTGGTGACATGTGACTTTTGACCTTGTCTAACCCAGTCCAACACCAGCACCTTCATATCTTCTTTTCCACAGGATAGGGAAGTCCAAAATTAGAGGACATAGTTTTAAGGTGAGAGACGTAAAATTTAAACAGGACCTAAGGGGCAATTTTTTCAGGCAGAGGGTAGTGCGTGTATGGTGTGAACTGCAGGAGGAGTTGGTGGAGGCTGGTGCAATTCAATATTTAAATGGCATCTAGATGTGTATTTGAATAGGAAGCGTTTGGAGGGATTAGGGTCAAATGCTGGCAAAGGTTAATTTAAGCTGAAAATGTGTTGATGGAAAAGCGCAGCAGGTCAGGCAGCATCCAAGGAACAGGAGATTCGACGTTTCAGGCATAAGCCCTTCTTCAGGAAAGAAGGGCTTATGCCCGAAACGTCGAATCTCCTGTTCCTTGGATGCTGCCTGACCTGCTGCGCTTTTCCAGCAACACATTTTCAGCTCTGATCTCCAGCATCTGTAGACCTCACTTTCTCCTAAAAGGTTAATTTAAGGTTAGCATGGATGAGTTGGACCAAAGGGTCTGTTTCCACGCTATACATTTCTATGACTCTAACAATGTATTTTTATAACTTTTAAACCATCTGATAGTTGCACTGTTATTTGAGGTGAAAATTACAAAGAGAGGAAATGAAAGATATGATTAAAATTCTACCAAGTAAATAATCAAGTATTATTGTCACATGTACCTAGGTACAATGAAAAGTTTTCTTTTGCATGCAATAGGGTCAAATCATACCATACAAAGTGTATTAGGATAATAGAAGATAACGAAGAATACAATGTTACAGCTGCAGTGAAGGCGCATAGACAGCGAGATCAACATTAAATTTAAAATTTGAGAGGTCAATTCAGAAGTCTATTAACGGTGGTAAGAAGCTATTAAAACTATTTGTATGTGTACGCAAACTTTTAAATCATCTCTCAGACAGAAGAAGGTGGAAGGGAGTATAGCCAGGGTGGGAGGGGTCTTTCACTATGTTGGTTGCTTTCTGGAGGCAGCAGGAAGTATAGCAAACGGATGGAAGGTTGCTTTACATGGTGGACTTGGCTGTGTTCACAACTCGTAGTTTCTTGCGGTCTTTGGAAGAGCAGTTGCCTTATTACACAGTACTGCATTCGGACTGGGTGCTTTTTATGGTGCAACTATGAAAACTGGAAAGTCTTTGTGGAGCGTGTCAAATTTCCTTAGCCTCCTGTGGAAGTAAAGATGTTGTGCTTTCTTGACCATTGTGTTGACATGAGTGGACCAGGACAGATTGTTGATAAGCACTCAATCTCTTTTTTTATATTCTGTCTTATCATTGCTTGAGATACACTGTACGATGGTGTCGTCAGTAAACTTGTAAATGGAGTTGGGGTGGAATTTGGCCACACAGTCATAATTGTATAGGGAGCATGGTAGGGTGCTGAATACACAGCCTTGAGTGACACCAGTATTGAGGATTATGGTGGAGGTGTTGTTGCCGATTCTTACTGATTGTGGTCTATGGGTGAAGAAGTTGAGGATCCAGTTACAGAAGAGAGAGTGTGGGGGTCTATGTCATGCAGTTTAGAGATGAATTTGTTTGGAATTGTGGTACTGAAGGCTGAGCTTTAGTCAATAAGCAATGGACTTGCAGAAATGACTTTGTAGAAATTGGATCCATCAATTAAAATTATAATCACAATTGCCCTGACATTCATTCTAACTGCCCTGGGTAAAACTAAACCTTCAATTACTGAAGTTAAGTCAGCAAACAATAAAAGCCGGGAAAATGAAAGTCCCGCCAATCTACCGAGATTCCCATTGGTCTATTCCCTGTCAATCACGTAAGTTTGCTCGATAATTGGATAATCACGTAAATCAATCCATTTATGCGCGGGAGATATAAAACAACTTTAATGAAAGGAAATTTCAGTTTCTCCTTATCTCCTACCGAAATGCCAGTGGATTCATTCAATACATTCTACTTTAAAAAGTGTTCTTTCTCAGAATTATTGCAAATGTGAAATAAAACCCCGCTTTCCCGCCACACACAGCCCGCACCCACCCCACCCTCAAAGCCGCCTGTTGATTGGTGAGTAGGTGCGGACGGTTTTATGAGACCCACGCTCTGATTGGCGCGCCTCGGGAGGAGGAACGATCCGAGACGCTGGGTTGGGCAGCAATCCCCGCACCCGCCAAAAAGATGCCGGCCAATCGCGGGCCGCGATTGGCCGAGGGGAGAAGGCGCGAGCCGGGGCGGCCGGTTTAAAAGGGGAGAGGCGGGAGTGGCGCGAGCCTGTGGCCCCGCTCTAACCACCCCCGTGACGAAGATGGTCCGCACCAAGGCTGACAGCCCGTCCACCTCCACCGGCTCCTTTCGTAAAGGTGAGGGGAATGCAAACAGACCGTCCGCCCCCACCCACTCCCCTCCCCGGACTCCTGGCAGCATCAGTCTGTCCCTTTCCCCAACATCCGTCTGCCGGTATGGGGCGGGAGATGTCGAGCGGGCGCCGCCATCGCCGCCTTTCCCCCTTAAACCGCCGGTGTTACTGCGGACCTGAATTGTCTCGCCCGTGACCCGGGATCTTTGGCGGACCCGCTTCTATCTTTACATCCTTTTGTTTTTGGAGGGGAGGTTTGTCTTTTATTTTAGTACACCGTGCTCCCCGCGGGAATCGGTGTGTGAGGTGGACGGCTCCCTGGCAATCCCTTCACACACTGTCCCTCTTGGTTATTTTACACCAACGTGGTCACCTTTTGGCGGTTTGACCAAGGTCAGGGTCCAGCGGGGGGGGGGGTTTGGTCTTTAATTCTTCCCCTTACCCCACTCTCCTCAACAATCGGCTGCCTCTTTAAGTATTAAATAGCGACCTTTTGTGGTAAGTCACCTTTCACAAGTGGGTTCTCAACAACATCCCACTTAAGAATTAAACGGTATGACCCAGAGCTTTGTCCGAAGACTCTTTTAAAGCCAAATTTATTTAAAAAGCTATGTACCTGTCTGACATCGCAACCGATCAGGAAGCAAATCCGAGATGACCTTGTTGGACTGGAAATGTTAACATCCTTTTTCTTTCTTGTTTCCACAGATGCTGCTGAGTCTCTCCAGCGCATTCTGTTTTTGTTCCAGGTCAAGCAGCATCAGTTAAAGCTTCAGGTCCAGTTTATATCAGTTGAAAAGACTTAGATTGGGTTTTGAGCAAGTGGAAGAGAGGCAGGAGCACAAAAGGGAAGGTGTATTGAGAATCAATGACACTTAATGGATTGGATTAAATGAAATGAGGCTTGATGCTGAGCACTTGATTATTGGTTTTAATGTCTGTATCGACTCTCTTTTGGTCACCACAGAACCACTGATTTAAGCCTTGAAAGTATACTTAATCTACATTGCTCTAATTTGCAGTCACGTACTCCCTTTAATATAGTGACCCAGAGTTGTTTTCAGGAGTGCATCAGCCTGTCAATACCGAACCAAAGGAGGTTACATTTTAAGTCTGGGGCAACTAACCAAAAGCTTGGTATGTAAGAGATCTTGGTAAGATCTTCAGAGAAGTCACTACAGTGGCTGATCTTAGACCGCTGAAGTGAGGATTTTATTTTGCCTGATTTTTTTGTTGAAAATCCTGCATTTGATTTGCATCAGGCACCAGAAGAATTGGTTTGTCTTGATTGAAATTTTTGTCTTGTCTTTTAATACTGCAAGAATCAGAACTTAGGTGTCCTCTTTCCAAATGGCAACGTTTGGATGTGGGATGAAATTCAATATTTTGAAGCTTGCAGGTAATACAGAACTAAATAGGGATATCTTTAGAGATCAGTTTCAAGACAATTTGGGTGAGAATATGGCACGTGGAGTGTAATGTGAAAATGTAGGATATTTCTGAATAGTAGCTTGGTTAAACAATATTTCAAATGCTATGCAATTTTGGTCTCCCATTTTATTAACTTTCTCTTTGGAAAGAGTTGACATTCCCTGTAAGCTGCATAACCACTGGGTGGTATTCTGTATGATGTTTAGAGGAAGAAGTTTAGGCCATGTTTGGAAGGAGTGTGAAGATTCACTAGATTGGTCCCCAGGTTGGCAGGACTGCCCTATAAAGAAATTGGGCCAAACTTGTCAGGCCCCTTTTGAGTCATTCTGACCATGGGTTGCATCCTCGTTCTGGCTTTCTGCTTTCTTGAAGCAACCAATGACTGTCCTGGTTGCAGAAGTCACATCTTATGTGACCTTCGATCTGCTAGAACTGCTGCACCTGTTGATGCCCCATTGTCTGCTGCAGTGATCATTAGCTTCTTTTCCTCTGTTTTTGAGGTGTTGGTTCAGGGTGCTTCTCCATCTCGTGCGGTCAGCTGCAAGGTATTCTCAGAACTTAACGATATCAAGCACCTTCTTGTCCCTTCTACTGACATCCTTGTAGCGCAGCTGGGGACACCAGTGGGCCTCTTTCCAGATGCGATGCAAGCTCTCCCTAGAGGGTATCCTTTGGGATGAGGCTCTTGTCCGTGCAGTGGATGTGGTCCTGCCACTACAGTGTCTGCTGCCTGAGCAGAGGACCATTACAAAACCTGTATTCTTTGGATTTCTGAATGTGATCTCATCGAAACCTAACAAATACTTGGTTGTAGATGCAGGTAAGATATTTACATTGATATAGGAACAAATACAGACCATTCAGTCTGCTCTGTCATTAATGACACTGGCTGAGCTGAACTCTCAATTTCCCCTTTCCTGAACCCTGATTACCTTAGATTAAAAATCAGTTTTAACCTTGATTGGAGAGTTGAGAGCTAGGGAAATAATTTGTACAGGGGAACTTTCTTAATGACTTCATAATTTTCTCTCCCAATGGTCTCTAGAAACTGCGTTTGAATATGCTTATAGTGTTAGATTTGGTTACTAATAATGTAAAGTTTTATGGTTTAAAGGCATTGAAGTATTTTCTCAGTCATAATGGAAAATTTTGTACAAAAGCACTTCTCTGAACAGAAGCTTCCATGTGAATTGAAGATTGATCTAAACTGGTAGGACTGCAAATTAGATGTACTGTTCTTAATTTAGTAAAACTGAATTTAGTAGAAGTACTTTTTTTTTTCTTTACCTAATCCAGGATTGGTGATTGTTCACAATCCATGATATTCTTTTATTGAGAAAAATCCTGACTATAGTCAATAGGAACCAGTCTCTTCTGGTCTTCCTCTTCTAGTTCAACATTCTAGTTGCCACTGACCTTGGAGATGCTTGCTTGAGTATTGTCCTTACTTAATTTTATTTGCAACATACTGGTACCTTGGTTAAGAACCAAACAAATCTGGGCCTTTGTAAAAATCACTAACTGGACTCTTGAGCTTTAGTATAGCTTCTCATGTAGGAGAGACCCATGCAATTACCTTTTTGTTTTAACAGCTGTTGCTGCCAGAGCGCCAAGGAAGGCACTTGGATGTGCAAGTACAGCCAATGTCTCCCTAACATCTCCTGGAAAAAAGGGTATGTATTGAACAGTTCTTGAACAAACAGTAGCCTACAATCTCTGCAAAATAACAGGTATTAGCAGTGATTCAGACTTGTCAAAGATTTCTCACATTCATTTCAATCGTTAAACTTGGTTTTTTAAAGCTTGTATCGAATTGGTTTTGGATTTTCAGTTTTCACTTGCACAATAAAACTTAATATTTGGATGATCAACATGGGGCAGGGAGAGAATGAAAGGGCCTTTAAAGAGGAAAGGTGTCCTGATAAGGCTGTAAAGAATCAGGAGTCCATCTTTAGATGGGAAACTCCAAATTTTTGGTGGGAACAAACTTCTGTCTACTCAATCTCCATCTTCAACTTTAAAGATGAAATGTCTGTCTCCCTCTTATTCTGTTTATTAGACAACTATTAAGGATGTGGTGTGCCAGCAAGACTGAGGTGAGTTAGCTTGCATGGTCACCAACTCTGAAGGCTATAATTGAATTATTCATCAGGAGGGTTAGTGAATTTCATCCATCTATTTATTTCAAGCTTGGAAAGTTTTCACAACCTGATCTAATGGGTTTTTTTAATGCAAGATGACAATGAAGGCTTGCTGCAAGCTCTGATTAATGGGGCTTGTTTTTGTGCTTAACAGAAAACAAATATGCTGGTGGGAACCCAGTATGTCCAAGACCAACACCAAAGTGGCAGAAAGGGATTGGAGAATTCTTTGGTCCTTTCAAACAGCCTGGAAAGGAGAATACAGAGCCCTCAGATATCAGCAGTAGCAGCAAGGCTGGAACAAGTAAAGCTCCAAGGAGGTAAATTTTACCACTCACTCATCCAAAGGTGCTCTATGGCTTGATGTGGTTCTAAGCTAGACTGTCCTCTGGTCTTGATTCAAATGGCTTCTTTCAGCTCAGTTGGGCATATTGATAGATCTTTTCCTGAATACTGAAAAGATCGTTCCCACTGTTTGCTCCTTCAGACGTGGGAGTATGATTTTTAAAATGGTCAGCTGTGTGATCATAACTTCAGACTTTTACATCCAAGATACTGTAGCTTCCTTCAAATATCAGATTTCACCTTCAGCAAGGGCACTCTTTTCCTTGAGATAATACCTTTCTGGCTTGAAGCTTTTTACAACTTGCTGCTGTAATGCTGTTATGGAAGAATTGCCTTAAGGGTTGTAGCAATCTAACCACTGAATTAAATGATCTTAGGATGATTGCTTCCAAGCCAACACTGTCCATCTAAGATTTAATATTTTCAAGGAAGTACAAAACTGCATTTTGGGCATGTTTTCTTGGAAATAATTTACTGATGTATTTGCTCTGCCTAGGGCACGTGTTCTGCCTGAGGACTCTGCGGAAGCAGCTTCAGATGAAGAGAACTGAATACCACTTGCCCACACCACGTCTAATACTTGAATCGATCTTCCTTGACGTGTATATTTGTATATATGTCTATTGCTAAGTAGTATGGATTTCTTAGTTGTCTTGTACAGAGTTAAAATACCATTAAAAGCCATAACGATGCAATCAATTTAAAAGCTACCAGTTGAATATTTTGGTCCAGGGCCAGTGATCCTTGAGCAAAATGAAACTACATAATTATTTGTTTTATTAATCTTTTTGACCTATACTTGTGTTGATGGGTGGGGTTAGAAATGAAACTTCATGAACCAAGACCTATAACCTATCTTGTGAATTTGCTGTATTTTTACAATTATCTTTTATAATAAATTTTTAAGCTGTGCCAAACTATAAATATTGAGCAAGTCTCACTCTGGATCACATGTTGAAACTTTCTAATGAGATCATGTATTTATTAGAAGGACTATTCCTGGCTTTGTTCTTCATGTATTCATTTCCTGACTTCAGTGCTTCAAAATTCCAACAGTGAAAGAATAGCAATACATTGCCAATCTTGTGTGGCTTGGAGGGGAATGTGCAGTATTCAGTATTTGCTGTCATTCTAGATGGTGGTCAATTTGGAAGGTGTTGTGTAAGGAGTGTTGGTGGCCTCCAGTGTCTTGTAGCTGTAGTACACTACTACTCTACAGGAGCAGTGAAATTTTCATTTTAAATTTTAAATGGTTGCTTTCTCCTGAACAGTTGAGCTGCTGCATTATTGTTGGAACTACCATCATCCAGGAAGTAGGGAGTATTTCATAACTGCCTGACCTCCACCATGTGAGTGGCAGACAGACTGTAGGACATCAGGTGATGTAACTTGAATGATTCCCAGCCTCTGACCTGCTCTTGTCGTCAGTGTTTAAATGGCTGCCTCCATGGTCTTCTCCAGAATGTTGGCTGTGGAGGGTACAGTGGCCAGGTTAATGGGTAATGGTTAAATTCTCATTGGTCACTGCTATGTACTTGACAAATATTTGCCACTTTGTCAAAGTAAATAGTCTATTGTGGTATTTGGGCATAAACTAATTAAGGATGAATAGTGATCAATGAACACCATCTTTTGTGTGGAGAGAAGGTCAGTTGAAACAACTGAAAATATTTGGACTGGAGACATTTATCCCCGCAGACTCCTGCAATGATGTCTTGTGGTTGAAGCTCTGTCATCTCCACTTCAACAGTTTTCCTTTTGTGGTATTGGAATGTCTCTGGCCAGCAGGCTTTGTTATGCTAGTGCTCCTTGATTCTAGTCTCACTGTACCTTTTTTGAGTCCAGTACAGTAGGAGAAAGTGAGGGCTGGAGATTAGAGTCAAGGCTGCTGTTGGAAAAGAACAGGTCAGGCAGTATCTGAGGACCAGGGGAATTGACATTTTGTCTAATGTTTAAGGTGCTGCCTAATCACCTGTGCTTTTTTAGCACCACATGCCACTCAGGAGCTGAGTGGCCATGGTAGAACCCAGTTTCAGTGAGCAGATCATTGCCAAGTAAATGCTGCTCGATTGTACTAAACAAATTTCTGATTGCAAGTTAACCGGTAGTATTTGACAAGGTTGGGTTTCTCTTTTGTGTATAAGACATACCTGAACAAACTCATTGCTGCTACTGAGTCTGAGAATGCTACTACTAAGGTAGTCTTGCCCTCTATTGTATTCAGCATGATGCATTGACTTGTCAGGGGCCACTATGTAGTAATTGTTTTTTTTTTTGCCTGATTGGACTTAACGTGATCTTGGATAAATCCTGATGACATGGCAATTCCTATCAAATTTTCTACCTTGCAGGGAGTGGCAGAGGAATCAATTATGTGGGGCAGGTTCAAGGCAATGGATAGGAGTTTTGGATGAGGAAGACACTGGAGGGAATCTGGAACTCTGCTTGTAAAGGTGGTAAAGGCAGAAGCCCTCAAACATAAAAAGATGTGGATCTAAAGAACAATGGTGAATGTATGTTTTTATGGTCACTTGATTAATTTCAGAATGTCTAAACTCAAATTGCATAATCTACTATCTTGGCATTTGACCTGATGTTCCACAGAGCACTGTAAATCTTGGGATTATTGGTGCAATAACAATACCATGATCACCTTCAGTGACCTATACAGGAGTAAGAGTATTGCTGCTTTTCCAACTTTAAATCTGTAGTTAATCCACTTTAAAACTCTACTTTTGTAAACTTTGCCCTGTCAATAACAAATTAAACTTAATGGTGTTTTTGGAAAATCAGACCCAACATATCACTGCAAGAATTTCTTAAGCGTATCCGAAAGTTGAACAGCAGCTGCTTCATCACTGACCTTCACTTCATAAAATCACAGGTGCACAATGTTCATCTCAATTTAAGTTTTTTTCAAAGCATCTCCCAATCCTACTTTTGAAGGGCAAAAAGGTTAGATATGGAAACACCATTAACTCCATGTTTGACTATATCAGTCTGACTTGAGCATCTGTCATTAGATCAAAATCCTGCATTTCCTCTAACAGCACTGTTTTTGTATTTTTGCCATCTGACCTGTTGTGGTTCAAGAAGGATAAGCAAGGGGCAGGAAGAACATAGCATCAGGAGGTGGCGAAGTAGAAGTATCTGGTGTGACCCTTCTTCAGGACTCAGGTTCAAGAAGAGTGATTATGGATGGACAATAAATTGCTGTTCTAGCTGATGGCATCCACAACATTAGAATTACCAAAAAATATATTTTTCCAGTGCATTAATTCAGGTACTCAAATTGAGCTGTAAAAATCCAAAGGTAGTATTTCCAAAGGAAAAAGTGAGGACTGGAGATCAGAGTCGAAGAGTATAGTGCTGGAAAAGTGCAACATCTGTGGAGCAGGAGAATTAACGTTTCAGGCTTAAGCCCTTCATCAGAAATGAGGCTTGTGGTCCAGGGCTGAGAGATAAATGGTGTTGGGGGAAGGTACCTGGGAAAGCAATAGTTGGAGGTGGGGGTGAAAGTGATAGTTTGAAGAGGAGGGTGGAGCAGATAGGTGGAAAGGAAGATGGACAGGTAGGACTGTCCAAAAAGGCAGTGCTGAGTTGGAAGGTTGAGACCAGGATAAGGTTGGGGAAGGGGAAACTGGGAGTCTGGTGAAATCCACATTGATCTCGGGTGTTTGAAGGTTCCCAAGGCAGAAGAGGTGGTGTTCTTCTTCCAGGTGTTGGGTGTTTACTGTTTGGCAATGGAGGAGGCGTGGGACCTGCATCTGTGGTGAAATGTGAAGGGGAATTAGTGTTCAGCCACAGGACAGTGATGTTGGTGTGGGTGTGCCAGAGACTTTCTCTGAAATGAACAGCAAGTTGGCATCCTGTCTCCCCAATGTAGAGGAGACTACATTGGGTGCAATGGATGCAGTAGATGTGTGTGGACATACAGGTAAATTTCTGATGGATGTGGAAGGATCCTTTGGGGCCTTGGACAGTGGTGAGGGGGCAGGTGTGGGCACAGCTTTTGTATTTCTTACGATGGCAGGGGAGGGTGGGGGCATGGACCTAACAAGGGAGTCACGGAGGGAATGGTGTCTCTGAAACACAGATAGGGTGGAGAGGCAAGTATATCTCTGGTGGTGGGGTCTATTTGTTGGTGGTGGAGGGTATAGCTGGAAGTTGGTGGGATGGAAGGTGAGGACCAGAATTATTCTATCCCTGTTGCAATTGGAGGGGTGGGGTTTAAGATCATTTGTGCGGTAAATGGAGGAGATGCACCCCAAAGACTTTGAGTAAAGGCACCAAGATGTATGGAACAAATGGTTAAAAATTCAATTACCTAATCCTGAGTATCTGATCACAGGGAGAATAAAAGTTCTGTAATACAGTTAACTTCAACAGGATTAGAATTTCAAGCTTTAGTTGATACCCAGTGAAAGCAGTTTTGAAATGTGGGCAGAAGATGAGAACTGAGCAGTGTTGTGGCTGTTGTCTGCCAACATGTAATTGCATAGCTTCATACTTGGGAAACTTGCTGCTTAGACCTGTCTGATTGGTTGTGGGATCACTTGGCTTAGTCTCTCACGTTCTGCTTCTGCTATTTGGCATGCAGGTAGTCCTATGTTACAGCTTCACCAAGTTGATGAGTTGTTTTTAGTTTGTGAAGATGGACTCCCAGGGGAATGACTCTCGGTTCCACGATTGGTCAATAATCACTCACAATCAGTCTGGTTCTTGAAGACATCACTCTTTATTTCTTCTTACAGCTAGGTACAGGACATCCGGGAACACAGAAGTTGAGCACTTCCATTTTTCCTCAAAGGAGCTGCACACAACAGCTTAATACAAAGACATTTTTTACTTTTCTTAAAGCAAGGTAGAGGGTGTGATCGCGTAGTACATTCAAACAATTACCAGTCAATACGTGATATTGCTTCATTGACAGTTGGTCCAATGATATTTCCTGGGAACCAATTTATGATCCAACACTTATGTCACTTCTATCTCATGAACCAAGCCACTGCACCTGCACCCAAAAGCCAGCCAAGATGGCTAGTCTTATCTAGTCAAGTTATTTATATGCTTTAAAGGGCACATTGTCTACTAATCTCTATTGAAGTCGTTAAAAATCATACAACACCAGGTTAGAATCCAACAAGTTTAATTGGAAGCACTAGCTATCAGAGCACTGCTCCTTCATCAAGTGGTTGAGGAGTACACAACTGTAATACACAGGATTTATAGCAAAAGTTTACAGTGTGATGTAACTGAAATTATACATTGAAAAATACCTTGATTGTTTGTAAAGTCTCTCATCTTTAATATGTAAATCACAAATATAAGTTACATTCTCAGATTAACTTTAACAATTGGTGTCAGCCCAGATAATGTGTTGCCTCCTGTGTGCTATTGTCTGTGCCATAATGTTTAGACTGATTCTAATCTAAAAAATGAGTCTTACATGGATTCATGCAGTTTTTGAGCAAAGTACAATGTAACTCTGCAAGTACAAATTCACCCACAAACATATACGTGCACACATACACATGAGTTTGTGTGTGTGTGGGGTGGGGGGGTTGTGACTGTGAGAGAGTGTGTGATTTGCAAAGGGGTCTAAGTCTGTGAGTGAGTACATGTGGGAGTGTGTGTGTGTGTGTGTCTGTGAGAGTGTATATATGTGAGTGAATGTACATGAGGTCGAAGTCTGTGAGAGAGTGCATGTGGGAGTGTGTGTGTCTGTAGGAGTGCGAGTGAGTTTCTGTGTGCGTGTCTGTGTATAGGACTGCCTGTATGTGTGTATGTAGATTGTGCAGACTGGTTAGTCAGTTATGCAACTCTAGCAGAATTAGCAGTTTGTAACTTAAAAACCATTTTATGCAGCTTTCACAGAATTGTCAGTTTGCAGCCTAATGTCATTTTGTCATGTTATTTGCATTAAGAAGTGCAGAAAATGTGTTGCTGGTTAAAGCACAGCAGGTCAGGCAGCATCCAAGGAACAGGGAATTCGACGCAGCAGGTCAGACAGATCAAAGGAGCAGGAGCATTTCCTGAAGAAGGACTCATGCCTGAAACATCAATTCTCCTGCTCCTTGGATGCTGCCTGTTCTGCTGCGCTTTTCCAGCAACACATTTTCAGCTCATATCCAAATTTAAAAACAACCCTTTCAAATACACTACTGTATTTTCACACCTTATCAGCACTTGTTGCAAGCAGTGTTGACCTCTGAATAAATGTAGCATACAGAACTATACCATCAACATCAAGTGTCCACAGAACATTATAATATTAATCAGCACTTACCAACCATCTCCTGGATCTGAATAGATTCCTCAATTAATAAGTATTTGTTAAATACCTTTTAACTGTTAAAAATCACACAACACCAGGTTATGGTCCAACAGGTTTATTTGGAAGCACTAGCTTTCAGAGCACTGGTCCTTCATCAGGTGGCAGCACTCCAAAAGCTAGTGCTTCCAAATAAACTATGTCTAAAGCTGCAAAGAACTTGTGCTGAGATTGCTGAATAAAATAGGGCTATTTTCTCCATTCATCGATCTTAAGCATTATTTGAATATGATCCCACACCTTTGTGCAATCTTCATTGACGAGGGTTGATCCCCTGACTTAGTTATAGTGGTAGTGACGAGGCAATATGCAAGACCATGAGTTTACAGATTGTAGTTTAATACAATTCTGCAGCTGCTGATGGAGAGAAAAAAATACAGGGAAAATTAATGGTAATGAAAGGCTGACAAGTCCATAGGACCTGATAACCAGAATACAGGGATCTTAAAAGAAGTCTGATCACCCTGCTTTCGGAAGGATATTATTAAACTGGAAAGGGTGCAAAAAAGATTTGCAAGAATGTCCTCAAAACTGGAAGGCTTGTATTATAAGGAGAGGCTGGACAGGCTGAGATTGTTTTCCCTGGAGCGTAGGAGGTTGAGGGGTGACCTTTTAGAGGTCGATAAAATCATGAGAGTCGTACATAAAGGGACTTGCCGAGATCATTTCCCCAGGGAGGGGGAATCGAAAAACTAAAAAAGATAGCTTTACAGTGAGAGGAGAAGGATTTAAAAGAGACCTGAGGAGCAACATTCTCCCCGTGTCTGCGTGGGTTTCCTCCGGGTGCTCCGGTTTCCTCCCACAGTCCAAAGATGTGCGGGTCAGGTGAATTGGCCATGCTAAATTGCCCATAGTGGTAGGTAAGGTGTAAATGTAGGGGTATGGGTGGGTTGCGCTTCGGCGGGCTGGTGTGGACTTGTTGGGCCGTAGGGCCTGTTTCCACACTGTGGAATCTAATCTAATGTAATCTAATCTAACCTGTTATATAAAAAAACATGTTCACACAGAGGTTGGTACTTATATGGAAGAAGCTGCCAGAGGAAGTGGTGGAGATGGGTACAATTACAACATTTAAAAGACATCTGAACAGGAAATGGTTAGGAAAGGGATATGGGCCAAATACAGGTAAACGGGATTAGTTCAGTTTAGAAATCTTGGTCGACATGATAAGTTGGGCCACAGGGCCTGTTTCCATGCTGTATGACTCTTAAGTGTGGAACAGTGAGTTCATCGTGAGGGGTTGGGTTTGACGGTGGCAGAAGGGCATCACAGCAATATCAATGAGTTGATCCGTAGTGAGAGACTCTGACTTTGGTGTATCTGATGAGCAGTGGCAGGGTGAATCAGCCCAGATGCGAAAGACAGTGCCTGAGGCTCAGTGACATTACTTGGGATTAGCGTAGATGGCAGAGAGGTCGTGGCGGCTCTGAGCTTGCTTAGAGCTCAAACGTAAATGGACTTTTCTATAAGCTATAGCTTTTTCATTTGTCTCTTATTCTTAAACTATCAAAATGGTACCATATTGTGGTCATGAATGAAAGCTTTTCACTGTATTTTGTTGTATTTCTCACTGTAAAATACACATGACAATAAAAATCATTCATTCAATAAAACTCGTTCATTCAAGGGGGTTCAATATTGTGGATGCATTGATTGTAATCTTCCAAAATGCGCTAGATTCTTGGAAAGTTCCAAAGAACTATAAAACTGTAGATGCAACACCTCTAATCAGCAAAGAAGAGAGACAAACAAAAAGTAAACTATAAGCCAGTTTGCATACATTTATCATTGGGAAAGTGCTGGGATCTAATTTTAATGAGAGAGGAGTACAATATTGTGAAAATCATACACAATCAGGCAGTAAACATAATTTTGTGAAAGCAAAGTATTTTTTGGCAAATTTATTAGAGGTGTTTGTGGACAGAACATGCAGGGTGGATAAAGGCCTGCAGTGTATTTGAATTTCCAAAAGGCATTCGGTGAAGTGCCAACATAGAAAATCTGAAAATCGCCTTTTTGTGACCATTTGTATTTACCCGCATGAACAAAAAAAAATTTGACATCCATGTGGCATATTAATTTCCTTTTCTGTCCTGACTTGTGGTTATTCCACAAGATTAGAGGTAATGATGTTGGAGGCATAAGTAGATGGTAAATTGACTGACAGGAAACAGAGAACATTGAAAATGTGTTTGTTTTCATGAGTATCTAGTAGGGATGCCACAATCATTAGTGCAATGGCCTCATTGATTTATAAAGACTTGGATGAAGAAGTACTGTAGGCGATTTTACTAATGATACAAAGACCTATTTGAAAGCAAGGTGTGAGAAGAACACAAGGAGTCTACAAAGGGGTATGTATGGGATAAGTGAGTGGACAACAAAATGGCAGATAGAGTATGATGTGCGAAATGTGAAGCTGTCCATTTTTGTCGGTAGAATAAAAAAGCAAAATATGACTTATGCAGAGAGAGACTGCAGAATGCTGGGGTAAGTGACATCTTACAGCTGGGGTAAGGCGGAGTGGGGGTGTGTGAGCATGGTGGCTCAGTGGTTAGCGCCTCACAGCACCAGGGAACCAGGTTCAATTCCTGCCTCGGGCAACTGTCTGTGTGGAGTTTGCGCATTCTCCCCATGTCTGTGTGGGTTTCCTCCGGGTGCTCCGGTTTCCTCCCACAGTCCAAAGACGTGCGGGTCAGGTGAATTGGCCATGCTAAATTGCCTGTAGTGTTAGGTGCATTGGTCAGGGGTAAATGTAGGGGAATTGGTCTGGGTGGGTTGCTCTTCGGAGGGTCAGTGTGGACTTGTTGGGCCAAAGGTCCTGTTTCCACACTGTAGGGAATCTAATCTAATCTAATCTAATCTGGATGCCCTTGTAAGTGAATTTCAATAAGTAACTATGCAGGCACAGAAGTAATTAGGAATTCAAATGGAATAGTCATTTTAGTTACAAAAGAGGATGGGTATAAAAGTAGAGAATCTTGCTACAACTGTACAGGGCATTGGTGAGATTGCACCTAGAGTAATATCTACAACCTTAAGGAGGAGCATAGTTATAGGAGAAGCAATTCATAAAGGTTGGCTGGGCTGATTCCTGGGCTGAAGAGATTGTTTGATGAGGATGAGAGAATGGAGATGTTCAAAACTTATAGAATCATAGATAGACTAAGTACGTCTCTAACTTTACACAGTTCTGATGCAAGATTACAAACATGAAAAGTTAACTATCTCTGCACACCAACTCTTCCAGACCTGCTGAGTTTCCCCCAGATATTCTGTATTTATTTTTTTTAATACTGGTTAGCACATAAAACAATATTTTCATTGTATTTCAGTGTATGACAATAATAAATCAAATCAAATCAGATATCAAGTATGGAAACAAACAATTCCGGAAATCACAGCGGGTCATCAGATGAAGAGTCATCTAGATTCAAAACATGAGCTTGCTCTCTGCACAGATGAGGAGAGTGTGCCAAACAGGCTAAGATAAAAGGTAGGGAGGAGGGACTTGGGGGGAGGGGTGTTGGAAATGGGACAGGTGGAAGGAGGTTGAGGTGAGGGTGATAGGCTGGGGTGGGGGCAGAGAGGTCAGGAAGAAAATCTTCCACCTATCGCATTTCCAACGCCCCTCCCCCAAGTCCCTCCTCCCTACCTTTTACCTTAGCCTGCTGGACACACTTTCCTCATTCCTGAAGAAGGGCTCATGCCCGAAACGTCGATTCTTCTGCTCCTTGGATGCTGCCTGACCTGCTGCGCTTTTTCAGCAACGATCTCCAGCATCTGCAGTCCTCACTTTCTCCTCTCTCCACAGATGCTGTGACTTTCAGCATTTTTTGTTTTCAGTAGATTCTAGCATCTGCAGTAAATTGCTCTGACAAAGATGAAGTCTGTTGGTTGAAAGAAATAACTGCAAAAATACAATAATTACGCCCAATGAATTGCAGACGCTGGAAATCAGAAACAAAATCATTAATTGCTGGAAAATCTCAGTAAGTCTGGTAGCATCTATGGAAAGAAAGCAGAGTTAAAGTTTCAGGTCCTGTGGTCTCTCTTCAGAACTGCAAAAATATTTTTTGGCAGGACAATACATGGCATGAGCAGTTGGTTTATTTTCAATCCGTGTGCTGTTGTTTTCATTTTTGAGAAGTGATTATTTTCTCTCTCTCACACTGCCCTCTCCCCTGACAACTAGCAATTGCAATTCACACTCCAATGTCATGTGTCACCTGACGAAGGAGCAGCACGTCGAAAGGTTGGGATTTCAAATGAAACCTGTTGGAGTATAAACTGGTGTGACTTGCGACCATGTGTCGAACAGGTTGGGTTTGGACATTCCGGGAAAGACGGTGGTCGGCCCCGTTGTCCGTCTGTGCGGAGTGAGGCGCTGTGAGAGGTTTGGTTGGCCACCTGCAGCAGGGAGTCCGGTCACGAGGCGCCGAGTGTGGCCCTTGAGGAAAAAACTCGACTCGGGGCCGAACAGCTCAAGGTAGTTAGAATGGACAGGCTTCCGGTTTATTTATTTTAGCAGGAGCTCTCCGCTCGATGTAAAGTTTAACCAATGACCGGGATAAAAAGTTGTTTTTTTCCAGTTTAATGTGTTTCCAGGCTGTAACTTCCATGTTCACTCCCTCAGGCCTCAGGCCCTGCCGGCTCCAACCTCCACACCCACGTCCGGTCAGACCCTCCTCACACTCCTGTCCGGGAGTGGCTTTGGGAGGCACAGGATAGCCCCCCCCCCCCCGACAAAACATCCCCCCCACCTGCCCCCCCCCAACAAGACCACCCTCACCTGATTCCCCTCGATAAAACCATCCCCCCATCTGCCTCCCCCTGACAAAACCAACCCCCCCCCCCCCGGCAAAACCATCCCCCCCCACCTGCCCCCCTGACAAAACTAGCCCCCACCTCCGCCCCGACAAAACCTCCATCACCAACCCCCCGACAAAGCCATCCACCACTGCCCCCCCCCCCGGCATAACCGTCCTCCACCTGTCCCCCCGACACAACCATCACCCACCCTCCCCCCTGACAAAACCACCACCACCCCTGCCCTCCTGACAAAACTATTCCCCACCACCCCCCCACTTGCCCCCCTGACAAAACTATCTACCCCCCCACCTGCCCCCTGACAAAACCATCTCCTGCCTCACCCCCCCCACCTCCCACCTGTCCCCCTCTGACAAAACCATCACCCCCCCACCTGCCTCACCTCAATCAAACTATCTCCTCCTCTACCCCCCAACCATACCATTCTCAACCATACGATGTACAGTAATATAAATTATTTGGATGCGAGCATGAGGTACAGTTAGTAAGTTTGCTAGTGACACCAAAATTGGAAGTGTAGTGGACAGTGAAGAGGGTTACCTCAGATTACAACAGGATCTGGACCAGATGGGCCAATGGGCTGAGGAGTGGCAGATGGAATTTAATTCAAATAAATGCAAGGTGCTGTATTTTGGGAAAGCAAATCTTAGCAGGACTTATACAGTTAATGGTAAGGTGCTAGGGAGTGTTGCTGAACAAAGAGACCTTGGAGTGTAGGTTCATAGCTCCTTGAAACTGGAGTTGCAGGTAGATTGGATTGTGAAGAATCCTCCCACTTCCTCCAGACCAAAGGGGTAGCCGTATGGGCCCCAGCTAAGCCTGTCTCTTTGTCAGTTACGTAGAACAGTCCGTCTTCCGTAATTACACCGGCACCACTCCCCACCTCTTTCCCCTGCTACATTGATGACTGCATTGGCACCACCTCGTGCTCCCGTGAGGAGTTTGAGCAGTTCATCAACTTCACCAACACATTCCATCCCGACCTTAAATTCATCTGGACCGTCTCTGACACCTCCCTCCCCTTCCTGACCTCTGATCTCCATTAATTACAACTGACTCAACACTGACTTTTTTTTTACAAACCCACCGACTTCCACAGCTACCTTGATTACACCTCTTCCCAGCTTATCTACTGCGAAAATGCCATCCCGTATTCCCAATTCCTTCGCCTCCGCCATATCTGCTCCCAGGAGGACCGGTTGCACCACAGAAAACACCAGATGGCCTTCTCCTTTCGAGATCACAATTTCCCTTCCTACGTGATTGAAGATGCCCTCCAATGCCATCCACATCCCACCCCTCTGCCCTCAAACCCCACCGCTCCAACTGTAACAAGAACAGAACCCTCCCCGGTCCTCACTTTCCACCCTACCAACCATCGCATAAACCACATCATCCGCCAACATTTCTGCCACTCACAAACGGACCCACTGCCAGGGATATATTTCTCTCCCCACCACTTTCTGCTTTCCGCAAAGACCGTTCCCTTCGTGACCACCTGGTCAGGTCCACACCCCCCCCCAACAACCCACCCTCACATCCTGGCACCTTCCCCTGCCACCGCAGGAATTGCAAAACCTGTGCCCACACCTCCTTCCTCACCTCCATCCACGGCACAAAGGAGTCTTCCATATCCATCAAAGTTTCACCTGCACATCCACCAATGTCATTTATTGTATCCGTTGCTCCCAATGCGGTCTCCTCTACATTGGGGAGACTGAATGCCCCCTAGCAGAGCGCTTCAGGGAACATCTCTGGGACACCCGCACCAATCAACCCAACCGCCCTGTGGCCCAACATTTCAACTCTCCCTCCCACTCTGCCGAGGACATGCAGGTCCTGGGTCTCCTTCACCACTGCTCCCTGACCACCTGACGCCGGAGGAAGAATGCCTCATCTTCCATCTTGGAACACTTCAACCCCAGGGCATCAATGTGGACTTCACTAATTTCCTCATTTCCCACCCCCCCCCCCCCAACCTTATCCCAGTTCCATGCTTCCAACTCAGTCCTGTTCTACCTGCCAATCTTCCTTTCCACCTATCCGCACCTCATCCCCACCCCCATTCACCTATTGTAATCTTTGCTGCCTTTCCCGCAGCCCCACCTCACCCCCCCCTCCATTTATCTCTCCAACCTGGAGGCTCCTGATGAAGGGCTTTTGCCCGAAATGTCGATTTTCCTGCTCCTCAGATGCTGCCTGACCTGCTGTGCTTTTCCAGCACCATTCTAATCTAGCATCTGCAGTTCTCACTTTTGCCCAGTGAAGATAATGTTTGGTATGCTTTCCTTTATTGGTCAGAGTATTGAGTACAGGAGTTGGGAGGTCATAGAGATGTACAGCATGGAAGCAGACCGTTAGGTCCAACCTGTCCATGCCAACCAGATATCCCAACCCAATCTAGTCCCACCTGCCAGCACCTGGCCCATATCCCTCCAAACCCTTGCTATTCATATACCCATCCAAATGCCTCTTAAATGTTGCAATTGTACCAGCCTCCGTCACATCCTCTGGCAATTCATTCCATACACGTACCACCCTCTGCGTGAAAATGTTGCCCCGAGGTCTCTTTTATATCTTTCCCCTCTCACCCTAAACTTATGCTGTCTAGTTCTGGACTCCCTGACCCCAAGGAAAAGACTTTGTCTATTTCTCCTATTCATGCCCCTCATAATTTTGTAAACCTCTATAAGGTTACCCCTCGGCCTCTGATGCTCCAGATCATCTTGTGGCTGTACAGGTCATTGGTTAGGCCTCTGTTGGAATATTGCGTGCAATTCTGGTCTCCTTCCTATCGGAAAGATGTGAAACTTGAAAGGGTTCAGAAAAGATTTACAAGGATGTTGCCAGGGTTGGAGGATTTGAGCTATAGGAGAGGTTGAATAGGCTGGGGCTGTTTTCCCAGGTGTGTCGGAGGCTGATGGATAGGTTTATAAAATCATGAGTGGCATGGATAGGATAAATAGACAAGGTCTTTTCCCTGGGATGGGGGAGTCCAGAACTAGAGGGCAGAGGTTTAAGATGAGAGAGGAAAGATTTTAAATGGCCTTCAGGGAAGGAAACTGCTATCCTTATCTGGTTTAGCGTCCATGTTTCTCCAGACTCCCAGCAATGTAGTTGACTCTTAACTGTCCTCTGGGCAATTAGGGATGGGTAATAAGCCAGCGACATCCTCATCCAATGAACGAATGGAAAAAAAAGGCAACTAAAAGGCTGGTACGTATATGGAATGAGCTGCCAGAGGAAGTGGTGGCGGCTGGTATATGAATAGGAAGGGTTTAGAGGGATATGGGCCAAGTGCTGAAAAATAGGACTAGATTAGGTTAGGATGTCTGGTCGGCATGGATGGGTTGAGCCGAAGGCTTGGTTTCTATGCTGTACAGCTCTCTGTACAGCACCCCACCCAATCACACCATCCTCCCAGTCCAAGAAAATCTTTCACAGCCCTTTTGATACTTATGACCTGTTTTATTTAAGAAGCACAACAAGCAACTTACACACTGCGTGGACTTCATACAGCAAATGTGGTCATGAACAGATCATCTTTTTTTTTAACTGATGTTGATTAAGGGATAGATATTGGCCAGAAGCGATCGTCTTCATTGCTGACCTCCAAAATAATATGGTGGGACTTTTTTCTGCTTTTACAGGGATCATTATGGACGAATTAAGTCAGACATTGTCCACCAGCTTTACAGTCTCTCAGGATCTCAACAGCATTGCTGCTCCACATCCACGTCTCGCCCAATACAAACTCAAATCCAACACACAGGAGCAGGCAGAGCGTAGGCGGAAACTTCTGGAGAACCAAAAATCGTAAGTCATTAGAATGAAGAAAAGCAACTAGATTGATACAAATTGTGGAATATTTTGAGGATTTATCCACTGGGATATGCCATCTTTTTTCCCCACTTCCTGTGCCCTTTATAACTAGTTTGTTGCTAATGCAACACTAACTCTGGCAACTAGAAAATACATGGTGGAGACAAAATTAACATTGAGTAGCATAATTCACAAATCTGGAGTAGCTTATGTTTTGATAGTGAATATTCCTTGACTGCAATCTGGCCTCAAAAATCTGAAACTTTTGTCCTCAATTTTGTTGTATTTGTTTTTGACTGTTTTTATATCCTGCTGGCTGGCGTCCCACATTCTACCCTCCTGTTTACTGGAGCTCATCCAAAACCACTGCTCAAGTTCTAAAGCATAGCAAATTGGGGGTAATTTGATTCAGAATCAAACAATGTATTTGTTCTAAAGTTCTCATCTTTATTTTCAGTCCATCCGTTGTCTTGTGTTCCTTTTTCTCTGTAGTCGCCTCCAGCTCAACAATTCTTGGAGCTGACTTTGCTCCTCTAATTCTGGCCTTAGTATTGACCTGAAAATGTGTTGCTGGAAAAGCACAGCAGGTCAGGCAGCATCCAAGGAGCAGGAGAATCGACGTTTCTGGCATGAGCCCTTCTTCAGGAATCTGATTCCTGAAGAAGGGTTCATGCCCGAAACGTCGATTCTCCTGCTTCTTGGATGCTGTCTGACCTGCTGTGCTTTTCCAGCAACACACTTTCAGCTCTAATCTCCAGCATCTGCAGTCCTCACTTTCTCCTTAGCACTGAGCCATACAGATCAATACTATGTTTTGTTTCATAATATTTGTGTAGACTCTTGGGATTATATTAAAGACACTATTTCACTGAGGTTTTGTTTGCTGAATCAGTTTTTGCCATTTCGAAGTATAGTCAACCATGAAAACAAGAAAAGCAGGTCTTTGTTGTTTGATTAAAGAGGACCTTCTGCCTCTGATTGTACTTTTTGTTCTTGAAAAACAAATTATGCTTCTTCTGGGGAAATACAAATCTATGTGGAATGTTATGGAGGTAGCAATCTAAATTTATTGAATACCTGTACAAGGGTTTTAGAAGACAAGACCTGCATTTATAACCAAAGAAGACCATCGCTCAAAAATGCTGCAACTTGCATTTTAACTGAGATATTGCCACTGTAAATGATTATGAATCAGTTGGTTCTGCAGCGCATGGCAGCGACTTCCTGTTGTTTTTCTCTGGTGGCAAAAGGTTTATTTTATACTGCCCTTCATCAAAAAGAAGGGCTTACACCTGTAAAGCAGCTTCACAACCTCATGATGTTCCAAAGTGCTTTTCAGCCAATGCAATGCATCCAGTGAGAATTATTGTAATTTAAAAATGGAGGCAGCCAATTTGTACCAAACAAGATCTCTCAAATGATAGAGGCCAGGCATTGTCACAATGGTTTAAAAATAAAAACCGCGAGAGAATTGACTGAAGAAGGGTCACTGGATACGAAATGTTAACTCTGTTTCTCTCTGTTGCCAGATCTGCTGAGTTTCTCTAGCACCTTGTTTTTGTTTCAGATTTCCAGTTTTTTTTTAATATTATAATGCTGCTGGCTAGTTTCTGTCGAGCTGATATTTTGGGAATATATCCTTCAGCCGCATTTTGTTACTTTTGAAGTACTAAAAAGGAGCAATATTGTCTGAAGAGCCATCCTTTGCATGCACCATTAAACGGATGCCCATCTGCCCTCAACATGAAATATCCCACTGCATTACTTCTAAAAAGGGCAAAAGATTTCATCCTTTTTATTGGCAAATGTTTATCTATCACTTCGTTTTAACAGGTCATTGTCAGGTTGTTGTTTGTGAGAGTTTTCTGTGTGCAAACTTACTGCTATGTTTCCTAATTTACAACAGCGGCTTCACTTCACTTCAAAAGTGCTTTATTGTTTGCAAAGAGCTTTGGAATGTCCAGAGGTTGTGAAAAGGACACTGCAGATTCTCTACATTGTGCTGTATTTAAGCATACACGACATAGTGCTGTACTGACCTCAATTTTTCTTTGTGCTTCTGCATCAAAAGACAGCGACTGAATTATGTTAACCATGCAAGGCGTCTGGCTGAAGATGACTGGACAGGAGAAGACAGTGAGGAGGAACAAGAGGAGCATGATGAAATGGAAGTTGAGGTGGCAAAGAAGAAGCTTCCGAAACGCTACGCAAACCAGGTTGGAAATATTCTGAGTTATTCACCAAGACAAGGCACTGATTGCAGCATAGTGATCAAGAATTGGGTCAAGCTTCAGCAATAGGGTTGCTGCATAATCCCGAGGCAAATATGGAAAAATAAGGTGGGGCTCCCTGTCCTAATCCCTGCACATTGATCTTAATGGAAATTTGTACATCTGTATAAGATGCCGAGATGCAGATGTTGGACTGGGGTGGACAAGTTAAAAATCACACAGTGCCAGGTTATAGTCCAACAGGTTTATTTGGAAGTACAAGCTTTCAGAGCTATCTGACAAAGGAGCAGCACTCTGAAAGCTTGTACCTCCAAACAAACCTGTTGGACTATAACCTGGTATTGTGCAATTTTTAACTTTATGTCTATATAAATGAACCAAGGCTGTGTCAACTGTTAAATCAGTCAACAAAACCTGGGCCTGAAGAATACCATTGCTAATGCTGGGGAATTAAAGCCCAGTCAGACTCTTCAGAGATTCAGGAAGGGCAAGTGAGGTGAGAGCTTCTCTCCATCTGGTTAGCTCATTGGCCCATGCATTCATCTTCCCCAGTTGCAGGGTTAATAAAGTGACACCTGTACAGGAGCTGGGAGTTTCTGGTTCACAATGAAAAATGTCCTAGTGGGTTAAAACCTCTGGTAGTAAAGTTCAGGGCAAGGGGCAAAACCCTAAAATTGAATATGGTCATGCATGATAGGTTGTGCTTCCTACAATTACAATAGTAACCACGCGTCAAAGAGTTTTTCATTGACAGGAAAGCACTTTGGAGTGTCCTGAGATTATGTAAATGCACCCTCTTTTTTCTTGCACAACTTATTGTCCAGTTGTTTGTGGTTGAGCACTACAGCATCTGGAAGCCAGTTGTGCAAAGCAAGATCCCACCAATAAGCTGATGCCCAGATAATGCTAAGAGAAGCTACTTTCTGTCAGAAGAAAAGACAATGTTCAACAAAAAGGATTCTGGGTAATCCAAGGTGAACGATGGGAAAAAATTGAGGCTGTAAGAGCTGCTTTTTTCAGGTATCAGGTTGGAGGTGATTTCCTTGAATTCGAGGAGCAGTAATTATTATTCTATCTGCGGTTGCATTGTTTTGGAACTTTTGGAGGGGAAAATGATCAAAACAACGGCACTTTTAAAAGGAGGAAGTGACCACCACATGGTCAATAAGAGAGAGAGAAATCTCCATCTGACTCAGCAGTGAATCTGCACAGCTACTGCCTTTGCTATTTGAGTTCAAGTATTTCTGCACATCGGAGTGTCAAAAAAAAGAACAAACAGTGAATTTCACAGCTGGCCTTGGAGGAATATGTATGGGAGAGCTCTTCACACAGGAACAGAAGAGTTCAAGGGTTTTCAGTGTAACCTTGCTGTCTTTCTTTTAAATAGTGGGTTCTTTTTAGTTAGATGTTTTATTGAGATCTGTCTCTTGATTAAATTTTAAAAATATAAAACATAGGGACTGAGTTAACCTGGAGCAGTATCTTTTAGAGCAGTAAGACTGCTATTTTCTGTAGATTGTTAAGGTGCAAAGATGGCCTTTAGTACATTGATATACTCTTCCTGTCGGATGTGGGAGATTAGGGAGAATTTCCATGTTACTGATGATCCTCTCTACAGTAAATGTGTTTGGTTGCAAATCCTACCAACTTGCATGGATTGATTAGAGTGGCAGTTAGAGGCAATGAGGAATTTACAGGAGCTAGGGGGTGTGATGGATATCCAATATAATCAGGTAGGAGAGGGAGACAGGTAGTACAGGAGTCTTGTGCAGCTATCCGCATCTCCAACAAGTATTCTGTTTGGAACATATAAGGGGCGATGGACTCTCAGGGGAACGTAGCATGGCCAGCCAACTTCTTTATATCGAGAATGGCTTATGAGGATCACGTTCCAAGTAATTGATTGAGATAAGGGACTCTAGGCAGAGGCACAGCAGATGTTTGTATGGCTGACAGTGAGAAATCAGAATGATGTGTTGCCTCCCGGTCCCGGGATCAAGAATATCTCGGAGAGAATGCAGGATACTCTCAAAGGAGAGTGGGACCAGCAGTGAAACTAATTACACAGAAAAGGATGAGATTCTAAATAGAAGGTTAGGCAGGAATTTAAAAAGGAGATGCTTGAGGATAATCATATCCGGATTACTCCAGGTGCTTGGAGCTAGTGAGGGTAAGGAAAGGAGGATAGAGCAGATGAATGTTTGGCTGAGGAGCTGGTGCAAGGGTGAAAGGTTCTCATTTTTGGATTGTTGGAATCACTTCTGGGGTAGAGGTGACCTGTATGTGAAGGACAGATTGCACTTGCATTGGAAGGGGACTAATATACTAGTAGGGAGATTTGCTAGAGCTGCTGAAGAGGAATTAAACTGGTAAGGTGGGCGGTTGGGACCCAGGGAGATAGTGAAGCAAGGGATCAATCTTGACACTGGTACTGTAGGAAAAAGGAGCAAGACAAACAGTCAGGACAGGCAGGAACAAAGCAGAGAGTGAAATAAATGCAGTTCAATTTACCTCAAAGCAAGAGGCTAAACAGGGAAGGCAGATGAACGTAAGGCATGGTTAGGAACATGAGGCTGGTGTATCATAGCAATTACAGAAATGTGGCTCGGGGATGTTCCAGGATACAAATGCCACAGGAAGGACAGAAAGAGGAGCAAAAGAGGGGAGTGGCATTTTTGATAAGAGGTAACATTACGACTGTACTTTGGATATTCCTGGGAATACATCCAGGGAAGTTATTTGGGTTGAACCGAGAAATAAGAAAGGAATGATTACTTTATTGGGGTTGTATTATAGAACCCCGAATAGTTAGCAAGAAATTCAGAAACAAATTTGTTAAGAGATCTGTTATCTGTAAGAATAATAGGGTGATAATGGTAGAGGATTTTAACTTTCCAAGCATAATTTTAGTGTTAAGGGCTTGAATGGACAAGAATTTTTTGTGTGTACAAGAACATTTTGTGGATGTATGTATGAGAGAAGGTGCAAAATTTGACCTACTCTTTGGAAATAAGGCAGGGCATGTGACTGAGGTGTCAGTGGGGGAGCACTTTCGGGCCAATGATCATAACTCTATTAGTTTTAAAATAGTGATGGAAAAAGATAGACCTGATCTAAAAGTTGAAGTTCTAAATAGGAGGAAGGCCAGTTTTGATGCTATTAGGCAAGATCTTTCAAAAATTGATTGGGTGCAGATGTTTGCAGATAAAGGGATGTCTGGAAAATTAGATAATGAGCGTCCAGAGACAATATATTCCTGTCAGAATCGAAGGCAAGGCTGATAGGTGTAGGGAATGCTGGATAACTAGAGAAATTGAGGTTTTGTTTTAGATTAGATTAGATTCCTTACAGTATGGAAATAGGCCTTTTGGCCCAAAAAATCCACACTGACCCTCGGAAGAGTAACCCACCAAGACTCATTCCCTTACCCTATATTTACTCCTGACTAATACAACTAACACTGGGCAATTTTAGCATTGCCAATTCACCTAACCGGGACATCTTTAGACTGTGGGAGGAAACTGGAGCACCCTGTTTGTAAAACCAAAAGGGTAACTAGGGAGAGAATAGGGCCCCTCAAAAATCAGCAAGGCAGCCTATGTGTGGAACTGCAGGAGATGGGGGAGATGCTAAAAGAGTGTTTTGCATCAGTGTTACTGTGGAGACAACATGGCAGTAACAATGTCAGGAAATAAATAGGGGCATCTTGAAAAATGTACATATTACAGTTGTACAGGTGCCTGAAGGGTTCTTAAAACACAAAGCTGTGGATATTTCCCCAGGACCTGATCAGTTGTACCCAAGAACTCTGTAGGTAGTGAGGGAAGTAGTTGGATTATCCTTGGAAATATTTGGATTATCATTAGTCAGAGGTGAGGTGCCGGAAGACTAGGGGGTTGGCTAACATGGTGCCATTATTTAGGAAAGGTGTTAAGGAAAAGCCAGGGAACTATAGAACAGTGAGTCTGACATCAGTGGTGGGCAAGTTGTTGGTGGGAATCCTGAAGGACAGGATTTAGATTAGATTAGATTACTTAATGTGGAAACAGGCCCTTCGGCCCAACAAGTCCACACCGACCCGCCAAAGCGCGACCCGCCAAAGCGCAACCCACCCATACCCCTACATTACCCTTTACCTAACACTATGGGCAATTTAGCATGGCCAATTCACCTGACCCGCACATCTTTGTGACTGTGGGAGGAAACTGGAGCACCCGGAGGAAACCCACACAGACATGGGGAGAACGTGCAAATTCCACACAGTCAGTCGCCTGAGGTGGGAATTGAACCCGGGTCTCTGGCGCTGTGAGGCAGCAGTGCTAACCACTGTGCCACCGTGCCGCCCACCAATGTGAGTTTAGAAAGGCAAGGACTGATCAGATATAGTCAGCATGGCTTTTTGTGTGGGAAGCTATATGTCACTAACTTGGTTGAGGTTTATGCAGAAGTAACAAAGAGGCATGGTGAGGACAGAGCAGTGGATGTGATCCATATGGACCTCCGTAAGGCATTTGACAAGATTCCTCATGGTAGACTTGTAAGCAAGGTTGGGGCTCATCGAATGCAGGGAGAACTAGCCAATTGGATGCAGAACTGGCTCAAAGGTAGAAGCCAGAGGGTGGTGGTGGCAGGTTGCTGTTTCAGACTGGAGGCCTGTAATCAGTGGTGTGCAACAAGGATCGGTGTTAGGTCCACAGCTTTCCTTCATTTATGTAAATGGTTTGGATGTGAGCATAGGAGGTATAGTTAATAAATTTGCAGATGACCCCAAAATTGGAGGTGTAGTGGACAGGATCTTAATCATGTGGGCCAATAGACTCGAAGAGTTGTTAACGGTGTTTAATTTAGATAAATGTGAGGTGCTTTATTTTGGAAAGGCAAATCCTGGTAAGATTTATACACTTAATGGTAAGGTCCTGGGGAGTGTTGCTGAGCAAAGAGACCTTGGAATACAAGTATGTAATTCCTTGCAAGTGGAGTCTCGGGTAGATAGGATAGTGAAGAAGGCGTTTAGTATGCTTTCCTGTATTGGTCACAACATTGAGTATAGGAGTTGGGAGGTCATGTTGCACCTGTACAAGACATTGGTTAGGCCACTTTTGGAATATTGCGTGCAATTCTGGTCTCCCTCCTATCGGAAAGATGTTGTGAAACTTGAATGGGTTCAGAAAGTATTTATGAGGATGTTGCCAGGGTTGGAGGATTTGAGTTACAGCAAGAGGCTGAATAGGGTGGGCTTATTTTCCCTGGAGCGTCAGAGGCTGAGGGGTGACCTTATAGAGGTTTATAACATCATGAGGGGCATGGATGGGACAAATAGACAAAGTCTTTTCCCTGTGGTGGGGGAGTCCAGTACTAGAAGGCATAGGTTTCGGGTGAGAGGGAAAAGATATAAAAGAGACCTAAGGGGCAACCTTTTTCACACAGAGGACGGTGCATGTATGGAATGAGCTGCCAGAGGAAGAGTTTGAGGCTGGTGCAATTACAACATTTTAAAAGGTATCTGGATGGGTACATGAATTGGAAAGGTTTAGAGGGATATGGGCATAGTGCTGGCAAATGGGACTTGATTAATTTAGGATATCTGGTCAGCATGGATGATTTGGACTGAAGAGTCTATTTCTGTGCTGTACATCTCTCTGACTTTAAGGCTTCTCGCTAGAACTTAATAATGTTATCCTGATAATGCCTTTTCAGCATAGGTCATTGTGGATTCCCCTTTCCTGAATAAATGATCATTCATTTACAGTAAGTACCTGGGGATATGTCAATGTGTCACTGAAAAGTTTGTAAATGGTCCAAATCTTCCTAGATTCGGAGCAGTAAAATATGGATTTAATTGCTGTTTAATTGTGATAGTCTTGCTCAATGTTCCCTCTAAATTTTCTTGCTGGTGCCCAGATCCCCAAGGGATGTGCATGGTAACAGCTTCTTAAACAGAAGCTATGTACTGTATTGGCATGTATGTAAGTGGCACTTGCAAGCGGCCACACACCTTAGAGGGAACATTGGTCCTGATGTGCATACACACACTGAAATTGTCATGGATATTGACACTTCTGGTGGGCTGGTTAATTTTGCCTGGGATTTTCCATGATTATGGCTGAGCATCAGAGGCTTGGTGACATATGCATGACCTCCCAAAACTGACAGCACCTCCCCACCACCACCACTGCCTGACCTACTCGCCCATTCAGCCGTTCACCACTAAAGCTTGAGACCTTCAAAATGTAGCTGAATACAGCATGTGATGGTATGAAAAGAGGACAGAGTCTCTTCACCAGGCTTTTTCTGTTCCTGTGCTCGCCAGTGCTGCTCTTCAGAGTCTGCATTGATCCATAACTGCAGCTGGATCAGAAATACTTGCTGCAATAGTGCAATATAGACAGGCACAGAAATCCTTATGGCCAATGCGTTGATGTAAAGGCTGGATCAATATATAGGACATAGAAATGTACTTTTACATAACTAACTCAGACAGTTACATGTATAAAATAAATTACAGTTTGCTTTTGGTAGAATGCCCTTGTTCTGCTAACTACATTTTTAGTTGCTTTTTCCCAGTGTCTCAAAGGGACAATTTTTTTCATGTACAGAAAATAAATTGTGTTGCTGCCACTTCCCTCCTAAGCAATAGTGGGTCCTGTCACTGCTTTATAGAGGTACTGTATTTGTAATCATGCCCAATATTTTTTTGTTGTTTCTATGGATCAAAATGTTTTGCACAGAAGTCCCTGAAACTGTTGTATGATGTTTTGCTTCACATAGTTCTGCTTGCCTGCTGCAGATGGCAGTATTGTCATGTCTGAATAATACTACTTTCCCCAAGCCATTCAGCACCCTTTTCAAGATGAAAGGGTAATCTTGAGGGATAAGAAAGTGGGATGTTCATGCATGCAGTTCACCAGTGTAGAGTCGAATATTTTATATTTTTCAAATGCCATTTAAATTTAACAGCCCTTCTCTCTCAATTTTGGGAAGAACAGATTTAAATATGCATGGAGTCTTTTCTACTCCCCAAGTCATTGCAAGAGTGTGCAAGAATCTAGGTGAACATTTTACTAGATATCGGAGTCCTATGAGTGTGAAGGAACTAAAAGTATGAGAAATGATTTGAACATATAATGGCTGAAAAGGTTACTGAGGGTCGTCAAGATTGATAGGAGAAACCTATTTATATTGGTATGTGGCAGTGTAAGAAATCATATCACCCAGTGTGGAATCCTTTATTTGAAATAGACAGTTGACTCAACCTATTGCAGTCCAGATGAAGAAATTAATAGCATTGTTGCTAAGTTTTTAGATGACGCAAAGATAGTTGGAGAGACAAGTAATGTTGAGGAAACAAGGAGGCTGCAGGGGGACTTGGACAGACCAGGAGAATGGGTAAAGAAGTGGAAGATGAAATACAATGTGGGAAAGTGTGAGGTTATGCACGTGTGTGTGTGTGAAGAATGGAGGCATAGACTATTTTCAAAATGGGGAAAGGCTTCGGAAATTTGAGTTCTCATTCAAATTCTCTTAACGTCAAAATGCAGATTCAGTTGGCAGTTAGGAAGGCAAATGCAGTGTTCGCATTCATTTCAAGTGGGATAGAATACAAGAGCAGAGAGACACTGCTGATGCTGGAGAAGGCTCCAGTGAGACGGCATTTGGAATATTGTGAGCAGTTTTAGGTCCTGTATCTGTGGAAGAATGTGCTGGTCTTGGGGGGTGGGTGGGGTCCAGTGGAGGTTCATAAGAATGATCCTGAGGTCAAAGAGCTTGTCATGAGCAATGGTTGAGAACTCTGGGTCTGTACTTGTTGAAGTTTAGTAGGATGAGGCAGGGTCTCATTAAAATTTGCAGGATACTGAGAGGTCTGAATAGAGTGGATGTAGAGAATATATTTCCACTAGTAGAGAGATTAGGATTCAAGGACGCAGCTTTGGAGTGATGACCCTTTAGAGAGGAATTTATTTAGCCAGAGAAGGCCATGGAGACCAAGTCATTAAGTATATTTAAGGCAGAGATAGATAGGTTTTTGATTAGAAAGGGGATCAAATGTGTCAGGGAAAAAGCAGGAGAATGGGGTTGAGAAATATATCAGCTATGATTGAATGGTGAAACAAATTCAGTGGGCCGAATGGTCTAATTCTGATCCTATGTTTTATGCTCTTATTTGCATGGAATCTTTTCACCTTATATCACCAGAATTTGCTCAATGTCCTTCAAGATGCGGCTCTCCAGAGGATGTTTTGAAGTTGGAGAAGGATTTCCATGATTATAACATACTCACTCCAGTCAGTTCAGTCAGTGAGTCCTTCAGTGCTCAGCAGTTATCCCACTCAGCGTCACCTTTGAAAAAAATCCATGATTGAAAAGTCTATTTTGAGTCTATAATGAAAGGACCAGGAAATAAATAAAATTGGCAGTACAGAGAGTACATTCCAGGAGAGCATACAATGCATAAAGGTTATAGTCTAGATGGGCTCTGCTTTTCACAGTTGGTCCTTGTTACTGTGTACATACATAAAATTGAATTATGGATGAACTATTTCTGTTTCTTGGAAGTTCCTTTAAATAATGATTTCTCCAAAAATGCTTCTGTTCCATCATATCTCTCTATATTGCAGCATATATATTTTCTCTCTCCATTTTGCTATCACCAAAAGTGAACAATTAGTTCACTGTCTAAACCATTGAAGTAGTTTAGGGATCTGTAAAGAGAGATCACATGCCACACTTATCCCCTTCCACAAGTGCTTCGTCTGTGCCACAGGGGTAAAATTGATCCTTGTTTCCCATAACTGCCTGTGTCAGGGGTCAGCTCTTAGTCCAGTCCAACCTTCAGAAACGTTAAATTATTTGCCCTCTTATGGAGGTTGTAAAAGATCCTGTTCCACTCCTTGGGGATAATAGCAGGGGAGCTCCCTCCATCAATTAACATCACTTTAAAAATAAGTCTGGCTGCTGTGTTTCCTGCGCAGTAAGTGACTACACATCAAAAATAAAGCACTTAGGGGCATCCTCAGTTGGTGAAGCTTCGTTAAGATTTGTAGCTCGATTTAATGTAATTGAATCCACTCAAACATAGAAGCAGCTGCTCTCCAGCATTGATATCACCGGTGAAGGCCTGGATGGGTCAGACTTGGCTTTAAATATTTCAGGTGAGAGAGAGAGAGGAATGTAAAAGAGGTGGGGAAGTTGTGTTACTGGTAAAGGAGAATATAACAGCTGTACAGAAGGAGGACACCTTTAAAGGGCTCACCCAGCAAGGCAATATAGGTAGAACTCACAAACTGGAAGGGTGAATCACTTTGGGATTGTACTACAGGCCTTCCAATAGCTTCTGGGTGATAGTGGAGCAGATATATGGGCAGATTTTGGAAAAACATAAAAACAAAAGGATTGCTGTGGTGAGTTCCCTATATTGACTGGACTCGCTTAGTGCTTGGATTTGAGGGAACGGAATGCCAGAATTTGTTAACTGTGTAGGATAGTTTTTCTGGAAACAATATGTAAAAAGTCCAATGAGGAAAGGGGCCATAATATATCTAGTGTTGGGAAATGAACCAAACCAGGTCATAGAAGTATCAGTGGGGGAACATTTTTGGAACAATGACCATAATTCTGTAAGTTTTATTATTATTGATCAGAATAAGAGTAACCCTCGGATGAAAGTACTAAATAGGAGAAAAGCTAAGTACCACAATATTAAGTCGGAGCTGAGGAATGTAGATTGGATGGCTATTCAAAGGTAAGTCTACACCTGTCATGTGAGAGTCTTTTGAAGACCTGTTTAGAGTTCAGGACCAGCATGTTTATGTGAAAATTAAGGATAAGGACAGCAAGAATCAGGAGCCTTGGGTGACAAGAAATTCAGAGCTCAGTCAAAAAAAAAGGGCCTCGTGAGGTTTGGAAAACTGAAGACAGCAAAGCCCTCTAAGAAGCCAAAGATAGCAGGAAAGAGCTCAGACAAGAAATTAAGAGGGCTAAAGGGGTCATGAAATGTCTTTGGCAAGCACAACTAAGGAAGAACACCCAAGACATTTCTTGTGAATGTAGGGAGCAAGAGGGTAACTAGGGAAAGGATAGCTTCACTCCAGGAGAAAAGGAAAGCTGGAGAAAGTGGATGAGATCCTTCAATGAATACTTTGCATAGGTGTTCACAAAGGAGGAGGACATGGTGGGTGGATTCTAGAGAGGATTATGTTGATATTCTAGGGCATGTGAACAAAACAGGAGGTGGCATTGGGTGTTTTAAAAGCATTAAGGTAGACCAGTCCCCAGTAGTTGATGGGATCGAACCCAAAATGCTAAAGTGAGACCTCATGAGGAAATGGCTGGGGCCTTGTCTGAAATCCTTGTATCCTCTTCCGTCACAGAGGAGGTCCCAGAGGACTGAAGAATAGCCAACACTGTTCCTTTGTTTAAGAAGGGTAAAAGGGATAATCAGAAAAATTACAGGCCAGAGAGCTTTACATCAGTTGGAGGGAAATTATTGGAGAAGATTGTTAAAATTTACGCACCTTTTGGAAAATATGGACTTATCAGTGATAAGCAGCATGGCTTTATGCAGAGGAAATCATCCCTCTCAAACTTGATAGAGTTTTTTTAAGGCAGTGACAACGATTGTTGAGGGTAGGGCAGTAGACGTTGTCTATGTGGACTTCAGCAAGGCCTTTGACAAGGTCCCTCATGGCAAACTGATTCAGAAAGTGAATTCACATGGGATTTGCAGTGAGCTACTGAAATTGATGCAGAACTGGCTTCATCATAGAAGATGGAGAGTAGTGGTGGAAGGGTGTTTTTCTGACTACAGGTCTGTGACCAGTGATCCACAAGGATTATTGCAGATGTCTATAATATATAAATGATTCGAAGGAAAATGTAGGTGGCTTGACTAGTAAGTTTGCAGACAAATAAAGATTTGGGGAGCTGCAGATAGTGAAGAAAATTGACAAAGGATACAGCAGAATATAGATAGCTTGGACACTTGGGCAGAGAAGTTGCAAATGGAGTTTAATCTGGACAAAAATGAGATGAACTGAAATGTTGGAGATCACAGTGGGTTAGGCTGTATCCGTCAAGAGAGACCAAGCTAATGTTTCAAGTCTAAATGACTTTTCATCAGTCTGTGATCCTTGGCATTTTTTTTTTTGTTTGTTTTCGATTTAGATTCCAGCATCTCCAGTAATTTCCCCTTAAATATGAGATGATGCATTTTGGAAGATCTAATGCAGGAGGGAAGTATATAACCAATAATCAAACTCTTAGTAACTTCAACATGCAGAGGGATCTGGGGTACGGGTCCATAGTTCCCTGAAAGTGGCAACAATTGTAGATAATGTGATCAAGAAGTCATTTGGCATGGTTTTCTTCATTGGTCGGGGCATGGAATATAAAAGTTGGTAAGTCATGTTGTAGCTATATAGTACATTAGTTAGGCCACATTTGGGATATTGTATACAGGCCTGGTTGCGACACTGCCAGAAGGAATGTTGAGGCTTTGGAGAGGGTACAAAAATGATTTACACAGCATGGTTTGTAGGCTTTTAGCTATGACGATAGATTAGATTAGATTCGACAAACTTGTTTTCATTAAGACATCAAAAGAATGGGGAGGCTGAGTTAAAAGAAATTTACAGAATTATGAGGGGTATGGACAGTATGGTTGGTCAGAATCTTTTTTTCTGAAGGTTCAGTTACTAGGGGACACAGGCTTGAGGTAAAAGGGGTAAAGTTTAAAGGAGATGTGAGAGGCAGGTTTTTTTTAAAGTGGGTGGTAATTGCCTGGAATGTGCTGCCACAGGAGGTGGTGGGGCTGGATACAACAGCAACGTTGAAGTGACATCTTGACAGATATATGAATAGGTAGGAAACAGGGATACGGACCATGTAGAAACACAATTTTTTTTGTTTAGAAAGACGCCCTGTGTCAGTGCAGTCTTGGTGGGCCAAAGGGCCTATTGCTGTGCTGTACTGTTCTTTGATGGTCATTTAACAATGCAAAGGGCTGGATTAACTAAACATAATTTCTGCTGTGTTCAGGATTTTTTTTTAAGCGAGCTAATTGTAGAGTAATAGAGTACTATAGCATGGAAAGACACCATTCGGTCCAACTCATCGTATTGACCACACATCCCATTTGCCAACATTTGGCCCACTTCCCTCTTAAACCTTTCTTATTCATCTGCCATGCAAATGCCTTTTAAATGTTATAATTGTATCCACCTCCACCACTCCCTCTGGCAGCTTGTTCAATATGCACACCACCCCTCTACTTGAAAAGGTTTCCTCAGGTCCTTTTTTTAAAATCTTTCCTTATACCTATGCCCCCTTGTTTTGGACCCCTCCCCCCCCCAGGAAAAAGACCTTGGCTATTCACACTATCTATATCCCTCATGACTTTGTAAATCTCTTGGAGGTCACCCCTCAGCCTCTGACAGTCCAGGGGAAAAAGCTTCAACTTATTCAGTCTCTCCCAATAACCCAAGCATCCAGTCCTGGCAACATAATTGTAAATCTTTTCTATACCCTCTTAGGTTTAACAACATCAGGAGCATACCTGAAGATGGGCTTATGCCCGAAATGTCAACTGTCGTCCTCTCATGCTGCCAGACTTGCTGTAT
This sequence comes from Hemiscyllium ocellatum, assembly GCF_020745735.1. Taxonomy (NCBI): domain Eukaryota; kingdom Metazoa; phylum Chordata; class Chondrichthyes; order Orectolobiformes; family Hemiscylliidae; genus Hemiscyllium; species Hemiscyllium ocellatum. The sequence continues at coordinate 13,567,056 of NC_083442.1, forward strand.
TTTTTTTTGCCGCACCACCCTTTTTGACTCTTATTTTGAGATTAGACAGGTTTTGGAGCAGTCTGTCATTTGGTTTGGATAGAGGACTATGCCAGATTCACTTTGCCAGTGGTCTACTGCACTGAGGAAGGCGCATGCATCGATTGGTCTCTTCCAAGAATTAAACCCTGGCTTAAAACACACAACAGTTGATGAATTTGCAAGTTCCCTGTGTGCAGGTGCTGTGCTTTCTTTTAGGTTTAGTGTATGTGATCTTGGTCCAATTACAAAAGCTTTTTAATATTGCTTTAAAATTTATTGTTTTTTCCAGTAAGGGAAATTGGGAGAGGATCTAAAATGGAAAGTATCTTAACAAATCTTTTACTTTAATGTGCGTACACCTAGAATTTTTCTTTTAATTAGTTTCTTGAAGACGGGCATTGTTGGCAAAGTCTAGCATCTCCAATCATCCTTGAACAGGGTGAAGCTTCTGCCTTGAGCTGTGTAGACCATGTTGTGAAGAACCACTGACCTTGCTGTTCAGGAGGGTGTTCCAAATCTTTGACCAAATGGAAACAAAAGAATGTTATGTTGTTCCACGTTAGGTTGACTTGGCGTTGTTTGTGTTTACATGCAGCTGCTGCCTTATTTCAACTCAGCAGGCAGTCACTAAATTTCAGGTTGCTCTCAAAGAATATGAGTAGATGAGCAAAGTTTATCTTTTTGTTCTATTTGTGCTCAGCAGTTTGTAATGTCACTCCAGGATAGATGCCCACATGTGCTCAAGTTCGTCAATACTATTGCTTTGTATTGTAAGCCTGCACCAGTCACCTAAATGCACATACGTAGTTAATAATGTGTGCTGCCAGTATGCAACGCTGTGTTGTAGGGGTAAACATAGCCTTTTCTGTGAACCTGCCAACTTTTGCGAATGTTGAAACACAAAAGAAAAACATTGCCCGTAAATGATATGAATGGAAGGTCACCAATTGAACCTTTTCCTGCGTCAGTATTTGGCACAGAAGTTTCACTGAAAAGGGAAGTAGCACTTGACCTATTGCTCCTGGTTTTTGGTCTTTCAAGGAATTGAGTGATGTGGGACGCAGGTTGTGAGTGACGCAGAAGATCAGCCATATTGTATTGAATGACAGATCTGCCCTGAAGGGCCAAATGAAAATGTTTTCTCATATATAATTGTGTCCATATGACTACAGTAACTCCGTATGATGAGTGGATTTTAGACTTTCATGCCTCTTATGTCGGCTACCTGTGTTGTTTGCCATTGGTTGATTGACTTCAACTCGGCCTGGATTTTGATGCATATAAACGGGGCCTTGATTATGAAAGCATTCTCATTTAGCAGTTATTTTCATCCCCAACATTACCAGTTGCAGTATGGCACATGTACTTGGCTTGAGATAATTCTCAGCACTACAGTCTTTTCTCCTTGTGGAGACACACAGCCTCCAATTGCTGCACCCTCTTCAGCGTGTGGATTGCCTGAGATTGCAAATCTGATAAATGGGAGATTCTGGGTTCAGGCTTATTCTTGATATAACTTGATTGATGAAGGAAAGAGGTTGCATTATTGTAACACCTTACAAAACCTCAGTGCTTTACAAGCAATTGTTTTTTGAAGTGGGACGTGTTCTGCATGTGACACGACAGTAGATTTGTACTCAGAATGGTCTCACAATCAGCAGCATGATAATGGCCAGATTATCCATTTCCATGAAGGTTATTGAGAGATAAATATTGGAAGAATACAGAGAAGAACCTGATGAAGGGCTTTTGCCCGAAACGTCAATTTTCCTGCTCCTCAGATGCTGCCTGACCTGCTGTGCTTTTCCAGCACCACTCTAATTTCCAGCATCTGCAGTACCCACTTCCACCGAAAAGAGCCTCCCTTAAATAGTGCTATGGGATCTTATACCTTCATCTGAGAAGAGAGTTGGAAAGACCGTACCTCCTGCAAGGCAGCCCTTCCTCAGTATTACACTTGAGGCAGTGTTTTGTACTTAGGTCTCTAGAATGGACTTTCAAACCACAAGCTTCTGATGTGAGAGTACATGGCTGACTCACTGAAAGATAAGATTGTGATTCTTGAGCAGGAGACACACTTGTAGTAATTGGCCTGTATGAAAAAATGTGCAGGCTATATATTTTTATTTTTCTGTATCTTTAATTGTGGACTGAAGTTGGAGAACAGGACTATTGTAAAAGTAAGGAAGGAATTGTTTGGCTTCTGTTTATTGTAAATAGTAGGTTTGCCAAGTCAGAAACCTGGTCCATGTTTTCTGTTAGCTTGTGTCTATTTAGCAAGTAAATTGGGGATTTTTAAACTTTTAATAACAAATTTTAATTTTTGTGATGTCTCAGAGTTTAGTGTGCTATCCCAATGAGGTGTAACAGAAGGTCTGAGGAGGGGTCACTAGACCTGAAAAGTTAACTCTGATCTTCTCTCTGCAGATACTACTAGACCTGCTGAGCTTTTCCAGCAATTTGTTTTTGTAACAGAAGTAAAACTGTTTCCTCATTTAATTGGAGAAATAAACAGTACACAGGATTCCACAAAGACCAAAAGATAATTTTCTATTAACTTCCACACAGCCAGTTGGTGACTAGTAGTATTGTAGCAAATCTTTTATTTGGTTTTACACTTTGTTACAAGCACATACATCTTAACTCAACCCTGCTACAGTTTCAGTCAGTACCTATTTATACTGCTTTGAGTGACCAATTAAACCAAATAAGTGATAATGTCTTAAAGGGGCACTCTAACACAAATCAAATGTTGAAATGAAAAATGAAATATTTAAATTGGGTGGTGTTGTAGGGCGAGATAATGCACCCCAGCCCTGTGACACTCCGGTTGTGGAAGACCCCAGTATATTGGTGGATTGCATGTTTCTTCTCTCGAGAGACTAGAGTGCAGGCCTCCATCCGTGAGGAGGACCTCTATCTGCTTGCACTGGGTTAGTTGTATCTGTATAAATTTATCTGGCTAACCTGTTTTGGAAAAGCCTTGACACATCTTCGGGGCAGGTGGGACTTGAATCCAGACATTCTGGCCTAGGGAAAAGGATACTACCACTGCACCACAAGAATCCTGTTATGTCTGGGTGTTCAAGTGAAACCCCAGGTAATGCTTGTACACCACCTATATACTGTTAAACACAATTAATTCACAACTTACATTTTCCAAGGAGAACATAAATGTGGAATGCTCATCTTTGAATTGGTTTTCTCCTAGAACAAGCCCTAATGAGCTTTTAAATGACAACAGAAAGTACTGCAAACACTTTCCAAGCAGGAGAGACTCATCTGTTTTGAGCCAAATATTACTTCTTTGGAATTATACAACTCAGAACAATAACCTTTTGATTCTTGTTTCACAAATGCTGAGTTTTTAGAGTGTTTTCAGGTTTTTGAAATTTCAGATTCCCAACATCTGCAGTATTTTGCTTACAATTCAGTAACTATATTAATTCTCTTTATTGCTTTAAGCATTCATATTGTGCATGTGGAATATCTTAAGTATACCAGTGCAGTGTAAGGAATTTGATACTTCCTGAGCAACTTTACAAAGAAGTTGTCTGTAATTGGCTGTGCCTGTCTGTTTCTTGCAGTTGATGCTTTCTGAGTGGCTGGTGGATGTACCCAGTGACCTGGTTGAAGAATGGCTGCTGGTGGTCTGTCCTGTTGGCAAGCGGACTCTCATCATAGCTTCCAGAGTAAGTGCAGAATGCCTGAAATCCCTTCTGCCCTGCACAATTGGTCAAGCCTTGTGGCTGCCAAATGTGAATTCACAGTGTGCTCCCTTTAAGAGTGTTGCAATATTAATGTAGGATACAATGGTGCAAAACTGTCAGAGACTAGCAGTCGCAATCCACTATTCAGCACCAACATTTGAGCAGCTTCACTAGCATGTCCTCCCAGATTGGAAAAAACTGGGAATTGTTTGATTTTTGGGGTCAGAAAAGGGAAAGTCCTGGCATGGAAGTCAGGAGAGAGAATTTCATACTGATGTAAGACAGTGGTACATAATGGATAGGTCAGCAAGAGATTGTTGATGACCTAAAAGAATCTGAAACGATGGAACTGTGATTCATGTTATAAAAATGTGGAAACTACTCGTGTATAAACAAGCTACAGATTAAGAAGAATGATTCGCAAGAATTAATTTTAAAAATTATGTGTGCGCGATGTTTCTAGGGAGAAGTCAATGTCACATATTATGCATTTAAAACGTTGCATCTATTAATGGGTCATCATTGACGTATCTCAATCCTGACTTTTGTCAGAGCTGCTTTATTAGAAACCAGGCAATGAGTGCCTGCCTGGGTGGTGTGAAAGAATCCTGTGGCGTGAACAAGGGGAAAGGAATAAACTGATGGGGCACAGAGCACCCCCTAAAACCAAACAAAGGGGAAGAAAATATGTAGTAGGCTATTGTCTACAATGTAGATTATCGCACAAAATTATAAAAGGTTGTGAATGGGCAAAACCTTAGCAGATGAATTTCAATGTAAATAACTGAAGTTATCTATTTTGGTCCAAACCAGGGTAAATCAGGTACTTTCTAGACAGTATGACATTAAATATAGTGGCTATCCAAACCATTTTGGGATCCAGTTGCATTGGTCTTTAAAATGCCACAAATGGGTGCAGCAAATAATTTAGGAAGACCGTGTAATGCTGGCTTTTATATCAAGAGGATTGGAGTACAAAGATGCAAAAGTCATGATGAAGTTGTAGATTCCATTTGAAGTACTACTGGCAGACCTGAGCATCACACTCCAGGACGAATATATTGGCCTTGGAGGGGCTACAATATAGTTCTACAAGCATGAAATCTGGATTTTAGGGGTAAATTATGAAGAGACGTTATACAAATTAGGCCTGTTTTCTCTAGGAAGATTAAGGGGTGGTCTGATTTGAAGTTTTCAAGATCATAGCCGGAAACAACAGGGTAAAAAAACATAAACTATTTCCACTGTTTGGGGAATTCTAGAATTAAGACCATAAGACATAGGAGTGGAAGTAAGGCCAATTGGCCCATCGAGTCCACTCCGCCATTCAATCATGGCTGACAGGCATTTCAACTCCACTTACCCGCATTCTCCCTGTAGCCCTTAAATCCTTGTGACATCAAGAATTTATCAATCTCTGCCTTGAAGACATTTAGCGTCCCAGCCTCCACTGCACTCTGCGGCAATGAATTCCACAGGCCCACCACTCTCTGGCTGAAGAAATGTCTCTGCATTTCTGTTCTGAATTGACCCCCTCTAATTCTAGGGGTGTGTCCACGGGTCCTAGTCTCCTCGCCTAACGGAAACTATTTCCTAGCATCCACCCTTTCCAAGCCATGTATTACCTTGTAAGCTTCTATTAAATCTCCCTTTAATCATCTTAACGCCAATGAATACAATCCCAGGATCCTCAGCTGTTCCTCATATGTTAGACCTACCATTTCAGGGATCATCCGTGTGAATCTCTGCTGGACACGTTCCAGTGCCAATATGTCCTTCCTGAGGTGTGGGGACAAAACTGGACACAGTACTCCAAATGGGGCCTAACCAGAGCTTTATAAAGTCTCAGTAACACAATGGTGTTTTTATATTCCAACCCTCTTGAAATAAATTACAACATTGCATTCACTTTCTTAATCACTGACTCAACCTGCATGTTTACCTTTAGAGAATCCTCGACTAGCACTCCCAGAACCCTTTGTACTTTGGCTTTACGAATTTTCTCACCATTTAGAAAGTAGTCTATGCTTTTATTCTTTTTGCCAAAGTGCAAGACCTCGCATTTACACACGTTGAATTCCATCAGCCATTACCTGGACCACTCTCCCAAACTGTCTAGATCCTTCTGCAGCCTCCCCACTTCCTCAGTACTATCTGCCTGTCCACCTAACTTCGTATCATCGGTAAACTTCGCTAGAATGCCTCCAGTCCCTTCATCCAGATCATTAATATATAATGTGAACAGCTGCGGCCCCAACACAACCCTGCGGGAGACCGCTTGTCACTGGCTGCCATTCCGAAAAATAACTTTTTTTTTATCCCAACTCTCTGCCTTCTGTTAGACAGCCAACCCTCAATCCATACCAGTAGCTCACCTCGAACACCATGGGCCCTCACCTTGCTCAGCAGCCTCCCATGTGGCACCTTATCAAAGGCCTTTTGGAAGTCTAGATAGACCACATCCACTGGCTTTCCCTGGTCTAACCTACTTGTCACCTCTTCAAAGAATTCCAGCAGGTTTGTCAGACACGATCTCCCCTTACTAAATCCATGTTGACTTGTTCTAATCAGACTCTGCTCTTCTAAGAATTTAGAAACCTCATCCTTAATGATGGATTCTAGAATTTTACCAACAACCGAGGTTAGGCTAATTGGTCTATAATTTTCCATCTTTTGTCTTGATCCTTTCTTGAACAAGGGGGTTACAACAGTGATCTTCCAATCATCCGGGACTTTCCCTGACTCTAGTGATTTTTGAAAGATCTGAACCAATGCCTCTGCTATTTCCTCAGCCACCTGTCTCAGAACTCTAGGATGTATCCCATCGGGGCCAGGAGATTTATCAATTTTAAGACCTTTTAGCTTTTCTAGCAGTTTCTCTTTTGTAATGGCAACCATACTCAACTCAGCCCCCTGACTCCCTTTAATTGTTGGGATATTACTCATGTCTTCCACTGTGAAGACTGACGCAAAGTACTTGTTAAGTTGTCCTGCTATTTCCTTATCTCCCATCACTAGGCTTCCAGCATCAGTTTGAAGTGGCCCAATGTCTACTTTTGCCTGTCTTTTGTTTCTTATGTATTGAAAGAAACTTTTACTATCATTTCTAATATTACTGGCTAGCCTACCTTCATATTTGATCCTCTCCATCCTTATTTCTCTCTTTGTTGTCCTCTGTTTGTTTTTGTAGCCTTCCCAATCTTCTGAATTCCACTGCTCTTGGCCAGTTTATTGGATCTCTCTTTTTCTTTAATACATTTCCTGACTTCCTTTGTCAGCCATGGCTGTCTAATCCCTCCCCAGATAATCTTTCTTTTCTTGGGGATGAACCTCTGTATAGTGTCCTCAATTATACCTGAAAATGTGTTGCTGGAAAAGCGCAGCAGGTCAGGCAGCATCCAAGGAACAGGAAATTCGATCATTTCGGGCGAAACGATCGAATTTCCTGTTTCTTGGATGCTGTCTGACCTGCTGCGCTTTTCCAGCAACACATTTTCAGCTCTGATCTCCAGCATCTGCAGACCTCACTTTCTCCTCCTCAATTATACCCACAAACTCCTGCTATTTTTGCTCTACTGTCTTCCCCGCTAGGCTCTGCTTCCAGTCTATTTTTGTCAGTTCCTCTCTCATGCCCTCATAATTAACTTTATTTAACTGTAACACCATTACATCCAATTTTGCCTTCTCTCTTTCAAACTGCAGACTGAACTCTACCCTATTATGATCGCTGCTTCCTAAGTGTTCCCTTACTTCAAGATCTTTTATAAAATCTGGTTCATTACATAGCACTAGGTCCAGAATAGCCTGCTCCCTTGTGGGCTCCATGACAAGCTGTTCCAAAAAGCCTTCCTGTAAGCATTCCATGAATTCCCTTTCTTTGGATCCACTGGCAACATTATTTACCCAGTCCACCTGTATATTGAAGTCTCCCATGATCACCGTGACCTTGCCTTTCTGACATGCTTTCTCTATTTCCCGGTACATGTTGCGCCCCTGGTCCTCACCACTGTTAGGAGGTCTGTACATAACTCCCATTATGGTTTTTTTGCCTTTGTGGTTCCTCAATTCCACCCACACAGACTCTACATCATCCGACGCTATGTCATTCAGTGCCATAGATTTAATTTTGTTCTTAACTAACAAGGCAACCCCACCCCCTCTGCCCACCTCCCTGTCTTTTCGATAAGTTGAAAATCCTTGGAGGTTTAACTGCCAGTCCTGACCTCCCTGTAACGTCTCTGTGATGCCTACCACCTCATAATCATTCACTATGATCTGTGCCATTAGTTCATCTGCTTTGTTACGAATGCTACGAGCATTCAGGTAAAGTGCCTTAATGCTAACTTTATCATTAGAGATATTGGAAGTCATAAGATGTCCTCAGTTATCCATCCTTTTTTGCTGCATTCCCAGTCTGCCTCGAGTTTAAATCCACCTGCACATATGCTATCCTGTTGCTTATCTTTCCATTTAACTCCATACTCCCTGTTACTTTCACTTTCCCTCCCCCCCCCCCCCCCCCCCCCAACTCAGAAGTTTAAAGTCCTACTGACCACCCTATTTATCCTCTTTGCTAGAACATTGTTACCAGATCGGTTCAGGTGGAGACCGTCCCAACGGTACAGATCCCCCCGGTTCCAAAACTGATACAATGCCCCATGAAGTGGAATCCCTCTTTCCTACACCAATCCCTTAGCCACGTGTTTACTTCCCTAATTTTCTTATCCCTATGCCAGCTGACACGTGGCTCGGGCAGTAATCCGGAGATTATGACCCTTGAGGGCCTGTACTTCAATTTCCTTCCTAGTGCTTCGTAATCTCCAAACAGGTCCTCCACCCTAGCTTTGCCTAAGTTGTTAGTATCAACGTGGACCACAACAATTGGATCCTCTCGCTCCAATATCCTTTCAAGCCGGTCGGAGATGCCCCGCACCCTGGCACCGGGCAGGCAACATACCATGCGAGACTCCCGATCCGGCTTGCAAAGGACTATCTGTCCCCCTAATTATAGAATCCCCTATAACAACTACTTGTCTTTTTGCTTCCACCTCTTGATTGGCCTTCTGCACCATGGTGCCATGGCCAGCTGGCTCATCCTGTCCAGAGCCCTTTTCCTCATCCATACAGGGAGCAAGAATCTCATACCTGTTGGACAAGGTCAAGGGCTGAGGCTCCTGCACTCCTGAACTCCGGTTCCCCCTACCTGCCTCACTTACAGTCACATTCTGATGTCCCTGATCACTAACTGAATGTGAATTACTTAATCTCCCAGGTGTGACTGCCTCCTGAAACAAAGCGTCCAGGTAACTCTTCCCCCTCCCGGATGTGCCGCAGTGTTTGAAGCTCAGATTCCAGATCATCAACTCTGATCCGGAGTTCTTCCAGCAACCAACACTTGCTGCAGATGTGGTCACTGCCATTCACAATGGGATCAGCTAGCTCCCACATCAGTTAATTGTAAAACTGAGGTAGATAATTTTTTTTATTAAGTGAATTAGGGGGCATAGTCTAAAAATTAGGACCAGACCATTCAAGAGTGATGTTAGGAAGCACTTCTACATACAAAAGGGTTGTAGATGTTTGGAATTCTCTTCCACAAATGGCAGTTAATTGTAAAACTGAGGTAGATAATTTTTTTATTAAGTGAAGATACTAAGGGAAATAGGCCAAAGGCGGGTATATGGAGTTAGGCCACAGATTGCACCATGTGGCACATTGACAAGTGGAGGGAGGGGTCTTACAAACAGAAGACACAACAGAATAGTGGGAAAGTAAATATGAAGCCAAGACTCTGATTTGATTCACTAATAGTTTCTATTGGATTCCCTTTGGTCAGGGGAGCACAGCAGCATATACGAGAAGCGGTTTCTGCGTAAACAGGTTTCCCTCACTCCTCCCTGGTGGAAATCGGCACAACTCTGCTACGGGCAAAGGTAAACACCAGATTTTTAAAATTTGTTACTTTGCAGGATATGGGCTCTGCTAACTGGGTCGGCATTTACTTATCTACTCATTGGAATTTCGAAGAAAGAGAAGCGATCTCACTGAAGCATGCAGGATTCTTCAGGGGCTGAGAGGATGTTTCTCTTCTTGGGAGAGTGTAGGACCAGAGGACATAAATTAACATCCCTTTATTCGGAATCTAAGATTGAGATCAAGAAGAATTTCTTCTCTCTGAACTCCTTATCACAGAGACCTGTGGGGGTAGAGTCCATGTGTCTATTTAAGGTTGAGATAGGTTCTGGATCATTTGGGGAATCAAGAGTTATAGGGAATGGTCAGAAAGGTAGGTGTGAGGAATGTCCGAGCAGCCATGATCCTGTTGAATGGCAGAGCAGGCTAGAGTGGTCGAACAGCCTACTCCTGTGCTTATTTCTTATGTACTGTCCCTAATCACCATTGAGCAGGTGGAGTTGATCTGATACCTTGGACTGCTGTGGTCCACTTGGTCTAGGTAGACCCATAAGGATGATGGGATGGAGGGGGGGTGGGGAATTGTTCCGGGATTTAGAGTCAGGATGGTTAGTGACTTGGCAACCCTTTTGCTCCTAAATAGTAGAGGTTGAGCATTTGGAATGAACTGATGAAGAAGGCTTAGTGAGTTGCTTTAATAAATTGTAGTTTTTAATGAGTTTGCTCAATTTGAACAGAAAGATCTGCCCTCATGCTGTCTCATGACCCATGAGAGACAAAATAGAACACCAGGATTAGAATTGCGTGGTATTGGAAGGGAGTCATTCAGCTTTCTGTGCCTATGTTGGCTCTCTGAAAAATTCCTTCCTCCCACCCTTTCCCACTGCACTTCATATTAGTGATTTTTTGCGTTCCAAATATTTAACCAACTTCCTTTTTGAAAAGGTTTCATGGATTCTGGTTCCACTGCTGTTTCTGATCAGGAATTCTATATTCTAACAAACTCTGCAATGAAACCTGCCTGACTTCTAATAAAAGAACATAAACTATCGACCAGTGGAAATAATTCTTTCTTATTTCCGAACATGGAACAGTACAACACAGGGAAAGGCCCTTTGGCCCACCATGTTTGTACCAACCATGATACCATTTTGAACTTATCCCATCTGCCTTCATATGGTCTGTATCCCTCTGTTCCCTACCTGTTCATGTCTGTCTAAGAGCCTCTTAAACCTTCCTGACATATCTGCTTCAACCATCTCCCTTAGTTCTAGTGTTCTAGTCACCTACCACCCTCGACTTAATAAAACTTTCCATACACATCTCCTCCTTTTAAGTTTCCCGGTCTCACCTTAAACCTAGTATTTGATATTTGCACCCTAAAATAGACTCTGATTAGCCATCCTAGCTGTGCTCTCATAATTTCATGTACTTCTATGATCTACACCTCCGCCACCACCTCTAGTGAAAACAGTCCAAGTTTATTCAACCTCACCTGATAGCTAATACACTCCAATCCAGGCAACAATCTCTTTTGCACCCTCTCCAAAACCTCCACATCCTCCCTATAGTGTTGCAACTAGAACTGCAAAAAAACCTCCAAATGTGGCTTAACTGAAATCTTACACAACTGCAACATGACATGCCAACTTTCATATCCAGTGCCCTGACCAATAAAGGCATGCCATAAGCCGCCTTTACCGCCTTATCCACTTGTGTTGCCACTTTCAGGGAGCTATAGACTTACACCCCAAGATCCCTCTGCGTATCAATGCTCCTAAGGGTCCTACTATTTACTGCATACTTCCTCTTGTGTTTGACCTCCCAAAATGCATCATCTCACATTTGTCTGGATTAAATTTCATCTGTTGTTTCCTAAGTTTCCAACTGATCTATATCTTGCTGTATCCTTTGATAACCTTCCTCAGTGTCCACAATTCCACTAACTTTTTGTGTCATCTGTGAAACTTAACAAATAAGAAGTCCCAACACTGATCCTTGCAGCACACCACTATCACAGACCTCGTCAGAAAAGCACCCCTCCATGACTATCCTCTATCTTCTCTGAGAAAGCCAGTTTTGTATCCAACTTGCCAACTCACCATGAATTTCATGCACCTTAATCTGCTAGACCAGTGTACCATGAGGGGCCTTGTCAAATGCTTTAGTAAACTCCATGTAGACAACATCCACTGCCCTGACGTCCGTCATCTTCACTTCTTCAAAAAAACTCAAGTTTGTGAGACAAGACATCCCTTGCATAAAGCCATACTGACTACTCCTAGTAAGTCCATACTTTTCCAAATGCAAGTAAATCCTGTTCCTAAGAATCTTCTCCAGTAATGTTCCTACCACTAATGTAAGGGTCAATAAAACTCCACAAAATTTTGAACATAGTTCCCAATGTGTATTATGGCCAAGTTTCATGTTGATGAGATTTGCCCATTATCAGTGGTAAGCAGTAAACATTTAAAAATTGGACAATATCCAGTTAGCAGCTGCTTTTCCTGCTAGTTAGCAGCAGCTGTATCTGCTTCTCAGCACAGAGGTGATCAAAGTTTAACAAAGTGCTGACAGCTGATTGCAACTGCAGCATGAAATCCAAGGTGCCTAAAGTCAGCAGAGTTTTAGTCTGGAGCTGAGAACAGAACAAGAACTTAGTGAACTGTTTGAGTACTAGAGAAGTGGTGCCTTTGGAACTTACTGCTGTATTGGGGGTGAATATGTAGTACAGGCGCTACTCATGATAGCTATTAACAACTGTACTGAGATCAAATCAATGTTCATCGTCTCTTTCAGCAAGGATTGAGAGTTCTGACTTAATAATGAGGTGCTGTGATTGATAAGTTTTATGTTTTGTTTTACATGTCATTTATGCCATTGGGCTGAGAAGTTCACCCCAGTGTCTGCCCTTACTCTGCATGGAGCCCTCTGTCAGCTTCAGTATTGCCCCTATCCTTTGAGCTAGCTGGCTGAGCTACATTTAAAGAAAGAATTTATTTTAAATTGCCTAAGAAGGGATTACCAACTGAGGTTTACTGTATGGAGGATGTGTGGAGTGTAGATTTCTCACTGAGTCTGACAGTGTCTGGGAGCTGACTTAATTTTTGAAATAAAACAGTGGCAGGGCACTTCAAAAAAAAATTTAACAAGGTGTGCAGTTACTGAGATTTATTAATATATTATAGAGTATCAAAACAAACAAGTTGTAATGAATCTTTCATTGAATTCTGATTTGGTCTCAGTTGGAGTATTGTATCCAATTCTTTTAGTTTGATTAGAGAAGTTAGGACTGTTCTCTTGAGAGAAGGCTAAAAGTTTACTTGACAGACATGCTGAAAATCATCTAGTGTCAACAAAGAAAGGAACCATTCCTCAATGGCAGGAAGATTGAGACTAGTGGTACCAATTTTGAAATGATTAGTAAACAAACTGATAGAGAGAAAAAAAAAATTCTCCATGCTTAGTGGTTGGGATCTCGTGTGCAGACTTATAGAATCATCCAGCATGGAAACAGCCCCTTCAGTCCAACTTGTCCATGCCAACCAAGTTTCCCAAACTAAACTAATCCCACTTGCCTGCATTTAGTCCCATCCCTCTAAACTTTTTCGTATTCATATACCTGTTCAAACATGTTTTAAATGTTGTAATTGTACCTGCATCTGCTACTACATCTGGCAGTTCATTCCACACATGAACCGCTCTCTTTGTGGCAAAAGTTCCTCCTCATATCCCTTTTCAAATCTTTCTCCTCTCATCTTAAAAATATGCCTTCTAGTTTTTAACTTGCCCCACCTGAGGGAAAAGACATTTTTCTATTCACCTTACCTTTGTCCCTCATGATTTTAAAAACATCTAAAAGGTCATCCCTTAACCACCTCCCTTCCAGTGAAAAAAGTCCCAACCTATGTTTCTAACTCCAACCTTCCACTCCTGGCAACATCCTGGTAAATCTTTTCTGAAGCCTCCAATTTAATAATATCCTTCCAATAGCAGGGTGACCAGAACTGAATATGTACTCCGAAAGTAGTCTCTGTAACATCCTGTACAACCTCAACTTGATATCCAACTCCAGACTCGATCTGAGCAATGAAGGCAAGCGTGCTAAATGGCTTCTTAACCCCTTTGTCTACCTATGATGCAACTTACAAAGATGTATGTATCTCAGCCCATAGGACTCTGTTCGACAATACTACCTAGGGCCCTACCGTTAACTGTGTAAGACCTATCCTTGTTTGTTTTACCAAAATGCAATACCTTGCATTTACCCAAGTCCTTGAAGGGAAACACTTGAAGGGAAGGGTCAGAGCAGTGAGACTGGTTAGGTTGTTCTTGCATAATGGGCGGCACGGTGGCACAGTGGTTAGCACTGCTGCCTCACAGCGCCAGAGACCCAGGTTCAATTCCGCCTCAGGTGACTGTGTGGAGTTTGCACATTCTCACCATGTCTGCGTGGGTTTCCTCCGGGTGCTCTGGTTTCCTGTCAATCCAAAAATCTGCAGGTTAGGTGAATTGGCCAATCTAAATTGCCCGTAATGTTATGTGAAGGGGTAAATGTAGGAGAATGGGTCTGGGCGGGTTACGCTTTGGCAGGTCGGTGTGGATTTTTTGGGCCGAGGGGCCTGTTTCCACACTGTAAGTAATCTCCTCTAATAATGCCAGCATGAGCTCCACAGGCTGTATGGTTTCTTTCTGTGCTGTAACTACAATTCTATTCATCCCTGAATTCACATCACTAAAAAAGAACAGCTAATGTGATTGCTATCTCATTGGTGTTTGTGAGAGATTGCTGTGCTCAAATTGGCTTTTAATGTTTCCCACTTTAGAGCAATTAATTGGGACTCTTGGTAGTGTGCCTATGTCTGGGCCAGAAGGTAAAATTCAAATCTCACCTGCTTTAGAGGTGTGTCATAAATATCTGAATAAGTCTATCTACAGCAAATGATTAATTTTCATTAACCCAACACCCCCTGATGTAATGTCATTGATTTGAAAGGCTTGTAATTGAGCTTTAAGAAGATTTATCCTTCTGAATTCTATTAACCTATTTGTTGCTGACTTTTGGAATTTCCTTTTCCAGATTACACCATATTGGACTGTATTTATAGTGAAGTGAACAGAACATACTTTGTTTTGGATGTGATGTGTTGGAGGGGTCATCCAGTCTATGATTGTCAGGTCTGTAAGATATAACATTAAAAAAAATCTTCTTTCCTACTGCTGCACTTATTCTGTATTATAATCATAGGACATGGGACATCATTAAGATGTTTCATCTACTTAACAAGCTCCATACAATGCGAGTCTTAAATAGGCTAACATATTAATAAAAAGAATAAAATCAAGTGTGTTTTCATTTTTTATTAACCATCAGCTTAATTTAGTTGATAGCCTAATTTCTGAGTCAAAAGGTCATGATTAGACCCAAGCACGAAATATAGATGCATGGTGCAGTATTGATTGAGTTGGAGGGGGCATTAACATTGAATTTGAATCTCCGTCCATCTGCTCAGGACAAAATGTCCTGAGAATGGCGATGACTTATTGTATCCTGGGCAACGTCTGGTTATTTTGAGAAGCAGAAGGGTCACCTAGATAGTTATTGCCTTGTTGTTTGGGAACCTTGACTTGTATAAGTTGAGTGCTATTTCACCTACAGTATAAAGGAACGCAGTTCATAATATAATGCATTGTAAGGAACTTTAGTCATGTCCTCAAGACATCACATGCTACAGTACTGAAAATTGTTTAATTCCTTGAATGAGTTTGTAAATAATTACTTAGCAAATCATTTTTAGTTACTTGTATCTTTTTTTTTAAATATAGACCGAGTTCAGATTTTTCTGGCTTCAGTCAAAATTGGAAGAGGAAGGCAAGAATCTGGCTGAGATAGTGTCTCGCAATCCAGTGAGTGCTTCCACGTTTTCTTATAGCAAGATTTGCGGATTCTAGTCCAAACGGATATTTACATTTGTAGGGATATCATTTATGATCATTAAATATGGCCTGAAGAGAAATCTGAAACCTAATGGATAAAGGGAAAGATAGATGGATATATTAATTGACGATTAATTTGGTGTGAATTGATTATATAAATATGAGGAGCTAGTAGTCAGTGGGCTAAGAATTTTGTCATAGAATTACAGAATTCTTGCAGCGCAGACTGAGATAATTCAGCCCATTGTGAATGCATGGGTTCTGTCCCCTCGTACCAATCTCCTGCCTTTTCCCCATATTCCTGCATTTGATTTTTTTTTTAGATTAGACTTACAGTGTGGAAACAGGCCCTTCAGTCCAACAAGTCCACACCGACCCGCCGAAGCGCAACCCACCCATACCCCTACATTTACCCCTTACCTAACACTACGGGCAATTTAGCATGGCCAATTCACCTGACCCGCACATCTTTGGACTGTGGGAGGAAACCGGAGCACCCGGAGGAAACCCACGCAGACACGGGGAGAACGTGCAAACTCCACACAGTCAGTCGCCTGAGTCGGGAATTGAACCCGGGTCTACAGGCGCTGTGAGGCAGCAGTGCTAACCACTGTGCCACTGTGCCGCCCCTGATTATTTCTGTCAAAATAATCAGCCAATGCCCTTCTTGAACACTTCAATTGAACTTGACTCCTGTACATTTTTAGGCCGTGCATTTCTTACCCTAACTACTCACTGTATGAAAAATGTATTTTTTCTCACGTCACTTTATATTTAAAAAAGATATAAATTTAGACCGAGTTCAGATTTTTCTGGCTTCAGTCAAAATTGGAAGAAGAAGGCGAGAAGCTGGCTGAGATAGTGTCTCGCAATCCAGTGATTTTTTTTTCTTGTACTAGCATGAACAGCTTCTCCCTATCTATTCTATCCAACCAGCTCAGAATTTAACTTCTATCAAGTCTCCTGTAAGCTGCCTTGTCTTGAAAGAGTACAGTCCCAACCTGTTCAATTCTCGTCATGACTGAAGTTTCTCATTTCTGGAACCATTCTTCTTAATCAATTCTGCACTCTCCAATGGATTTACGTCCTTCCTATAATGTGGTGCCTACGACTGTACTCAGCACTCCAGCTGAGGTCCAACAGGGATCTCCAGTTCAATGTCACCATCCTGCTCTTGTACTATATGCTTCTATTAATAAAGCTGAGAACACTTTGCATTATTAACTTCTCTCTCCGCCTGTCCTGTCACCTTCAATAATCAAGCACGTTGGCATCCAAGACCCTATCCTGTGCCCCCTTTAGCACTGTACCCTAGTTTATATTGTCTTTCAATGTTTTCCAACCTCTCCCTTCTCTGCATGGAACCTCATATGTCACCTACCCAAACACTGCACCAACTTATCAATGTCCTTATGGAGTATAGTTAAGTGAAATAAAACTCTCATTAAACATATGGATTTGAACTCTAAGTCAAAACGTGAAGTTTCTAGGTATGGCTACTCACTCCTGTTTTCTGAAAGTGAGGCTGATGACCAGTGGAGAAATGAATACCCATGTGGATCTTTACCTATGAATAAATAAATCATATTTTTAAATGTGATTGAGTAATCAGTTAGGGTGTGATTCATGGAGTGTTGTTAACTGAGCTAAAACACTCATTAAAAGTGTGGAGTTGAAGTCTGTTCAAGAACAGTTATCGTTTAGTGTGTAATATAATTATTCACTTTAATCTGTCATATTTCAGGCATAGAACAGTACTGCACAGTACAGGCCCTTCAATGTCAATGTTGTGCTGACCTTTTCTCCTCCATAACCTTCATTTTACTATCATTCATGTGCCTATCCAAGAGTTGCTTAAATGTCCCTAATATATCTGACTCTACTACCACTGCTGAGAGTGCATTCCATGCACCACCCACTCTCTGTGGGTAAGGAACCGACCTCTGACATCTTCCCTAAATCTTCCTCTAATCACCTTTTAAAGTTGTACTCCCTTGTGATAGCCATTTCTGCCCTAGGAAAAATAGACTACTTACTCTATCTATGCCTTTCTTTATCTTTACACCTCTATCAAGTCACCTCTCATCCTTCTTTGCTCCAATGAGAAAAGCCCTAGCTCCCTCAATCTTTCTTCATAAGACACGCCCTCCAGTCCAGGCAGCATCCTGGTAAATCTCCTTTGCATCCACTCTGAAGTTTCCACATCCTTCCTATGATAAGGCGACCAGAAGTGAACACAATATTCCAAGTGTGGTCTAACCAGGGCTCTTTAGAGCTGTAGCATAACCTCGCGGCTCTTTAAATCAATTCCCCTGTTCATGAAAACCCACACAGCATACGCCTTCTTAGCAACCCCATCAACTTGGGTGGCAACTTTGAAGGATCTATGGACATGGACCCCAAGATCCCTCTGTTCCTCCACACTGCCAAGAAGCCCACCTTCAACCCCATATTCTGTATTCACATTCAACCATCCAAAATGAACCACTTCACACTTTTCCAGATTGAACTCCATCTGCCACTTATCAACCCAATTCTGCATCCTGTCAATGTCCCGTTGCAACCAACAACGGCCTTCCATACTATCCACCACTCCACCAACCTTCATGTCATTGGTAAATGTACTAACCCACCCTTCCACTTCCTCATCCAAGTCATTTATGAAAATCACAAAGAGCAGAGGTCCCAGTACCAATCCCTGTGGAACACTACTGGTTACTGAGCTCCAGACTGAATACTTTCCAAGTACTGGGCGGCACGGTGGCGCAGTGGTTAGCACTGCTGCCTCACAGCACCTGTAGACCCGGGTTCAATTCCCGACTCAGGTGACTGACTGTGTGGAGTTTGCACGTTCTCCCCGTGTCTGCGTGGGTTTCCTCCGGGTGCTCCGGTTTCCTCCCACAGTCCAAAGATGTGCAGGTCAGGTGAATTGGCCAAGCTAAATTGCCCGTAGTGTTAGGTAAGGGGTAAATGTAGGGGTATGGGTGGGTTGCGCTTCGGCGGGTCGGTGTGGACTTGTTGGGCCGAAGGGCCTGTTTCCACACTGTAAGTCTAATCTAAAAAAAAAGTCTAATCTAATCTAATCTAATCTACTGCCACCCTGTGTCTTCTGTGGGCCAGCCAATTCTGTATCCATACAGGCAGGTTTCCCTGTATCCATTCCTCCTTACTTTCTGAATGAGCCTACCATGGGGAACCTTATCAAACACTTTGCATGTACACCAAGAAGGCTCTGTTTGTCATGATGCAAGGATCACTGCCAAAGGCATAGCAATCTCTTCCCTTGCCTTCCGTTTTTCAAAATTTTCAGGACATCCTCCTCCTCAACATCAACCTGTTCGAGCATATCAGTCTGTTTCACGCTGCCCTCAGAAATGTCAAGGTCCCTCTCAGTTGTGAATACTGAAGCAAAGTATTCATTAAGGACCTCCCCTACCTCCTCTCACTCCAGGCACAAATTCCCTCCACTATCCCTGATTGGCCCTACCCTTACTCTGGCCATCCCCCTTGTTCCTCACTCAAGTGTCAAATGCCTTAGGGGCTTCCTTAATCCTGCTAAAGCTTTATCATGCCCCTTCTAGCTCTTCTAAGTCCATTCTTCAATTCCTTCCTGGCTACCTTGTAACCCTCTAAAGCCCTGTCTGATTATTGCCTCCTCAACCTTAAGTAAGCTTCCTGCTTCCTCTTGACCAGATGTTCCACATTCCTTATCGTCCAAGGTTCCTTCACTCTACCATCCCTTCTTTGCCTCAGTGCTAGATAGTTTGTCCCACTATCAGCAAGTGCTCCATAAACAACCTCTTCATTGCTGTCATGCATTTCCCTGAGAACATCTTTTCCCAATTTAGGTGCCCCAGATCCTGTAATGGCATTGTAATTCCCCCTCCCCCAATGAAATAATTCCCATACTGTCTGCTGCTATCCGTCTCCATGAGTATAGTAAAGGTCAGGGAGTTGTGATCACTGTCACTGAAATGCTCATCCACTGAGATCTAACACCCGGCCTGGTTCGGTGCCAAGCACCAAATCCAATATGGTCTCCCCTATAGTCAGTCTATCTGCATATTGAGTCAGGAATCCTTTCTGGACATACCTGACAAAAACTGCTCCATTCAAACAATTTGATTAGCAATGCCATTCCTCCACCTCTTCTGCCTCCCTCCCTATTCCTTTTGAAACATCTAAACCCTGGAACATCCAACAACCATTCCTGTCCCTGTGATATCCCAAGTCTGAAGTTGGCACAACATCGTTGTTCCAAGTGCTGATCCATGCTCAAGGTTAATTATTCTTATTCCTTCTCACTTGTGTTAAAATAGAGACACTTCAACCCATCACACTGACTGCAACTTTGTACATCAACTGTCTGTCCTGAATCACAGATTCTCTGCACACTGTATCTTGCTGTTCACTGGTTACTCCATCTTCCGATCCATAGCAATGGTTTCCACCCCCCTTTCAAACTAATATAAACCTTCCTGAAAGACTCTAGCAAACCTCTCACCTAGGATATTGGTATCCCTCCAATTCAGGTGCAGCCTGTCCTCCTTGTACAGGTCCCACCTTCCCCAGAAGGTATCCCACTAATCCACATATCTGAAGCCCTCCCTCCTACATTAGCCCTGCAGTCACGTGTTTATCTGCACTCACTCTGTTCCTCGCCTCACTAGCACGTGGCACTGGTAGCAGTCTTGAGATTGCTACTCTGCTCATCCTGCCTTTTTAGCTTCCAAGCTAACTCCCTATATTCTCTCTTCAGGCCCTCATCCCTTTTTCCTAGCCATGTCATTGGTACCAATGTGTACTACAACTTCTGGCTGCAGCACACCTTCCTTATACACTGGCTCTGAATTTCAATTCAGCTTGGTAGACTGGGATCAAAGTTTCTTTGTAAAAGATGACATCATGGGAATCCATCATACTAGACTGGCCATAAACCTGACCCAAACTTGTCAATACTCACATGGGTTGTAGGATAGTTAGTACTGAAATTGAAATGTCACTTTAATCAGATGCTGGTTTGCTTCTGTGTTGGGAGTTCAGAGACCTTCAGTCCTGTGGCAAGCTTCATCTTAAATATATTGCTGATGAAATTGTTGCTAATTTCTAGCACTGACATCCTTCATTTGATGAGCAGAGAATAGCTTCCTTGTCAGCTGTGGAGTATCATCATTAAAAGTGTGAACAATCAAAATTAAATTCCATACCATATTTTACTTCCAAAGGAGCTGAAATAGAGAGGAGGAGTTTGATTCAATTGTGCAGAGTCACAGGACATGGGCATCACTGGTTAGGCCAGCATTTATTGGTCATTTCCTAATTGTCCTTGTTAGACCTCAGCTGGAATATTGTATACAGTTATGGGCATCACATTATAAGAAAGTTGGAGACCCAATTGCTGTGGGTCTGGAGTCGCACAAAGGCAAAGCCAGGCCAGGCCAGGTAAAGATGGCAGATTTCCTTCCCTAAAGAACATTAGTGGACCAGATGGATTTTTCCTGACAATCAGCAGTGGTTTCAGACTGTTAATTCCAGATTTTTTAATTGAGTCCAATTTCTATCATCGCCATGGTGAGATTCAAACCCAGCCCCCAGATCATTACCAGTGCCTTTTGGATTAATAGTCTAATCATAATACTAGGCCATTGCCTCTGATACCTACTTTGTGATAGATTAAAGGGGACACAGTGTAGATTCACCAGTGACATGTAGACTTAAAAGAATTAATTAGGACTCTCACAGGTTGCATGTTTAGTTGATTTGATCTAATGAAGGTGTTTAAAACGTTGGAATTTAATATTTTGTGGTTTTGAAGCTTGAAAGTTTGCAGTAAATTATCATAGCCAGCAGTCTTACCCTGGTACACAACCAAAATACTACGGATGCTGAAAATCTGAAACGAGAACTGCAAGTGCTCAGCAGATCAGGCAGCTTCAGTGGAGAGAGAAACAGAGTTAATATTTCAGGGCAATGGTCTTTCACCAGAAATGAAAGAAGTTACTCATGTACTTCTGTTGGTTTCATTTTTTATTTTAGTTCTGGCGTAATATATCATATTTTCCTTAGGCAGTAGGATTGGTAACTTGTGAAAGAAAGTGTCATTTTTACGGGGCACGTATTTGCTTTGTGTTCATAATTGAGCTGCACTTTACTCATATATTCAGAATGTGGGAGAAGATTTGTAGCTCGGGTGCTCGTTGTTGTGGTTCTGTTCGCCGAGCTGGGAATTTGTGTTGCAGACATTTCGTCCCCTGTCTAGGTGATATCCTCAGTGCTTGGGAGCCAAGACTTCCAAGCACTGAGGATGTCACCTAGACAGGGGACGAAACGTCTGCAACACAAATTCCCAGCTCGGCATTCAGAAACGTACTGTTCTGTGCTAAACGTAAATGGGCCTCCTATTTGAACAAGGTGCTCTGTCTCATCTTTGCAGTTAGAAAGAATGTTTATAAAATCTTGAAGCAATACTAGAAAAGTGAACATGGAGACATGTAAACATGGAACACAATTTTGATTTGAAAGGAAAACAGACTGGATGGCATTTTGACGCAGTCCTGAACCTTTGTTATAACTCAGCTGGTTAGGCAGTGAAGGATCAAAGACTGAAACCTTGTTCTTCTAAACATACAACTTTTACTTACAGACAAGCATCTCGCTTGCCATATACCTTGCATCAATTTTGCTGCTATTTTTATGCTTTTGGGTGTTCAAGTGATCATATTAGAGGATCACCGAATTAACCCATTAGGGGCTGGTTCTTTAACAAAACCTAAATATTCAAAGGAAACTTAGAAAACTAAACTAAAATGTCATCCCTGGGGTTGATGCACTTAGCCACTGCAGTGCCCATTGGTGATAGGAGGGTTTGAACATCCCACTGGAAAGTGCAAGTTTCCTTTCCTGGGGCATCCGGAAGATGCCCTGTGTTAGAGCACAGATGAGCTCCCAGTTAATACTCACTACCTTTAAAACTGTTCATGATAGCTGCTGTGAAGAAATAGGGAAAAACAGATGAAGGCTGATGTGTACTAAGTGAAAGGAAACGTAATGTTGGGACAGAAATTACAGTCTGCAGTTCCAAAATCAAGGTTGAATCCAGAAGCTATAAAGAGTCTAATTGTCAGTTGGAAGAACAGCACCTCATCTTTCAAGTGATTGATGTGAAATATTTGATGTATTTAAAGGGAGGCTAGATAACATGAGGCAGAATGGAGTAAAAGATTAGGATAATGGATGGGTGGCTGGATTCTTGAGTGGAACATGAACATTGGCATGCACTGTTTGGGAACCAGGCTCCATTCATCATTTCTTTAAAAGCTGTTTTTGGCCTGTAAGCCAATTGTACATTTGTATTGTCAATACTGTTGAGAAGTACAAAGGTCAATCTCTCTCTCTTCTCTCCACAGTTTAAGTTTGTGGGCCTGCCAAGTTTGCCGTGTACACCAGAAGCCATTTGCCAGACTTTGGCTGCAGTTTATCCATTTGAGGTAATTAAAACTGTTCTAAACATGTCTCTACATGTTTCATTCACTCTCCTCTACTCGGCTTTTCTCTAAGTAGCTAGTTCTTCCCCTAAAACACAGCAGATTATATTTTTCTATTACCTCCAATTAAAGTAACATAGATTGCCGAATCTCAGTTGTGACTCCAAATGAGTTCATTGTTAGAAATGTTATGATTCTCCTGTCATAAGGGAACTGTGATGTATGATAACTCCATTTACCATATTCCAATACACTGGCTTTTCATTCCATTTTAATCTCTGCCATGGTTCACTGGGTTATCGTTCTAGTCTGAGTTAAAAGCTTAAATGTTTATGTCCCACTGCAAATGCTTGAGCAGAAAATTTGGGGTGGGGCTGGGGAGAAGGTAGCTGAGAGTGCATTAGGTGGTTGGAGGTGCTGGTAAAAGTGATAGGTTAGAGAGGAGGGTGGAGTGGATAGGTGGGAAGCAAGATTGACAGGTAGGACAGGTCATGAGGACGGTGGATGAGATGTTAAACTGAGACCTTGTTTGTCTCTTCCCCCCCCAACCCCCACCCCCACACACCCCACCCCCACACACCCCACCCCCACACCCCCCCCACACACACACACACCCCCCCCACACACACACACACACCCCACACACACACACACACACCCCACACACACACACACACCCCACACACACACCCCACACACACACACACACACCCCACACACACACACACCCCACACACACACACACACACCCCACACAAACACACACACACCCCACACAAACACACACACACACACCCCACACACACACACACACACACACACACACCCCACACACACACACACACACACACCCCCCACACACACACACACACCCCCCCACACACACACACACCCCCCACACACACACACCCCCCACACACACACACACACCCCCCACACACACACACACACCCCCACACACACACACACACACACACACCCCCCACACACACACACACACACACCCCCCACACACACACACACACACACCCCCCACACACACACACACACACACCCCCCACACACACACACACACACACCCCCCACACACACACACACACACACACACCCCCCACACACACACACACACACACACACCCCCCCACACACACACACACACACACACACACCCCACACACACACACACACACACCCCACACACACACACCCCACACACACACACACACACACACACCCCACACACACACACACACACACACACACCCCACACACACACACACACACACACACACCCACACACACACCCCTTTGAAGAAGAGCAGTGGAATTATCTCCAATACTCTGACCAATGCATCTGTCGACCATGATCGCTACAACAGATGACCTCATCATTTTCACATTATTGCTTGTGTTCCCTTCAACATAACAGTGATGAGGCTTGTTTAGCTGTGAAATGTTTAGGGAAAGGTGCAATGTAAGTACTATCTATCTGTTTCCTTTTAACTTTTTTGTCTGATCTCTCCCTTTTATTCCCTTGTCCTCATTTACTCATTCCCTTTTTGATACAATCTTATCTGACACCAGACCCCTCTTTCTGTTTGCGTGCTCATTCAGTATTTTAATCATTTTAAGTGTAAAAGGAGTGTGTCAGGATGAATGTGTTTAAGAAACTGCGGTCCCATGTTAAGTTGGGTCCCCCTTCCTCTCCAGAATAGGTGTGTGATCTGAAATGTGCCTTGCAGGTGGATGGGTTGCTGTTCTACCACAAGCAGACACACTACACCCCGGGGAGCACGCCACTAGTTGGCTGGCTGAAACCGTACATGGTGGCTGACATCCTTGGACTGGCCGTCCCGGCCTGCCCTTTGTCCGTGAAGCCCGAATATGCCAACTCACAAATGCAACAGATAATAGAGCTGAAAAAGAGCAAGGCCGAGGGGTACAACACTAACCCAAGCAAGACGGAGACCGCTGAGTTGGGCCGATATGAATTGGAGCATCTCTCCACTCCCAAAAAAGCCGAATCATCACCCTCTAAAATGGAATGCACGAGTAAAATCAGAAGTTGAGTGACTTGGCTGAATGGACAGTGACTGTTCCAGGATGGCAGATCTCCAGCCGGAAACTCTCACAGGACCAGCGCTTCCTGGTTTATTTATGTTAAAAATAAAAGTTACATTTGAGCTTTCATTCCAGCAGGCTCTTATTGAATGGGAATTGTTGAGAGATGAGGTTTGGGGCTTGTGCCTTTGCTTGTTCTTGCAGTTTGACAGTGCACACATTCAGAGTAAGTGAGTTATTTGTCTCGAGCTTCGGTATGCGTTGTTCCTGCACAAGGCTGGTGAGTCAATCATTTAATGAGAGGAAGCAGAATAACACTCACTGGGAACATTCCCATAGTTATACTTTATAAGGGAGAGGTGATCAGGGCATTTGTGAACATCAAGTGTCTGTTAGCATTTGGTTCTATCTTGAGCTGAAACCCAATGAGAGGCTTGGGTTATAAGTTAGCTTTTGTTTTAATACTGCAGGTTAGGAATTGGTGCATTATTTTTTGATATTGCAGTACATAGGGACATGAGCAAATCTTGTCAGAGGTGTTGGAAATACAGAGGTTGACTCTTAAGCACATTGTCCATTTGGGTAAAACCATATAGATCTGGTAAAGCTAGCCCTTTCTGAACTCATTTGAAGGTGTGCTGCCATTGAGTCAACTTGTCCTGACAAATCTTTAGTTGCCTGCTGGGCACGTGTACAGCTTTACACAGCTTCCAATCAACATTAAGTTAAAAATCACACAATACCAGGTTATAGTCCAACAGGTTTAATTGGAAGCACACTAGCTTTCGGAGCGCCCGCTCCTTCATCAGGTGGTTGTCCATGAAGGAGCTGCGCTCCGAAAGCTAGTGTGCTTCCAATTAAACCTGTTGGACTATAACCTGGTATTGTGTGATTTTTAACTTTGTACACCCCAGTCCAACACCGGCATCTCTAAATCCAATCAACCTGATTGTGTCAGCATTCCTTCCAGCGATGAATGCAGCTCACCTCTCCATGTATGTGTTTGGTTGATCCTCGGGTCATAGGAAGGTTGGAGATGAGCCATCATTTTCAAAAACAAAATGTTGCTGCTGGGTTGCTGAATTTGAGGTTTAATGTCTCTTCTTGAACAATTGTCCTCTGCAGTATCTCTGTGGAAATGCAATAATTTGGTTTGTTGGAAATCCTGTGTTTTTATTTTATCTGTTTTTATTTTGTCTGCTTTATCCCAGGCCATTGTTTCTCAAGGTTGATTTATAGCTTTTCTGAAAGTGTTCAGCACTGTGCTGAGGATGATTGATTGTACTATCCACCAGTCTGGTGACCTGCTTTTTAATAAATCAAATTTCTCATTGTAAAACTGGATGTATTTCAGTGTTTGTATGCTTCTTTGTCACTGACCTAATTACTGCTGAGAAATAGGTTTGTGAGGCAAATTTGTCAGCTTTACTTCTAACTAGCAAAGGGGCGGTGGTGAGACAGGAACCTCCTGGAGTCTCTGCTACAAGACTGAGTTGGCTCTTTGTTGACCAATAACCCTTGAGCAGGGGTAGTACAGCAAAATAACATGGTGAGAAATACTGAGAAAGCTAAATTAAAGCTCACAATTAACCTGACCAAATCTGTGGACAGATTTTAAAGCCCTCCTCTGAGCTGGGTATAGAGGAAGGGTTCTATCCTTTTTAAGTGATAAGTGGGAAGACTAATAGATGGCTGGACTAATTGAAGTCCTCAATAGATAAGTAATGCTGACTTAAGGGACTCAGCTTGGAAGATACTTGCCATGCAGAAAGCTAGAGAAAACAAATCCGTTTGGGAGTTGCTCCCAGGACAGAGGTGATGACGTCTCACTCAAAGTCACTCTGTGTCTGATCAAAGGACCTGACATTGGGAAGTGAGAGGTGATATGTCATTAGTGCAATTCTGCATTTGGTGACAGCCACCCATCCCTCATGACCCACCCACCTGCATTGTTTACCTGTGGCTTGGTCCCTTGCTGGTCCTACTCCTTGAGGGTCTGTTGCTGTCAGTAACCCCCCCCACTAATATTACTGCAGTAGGTACTGGTCATCACCTCTGACCCTAGGGGAAGGCCTGCCACTATCTCTAGTGCCTCATCCTGCCCTTGCTGCTTTTTTTTAATACACATTGCAGAGGAAGGCCCATTACTAATGAATGTCCAGCAGCGTTTACTATATTGTTAATATTAGGCAAGTATGGGTGCCTCCCTTGTTGGGGATGGGCTTGTGGGGCATGGCTCAAAAAATATCCTGTAACTTAGTCCCAGCAGTGGTCACTGTGTGAATTTGGCACTGCTAAGCTGACAAAGCTGGCATCCAATCAGATTGAGAAGGGGGGTGGAAGTGGGGGGGTGTTGATGTTGAGTTTTGATCTTGGGTGATAAATGTTGCTTTGTATGTAGAATGTTTCAGGGCAGCCCCCTTTTGAGTGGGTGTGGACTGCACCAACATGTTAGTTGTGGTGTGGGGAATATGGCACTTCGTAAAATTCAGACACATGTCACTGCAATTTTTTTCCATGTATTTTCTTCTAACTATTCCTAGTGAATCTGTATCTACCACCCTATCAAGTAGTGCATTCCAAATCTTAGTCTTTGCATTAAAGATGTTATTGCTCGTGTCTCTTCTGCTTTCTCTGCCAATCATTTTTAATTTGTGCCCTTAGTCACTGGGATTAGTTTCTCTTTATTTTCTTTATCCCTCTGTACACTTTCAAAACTCTTTTCATCATTCGCTTAAGTCTAGGTGGGACAGCTGGTGTTTCATACATTAAGCATAACTCGACTGTTATAAATAAAAATGTAATTTTTTGAAAGAATCGCATTTGCTTTTGAGTTATCTTAATAACTGCTACAGGGTGGCTTCTGTTAGAGACAAAAAAACTTCAGCTGCTGGAATCCAAGGTAGACGAACAGGAGGCTGGAAGAACACAGCAAGCCAAGCAGCATCAGGAGGTGGAGAAGTCAATGTTTCTGGTGTATGCTACTTGGCTTGCTGTGTTCTTCCAGCCTCTGTTCGTCTACCTTGGATTCCAGTATCTGCAGTTTTCTTTTTGTGTCTAACAGAAGCCTAGAGTCATAGAGATGTACAGCATGGAAACAGACCCTTCGGTTCAAACCATCCATGCTGACCAGATATCCCAACGCAATCTAGTCCCACCTGATAGCACCCGCAATTACAAAGATAATTCAAAAGCAAATGTGATTCTTTTAAGTTTGGACTTGATGTCTCAATTTAATATGACCAGTGCCTCCTAGTGTCAGGGACTGGGTTCAATTCCCGCCCTGAGTGAAAGTGCAAACCCCAACAGACCTTCTCCTCTGTCTGTATGGGTTTCCTCTAGGTGTTCCAAAGATGTACATGCTAGGTGGATTAGCCATGGGAAATGCAGGGTTAAAGGGATTGGTGTAATGGCATTGGTCTTGGTGGAGTGGGGGGGTCAGTGTGGACTCAGTGGGCCAAATGGCCTGTTTCCACACTATAGAGTTAACTGTTTTGTTCACCTGTCCCACCACCTTCAAAACATTGTGCACAAACAATTCCAGATCTGTCTCTCTCGCTCGCGCTCTCTCTCTCTCGCTCTCTCTCCATCTCTTTCAAAATGATACAATACAAGCCAAATTGCATCTTGCTCTTGCCACCAAAATGTATCTTCTTTTTAAATATAAATTTCATCTGCCATGTGTCTTCTCAACCTATTCAGCCTGATAATGTCTTCTAGAAATCTATAACTATTAGATTACTTAGTGTGGAAGCAGGCCCTTCGGCCCAACAAGTCCACACCGACCCACCGAAGCGCAACCCACCCATACCCTTACCTAACACTACGGGCAATTTAGCATGGCCAATTCACCTGACCCGCACATCTTTGGACTGTGGGAGGAAACCGGAGCACCCGGAGGAAACCCACGCAGACACGGGGAGAACGTGCAAACTCCACACAGTCAGTCGCCTGAGTCGGGAATTGAACCCGGGTCTCAGGCGCTGTGAGGCAACAGTGCTAACCACTGTGCCACCGTGCCACCACTATCTTCCTGATTTTTTTTTTAAAACTAAATTCCCATGCTTTTCGTCTTCTGCAAGTTTTGGAATTGTGCCCAAAACTCCAATTCCAAATTCTTAATGTATTTTAAAAACAGCAGTTATCCTTGTATTTAACTGTAGGGACCAGTATTACCACCAGTTCTGCTATAACACGGTAGTTCCATTCTCATGCAATCCCATGCTGTAAGAAAATCACGTAATAGCAGCACTATTTAAACTCATGGGGCCGGAAGTGTTATAAACAATACAAGCTTTACATGTTTGCTCTATAGAAATAGTATCCCCAATTTGTCAGTCGTGTTATAGCGAATTCGTGTTAACGAAACCCGCATTATAGCAGGAAGATTTATATATGCAGTACTTCAAAATCAAGACTATAGTGCTGGAGTTGCTCAGCAGGTCAGGCAGCATCCGAGGAGCAGAAAAATCGACATTTCAGGCAAAAGCCCTTCAGCATTTCCTGATTAAGGGATTTTGCCTGAAATGTTGATTTTCCTGCTCCTCAGATGCTGCCTGACCTGCTGAGCAACTCCAGCACCAGACTCTTGACCCTAATCTCCAGCATCTAGTATTTGCTTTCGTCTATGCTGTACTTCAGTCTGGAAAAAACCTGTTCATCATGAGTATTTTCTATCCCTTGGCCATTCTTTGCTGTGCTATGCCTGACTGTTTTATCCCATGGGCTTCAATTTCACCAGCAAGGTGATATGGTTAGGGTTTGATGTTTCATCAGACACCTTTTTGAAGTCCACAGTGTAACATGAACTCGGATGTACTCATCCTTGCTAACTGCTACACCATCAAAAAGTGTAATATATACTTAGTCAAACACAAATTTGCCATATAACATCCAAGCTGTTTTTTTTTGTAGTCTGTGCTTGTCCAAGCAGCTATTGATTTTCTTCCGGATTTATTTTTTTTTCTAAAATGTTTCACTTACCACCATTGTTAACCAGATCTAACAAGTACAGACCAGCCAATTTTTCTCTCTTGGCTAATTGTATGAAGGTTGTATGTTTTGCCATATTCCAGGCTTCTGGCACCATCCCTGTATTTAAGGAGGATTGGAAGATTGGCTGGCACTCTGCAACTCACTCCCTTTCCTCTGACAATAATGCATTGTATCCAGTCTTGGTGACCTGTACAGTGTTGCTCTTCAGGAGAGATGCTAAACCAAGGTCTGATTGAGGAGGATGATAGAAATCCTGGGATACTGTTTGCAGGTGTGTCTATTTCACTCTCCACCAACAACAGACCAACTGCTAAATTCTGTATACGTTCTTCATGACAATGACTGACTTCAGGCTGTAGTAGACAGATTTTTGGGAGTTGACATGAAGGTGAAATTGAAACCCAAGGTCTACTATGGTTGTATTGAGAGGTTGAGCAGGCTCAATGAGTCATATGGCCTTATGTTTCCATTTCTTGTGTGTTCTAGCTAGTTCCTGAAACTGCATTACTAATGTATCAAGGATGTTTCTACAAATAGTACTTATGAAGTTTCTGACAAATCTGTATTGTGAAACTGATTGCTTTTTTGCAATTCTCATCACTTATCCTCTAAAGGTGTCAGCTCAGCAATGAGTAAATGAGCAGTTTGTCACCTGAATCAGCAGGTCACGTGTTTAAGCCTCCATTCAGAAAATTTGGCATAAAATCAAGAAAGATGCTCCAGTGCACCTTTGCCAATGGTGCTGTCTCTTGTAGATTCAATTTTAAAGGGCAAAGGACTTCTCCCCCCAATATTCTGGTGAATATTCATCCTTCAGTTAGTATCATTCAAACCAAATAACTGGCAAACCATTTTGCTCTCATTATCATCTCCATCACTTCAGATGTTGAGATGATTGTGTCCTTGTGAGGGTTGGCACCTTTGGGACTAATACTGGCTCATTATTGGTTGTCAGCTTATATCTATCAACCTTAATTTAGATGAAGAGTTGTGTACTGATGTTAGACTTCAGTCCAATGTCAGGATTTTAATTTGGAGTGTCAATAAACATCCATTCTCCCTTCTATCTTTTGTTATAATTAAAAGCATTGCAGGCGGGGTGTAGATAGTGAGACGGCATGCCATCATTCGTATTTCTTGACTTCGTACACAAGGCCGTTCAGTCCATTGTGTTTGTGCCAGCTCTTCTGAAAAGACTATCCAATTGCTGTAAGAACCCTGCAGACCTTTCATTTACAAGTGTCTCTCTAGATCTCTTTGAAAGCTGGCTGTGTTTCGACATAAGTGGAAAACATGGAACGCTTGCTCTGGAGTCTGACAAGAAATGACTCTTGTCTGTTCCACCGAAATTCATTCCAAGCAGCAATGAAACAAATAACCAAACTGCAACAATTTCTTGCATTAAATTTTAACGAGTAAAATCAGGGAAAGCACTGCAACAGTCGCAATGAGTCTGTAAATTTCTTTGCTAATTGGTATGTTTGGAGTGTGATAGGCTCTGAGTCACAATGTTAACTCTACACTGCACCTGTATGGAGGTCATTACACTCATGAGTGAAACTGCAAGTGAAAAAGTGAACCACAGCAGCTGCTTTTTGAGTAGAGAACAAACATCATTTGAAGTTATTATTGACTTTGCTTCCATCACCCTTTCAGGCTATCCATTCAAGCTCATAGCAACTCACTGAATAAAGAAACTTCTTGTCTCCCTCTGGAATTTTTGTCGTGCCAAAGAAAACTTTCCATTCATAAAAAATTAATCTATCCCATCCTTGGGAAAAAAAATGTCCATATCTTTGGCCATGTTGGTGACTCAATTGCTCTTTTCCCAACTTCCCTCCCTTCCCACCCACTTCTAACAAAACAATAAAACTTCACTTCCCTCCCACACACTTGTAACTCAACAATAAAACTTCACTTCCACACATTTGTAACTCAACAATAAAACTGATAAAACATCCTAAAATTTTACAAATGTAAAATCACTGAATTCATGAATACACTGCTTGCCCCTCCCTACTCCCTGCCATCTGTGCTGCCTAACAGAGTGCTGCAACTACTGAGTCCTTGATTCATTTTCATTCTCTCTTTCTCCTCCCCCCCCCACCCGCCCCCGCAATGTTTGATTATATGAATTGACACATTAAGAGTGTTTTGTTGATCTCCAGTGCCGCTTTTCACAGTAGTTTGGAGGACTTTCTGCTCCTGTAAATGGGCACATTTCGTAATGTGTGTGTTCCCCCGCACATCCTAATATTTACACCTGGCTTTTGCTCTCTATCTCGGATTTGTCTTCACCCTGGTCTCTACACCCTCTCCACTCCAACTCCTTATCAAAAATGAACCGGATGAGTGTTACAAAACCAAACTCCGCAGTAAAAATGTGAGACGGTCATTAAGACTGTTCAGGCAATGCAGATGGGCAGGGTCAGATGGTCTCCCATAAGACCTGTACTTTAAAACCTGATGAATGTATATGCTCTGTGTATATTTTGCATGTGGAAGTTTGCCTTTCTGTTTACAGCTACATGAGGTATTGATTTTCCTTATTCACGAGGGAAAGGCCCTCAGAACTCACTTATTCTGCCTCTCAAACACTTACTTGAAAAGAAAGCTTATGGTCCGTTGCTGTGGCCCTGATAGGAAGGATAGGGATAATCGTTTTCACATAAATCAAGCTAATATGAATGGATAATGAACAGCCTGTGTGCCATGTTTAATAGGCTAGACCAACATTTCAACTTTTCCCAATTTTAGGGGCCACAGCAGTGAAAGTGAAATTCACCAAAAATTATCAAAAGCAATAAATTGATATGAGTAATTAATACAAGCAACAAAGCTTATTAATAACACAGTTTTTTGCATTTTCATTAAGAAGCAGAACTAGAGAGAGAACTAAACAGCCCCAACTCATGATCACCCAGGAGGGTTGGTGACTGAGTTTAATCTAATGAATTAGTGCTGACCTTCAGTTGCCTCTGGTGTGGTACACTCTGAGCTGGCTTTGTCAGCATTCCCATTAAAGTGGGGCTTGGAAGTGAGTTGACTTCCAGCCTGGGGTTTCCCCCTCTTCTGAGATCATTATAACAGGAGCTGAATAGGCTGCTCAACTCTGCCATTTTGTAAGAACACGACTGACCTCCCCCAGGCCTCGACTGCTATGTCAAAGGCTTATCTAGTTTCTCAAAAAACTCAGTGATCTAGCCTCCATGACTGTCTGGGGTAGAGAATACCAGACATTCACTACTGTCTGGGAGAAGAAATTCCTTCGCATCTCAGTCTTAAATTAGTGTCCTCTTATTCTGTTACCATATTCCCTTGTCTGAGACAGCCTGACTACCCTAGCTACAGGTTTCCATCCTGAAAATGCCCTCCATATCCCAACCCCTTGTTTTCTATTGGTTAGCTAATCTCCTATCAAACTAATATACCATCGATACTATGGACTCTTTTTAAGTAGGCTAATACGTGATGCATTATCAAATGCAATCTGAAAATACAAATATATCACTTCCACTGCTTCCCCATTATCTGTCTACATGTCACCTCCTCAAAGAATTCTAGTGAATTTGTCAGACACGATTTCCCCCTCAGGAAACCATGCTACCCTGCTTAATCAGATTACGCATTTCTAAGTGCTCTGTTATGACATCCTCTATAATAGATGCTGACATTTTCCCAATAACAGACATTAAGTGAACTGGTTAGCTATCTTTTGTCCCCGTCTCTTTTCAAATAAAATTGCTGCTTTGGTGGTTTTCCAATCCTCTGGGACTTTTCCAGAATCTAAGTATTCATGGAAGATTATTACCTGTGCATTCACTATTTCTGTTGCTAATTCCTTTAACATCCTAGGATACAACCTATCAGGTCCCGTGACTTATTGTTCTTTAGCCCAATTCATTTTTCCAGCATTTTATCTCTGGTGATAGTTCCCCCTTTTGCCCCATTATTATTTAATAATGTTGGAATGGTATTAGTGTCTTCTACTGTGAACATTTATGCAAAATATTTATTCAATTCCTCTGTCACTTCCTGGTTCCCCAGTATTATTTTCTCAATCTTGTTCTTTAAGTAGTCCTTTTCAATGAGATTCTCTTTTCCTTTTTATGTTTAAAGAAACTCTTGATGTCTGTCTTGGTATTACTTGCATGTTCTCCTTCAAAGTTTACCTTCTCCCTAGTCATCATTCTGAGTACAAGCCTCAGCTATTCAGCTGCTCCTTCTATGACAGTCCTTTCATTCCTGGGGACCTCCTCTGAACTGCCTCCAGTGCTACCAGATTATTCCTCAAATCAGGAGATCAAAACCCAAGCTCATTTAGGTTGGCAAACTCCCGCCTCCAACACACCCCATCAAAAAAACTCCCGCCTCCAACACACCCCATCAAAAAAACCAAGACTCCCGCCCACCCTCTGACGACCCCTTCTCCCGCCTCCAACACACCCCATCAAAAAAGCGAGATATTGAACAATTCTTCCGCCGCCTTCGCCTCCGTGCCTACTTTCACAACCAAGACTCCCGCCCACCCTCTGACGACCCCTTCTCCCGCCTCCAACACACCCCATCAAAAAATCTCCAGCATCTGCAGACCTCATTTTTTACTCGAAGGGTATTCACTTCCATTGCAATACCCTGCAACTTATATGCTCCGCTCACTGCATATTCCAATGATAAAGCCATTTGCAGTGCCTGTTTGAAGTCCAATTGGGCTTCAGCTAGTAGGCGCTTTTGCAGGGTTACATCATTAATCCCACATAGCAACCAGTCTCTCAACATTAAGGGTTGGACCAAAGTCATGAGCTTCTGTCAGTTGTCTTAACCCAATCAAAAATTCCGATATGGATTCCCCGGTTTTCAAGTTGCAGAGTAAACTGATAGTGTCTCAGATTTGGAGGAGGCGCGGTGTCATAATGTTCCTTAACTAAATTGCAATGTTCTCGTATCTGGTGTCTCAGAGAACGTTAGGCTCCTAATAACCGAAAAAGGTCTGAGTGCAAAGACTATCAGGAGGATCACTCGTTTCTCTGCATCTGCCCACATGTCATTTGCCCGGGAAAAAAAAATCACATTCTTTCCACATACTGGGACCAGTCTTTGATGGCAGGATCAAAGGAGACAAATTTCCCAAATAACAGCACAATGTAAGAAATGTTTACCCCAACTCAAAAGGCAACTGTTGCGAGTGAATTCCTTAAGGAGTGTGGGATTGTATTCAAATAACAATCAAAATCAGTGAGTGGCAAAAATTTATTCAGCAAGAGTATGGTGCTGGAAAAGCACAGCCGCTCAGGCAGCATCCAAGGAGCAGGAGAGTCGATGTTTCGAGCATAAGGTCTTCATCAGGAACCTGATGAAGGGCTTATGCTCAAAACATCGATTCTCCTGCTCCTTGGATATTGCCTGACCTGTTGTGTTTTTCCAGCACCACACTCTTCGATTCTGATCTCCAGTATCTGCAGTCTTCACTTTCTCCTCTTTTATTCAGCAATCACAGCACAAAGTTGAGGTGGCAATAGAAGCCTGAAATATAGTTCTTACATAGATTAAAATTCCATTACAATGGTGTTACATTTTTTATTTATAATACACAAAGTTTTGAAGGGCTTCTGTCCTGATAGACAGGAGATGGGTTAAAACATGCTAAATGCTGGCTGCTACTTCTGATGAGACTAAGAGTGTCTATCCGGTCTGCTTACAAAATTAGGAGGTGTTAGATCTTTTGTCTTTTAAGTTAGTAAATATTAGTAAAAATGCTAGGCCTTTATGCTCTGAATAAGTTAGAAATTGTACCTGTACTTAATAAAGGAATAAAGGATATTAAACTGATTACTGCAGCTGGGTTGTGAGATTTACTTACTATTTGCTGGTGTGAGTTTCAATCATTCATACAATTTCATGGAAACACTTATGTCAGTTAGTTTCTTGAAGGGATAATGGCCCAGTTAAAAGATATTTAATGGGTACTTAATCTATTCAGATCCAGGAGATGGTTAATAAGTGCGGAATAATATAATAATGTTCCGTGGAGACTTGATGGGGATGGTATTGTTCCATATGCTACACTTATTCAGAGGTAAACACTGCTTGTAGCAAGTTCTGATAAGGTGTGAAAATGCAGTAGTGGGTTTGAAAGAGTTTTAAATTTAGATAGTAAAATATACTACAGAACGGTGGTTTAATGAATGAATGAAACTGTGTTGTAAGAAATAACGGGTTAGTAAAGGGTTATGAATGAATGAATGAGAACCTGGTATTAAATAATAGTGAGCTGGCGGCACAGTGGTTAACACCGCTGCCTCACAGCACCAGAGACCCGTGTTCAATTCCCACCTTGGGCAACTGTGTGTGGAGTTTGTGTCTGCGTGGGTTTTCTCTGGGTGCTCTGGTTTCCTTCCACAGTCCAAAGATGTGCAGTTTAGGTGAATTGGCCGTACTAAGTTGCCCGTGGTGTAGGGGAATGGTCTGGCTGGGTTGCTCTTCGGAGGGTCAGTGTAGACTTGTTGGGCTGAAGGGCCTGTTTCCACACTGTAAATAATCTAATCTAAAGAAGATAATATTTAACACAATATCTCACAGGAACCTGTTTTACTCTCATTGCCACTGAAAGAATCTGTCACCAAGTTGTCCTTTATTCATGGGAGTCCTTGACATTAATCCAGCTTCCTCAGAGCCAGGCCTCAGACTGAACAGAGTGTCTCACATTACTGCTTATGTCTGACAGCCAGAACTCATATTCTACAAAGTCTACCTGCTGACCTCATCATACTCACTACAGTTGGTATCAACATAGACAATGACGGCAGGATCCCTCCCCTCCCTCTTCAGGTTCTTCTCCAGCCCTAAAAGAAGAAGGATAAGGACTGGCCTAAAAGGAGAAAGCAAATACAACGTAGGTCATTTAGGACTGCAATGAGGAGGAGTTTCTTCACACAGAGGTTAGTAAATCTTTGGATTCTCTGCCCAGAAAGTTGTAGAAGTTCAATGGTTGAACAGATCCAAGACCGACAAGAAGGGACATGCAGAGAGTGGGCAAAATGCGTCGGGTGGATAATCAGCCTTGATCTCTTTTAATGGCAGAGCCGGAACAACAGTCCAAATGGCCACTCCTGCTCCAATTTCCAGTGCTCTCTAGGGATTAAACGGACTAAGTATTTAGTCCCTAAAGATTAGAAGAATAACATATGATCCAATTGAAACATATAAAATTCCTAAGGGTTTCCCAGGGTAGATTCTGAGAAATGTCAATTCTGTGATGGACTTGCCTGATAAGATCTTTCAGGTGGTGTTGGACGGTTGTTTTTCAGACTGGAGGCCTGTGACCAGTGGAGTGCCACAAGGATCGGTGCTGGGTCCTCTACCTTTTGTCATTTGCATAAATGATTTGGATGCGAGCATAAGAGGTACAGTTAGCAAGTTTGCACATGACACCAAAATTGAAGGCGTAGTGGACAGCGAAGAGGGTTACTTTAAATTACAACAGGATCTTGACCAGATGTGCCCTTGGGCTGAGAAGTGGCAGATGAAGTTTAATTCAGATAAATGCGAGGTGCTGCATTTTGGGAAAGCAAATCTTAGCATTACAGACTTAATGGTAAGGTCCTAGGGAGTGCTGCTGAACAAAGAGACCTTGGAGTACAGGTTCATAACTCCTTGAAAGTGGAGTCGCTGGTAGATAGGATAGTGAAGAAAGTATTTGGTATGCTTTCTTTTATTGGTCAGCGTATTGAGTACAGGAGTTGGGAGGTCATGTTGCGGCTGTACAGGTCATTGGTTAGGCCACTGTTGGAATATTGCGTGCAATTCTGGTCTCCTTCCTATCGGAAAGATGTAGTGAAACTTGAAAGGGTTCAGAAAAGATTTACAAAGATGTTGCCAGGGTTGGAGGATTTGAGCTACAGGGAGAGGCTGAATAGGGTGGGGCTGTTTTCCCTGGAGCATTGGAGGCTGAGGGGTGAAGGTTCTTGTCTAATACCTTCTTGCATTAAAATAGACACACTTCAACCCATCACACTGACTGCAACTTTTCCCTATCAACTGTTTATCCTTCCTCACAGACTCTCTGCAGGCTGTGTCTACCTGTTCAGCAGCTACCCCATCCTCTGATCCATAGCTCCGGTTCCCAGCGCTACCAAATTAGTTTAAACCCACCCAAAAAGCTCTAACAAACTTCCCCGCCAGCATATTGAGAACCCTCCAGTTCACATACAATCCATCCTCCTTATACAGGACCCACCTTCCCCAGAAGGTATCCCAATGATCCACATATCTAAGGAGAATCCAAAGAGTTATTACAAATATATTACGGACAAAAGGGTAACTAGGGAGAGAATAGGGTACCTCAAAGATCAGTAAGGTGGCCTTTGTGTGGAGCCACACAAAATGAATGAGATACTAAATGAATATTTTGCATAAACATTTACTGTGGAAAAGGATATGGAAGATATAGAATGTAGGGAAATAGATGGTAATATCTTGCAAAATGTCCAGATTACAGAGGAGGAAGTGCTGGATGTCTTGAAACGGTTAATGGTGGATAAATCTCCAGGACCTGATCAGGTGTACCCGAGAACTTTGTGGGAAGCTAGAGAAGTGATTGCTGGGCTTCTTGCTGAGATATTTGTATCATCGATAGTCACAGATGAGGTGCTGGAAGACTGGAGGTTGGCTAACATGGTGCCACTGTTTAAGAAGGGCGGTAAAGACAAGCCAGGGAACTATAGACCAGTGAGCCTGACTTCAGTGGTGGGCAAGTTGTTGGAGGGAATCCAGAGGGACAGGATGTACATGTATTTGGAAAGGCAAGGACTGATTTGGGATAGTCAACATGGCTTTGTGCACGGGAAATCATGTCTCACAAACTTGATTGAGTTTTTTGAAGAAGTAACAAAGAAAATTGATGAGGGCAAAGCAGTAGATGTGATCTATATGGACTTCAGTAAGGCGTTTGACAAGGTTCCCCATGGGAGACTGGTTAGCAAGGTTAGATCTCATGGAATACAGGGAGAACTAGCCATTTGGATACAGAACTGGTTCAAAGGTAGAAGACAGAGGGTGATGGTGGAGAGTTGTTTTTCAGACTGGAGGCCTGTGACCAGTGGAGTGCCACAAGGATCGGTGCTGGGCTCTCTACTTTTTGTCATTTACATAAATGATTTGGATGCGAGCATAAGAAGTACAGTTAGTAAGTTTGCAGATGACACCAAAATTGGAGGTGTAGTGGGCAGCGAAGAGGGTTACCTCAGATTACAACAGCATTTGGACCAGATGGGCCAATGGGCTGAGAAGTGGCAGATGGAGTTTAATTCAGATAAATGCAAGGTGCTGCATTTTGGGAAAGCAAATCTTAGCAGGACTTATACAGTTAATGGTAAGGTCCTAGGGAGTGTTGCTGAACAAAGAGACCTTGGAGTGCAGATTCATAGCACCTTGAAAGTGGAGTCGCATGTGGATAGCATAGTGAAGAAGGCATTTGGTGTGCTTTCCTTTATTGGTCAGAGTATTGAGTACAGGAGTTGGGAGCTCATGTTGTGGCTGTACAGGACATTGGTTAGGCTACTGTTGGAATATTGCGTGCAATTCTGGTCTCCTTCCTATCAGAAAGATGTTGTGAAACTTGAAAGGGTTCAAAAAAGATTTACAAGTATGTTGCCAGGGTTGGAGGATCTGAGCTACAGGGAGAGGCTGAACAGGTTGGGGCTGTTTTCCTTGGAGCGTCGGAGACTGAGGGGTGTCCTTATAGAGGTTTACAAAATTATGAGGGGCATGGATA
Source organism: Hemiscyllium ocellatum (assembly GCF_020745735.1). Classification (NCBI taxonomy): domain Eukaryota; kingdom Metazoa; phylum Chordata; class Chondrichthyes; order Orectolobiformes; family Hemiscylliidae; genus Hemiscyllium; species Hemiscyllium ocellatum. Next base: position 13,606,949 of record NC_083442.1, read on the forward strand.
GCGTAAATAGATAAAGTCTTTTCCCTGGGGTCAGGGAGTCCAGAACTAGAGGGCATAGATTTAGGGTGAGAGGGGAAAGATATAAAAGAGACTTAAGGGGCAACTTTTTCATGCAGAAGGTGGACCGTGATTGGAATGAGCTGCCAGAGGATGTGGAGGAGACTGGTACAATTGCAACATTTAAAAGGCATTTGGATGGGTATATGAATAGGAAGGGTTTGGAGGGATATGGGCCGAGTGCTGGCAGATGGGACTAGATTGGGTTGGGATATCTAGTTGGAATGGACAGGTTGGACCGAAGGGCTTGTTTCCATGCTGTCCATCTCTATGATTCTAAGTGTCAGGAATAAAGGTGATGAACTTAGAGCATGGATTAGTACTTAGATCTACAATGTTGTGGCCATTACGGAGACTTGAATATCAAAGGGGCAGGAACAGTTGTTGGATGTTCTGGGGTTTAGATGTTTCAAAAGGAATAGGGAGGGAGGTAAAAGAGGTGGGGGAGTGGCATTGCTAATCAGGGATATATCACAGCTACAGAAAAGGAGGACAGCGAGGGGGGTTTGTCTACTGCGTCAGTATGGAAGTCAGAAACAGGAGAGGAGCAGTCACTTTGTTGGGAGTTTTCTATCCACCCCTCAATGGCAACAGAGACATGGAAGAGCAGATTAGGAAGCAGGTTTTGGAAAGGTGCAGAAATAGCAGGGTTTTTGTTATGGGTGACTTCAAATTCCCTAATATTGATTGGAGACTTCTTAGTGCAAATAGTTTGAATGGAGCAGAATTTGTCAGGTGTGTCCAGGAAGGATTCCTGACTTGATATGTAGATAGGCCAACTATAGAGGAGGCCATATTGGATTTGGACTTGGCAATGAACCAGGCCAGGTGTCAGAACTCTCAGTGGGAAAGTTTTTCAGTGATTGTGATCACAACTCCATAATCTTTACTATACTCATGGAGGGGGATAGGAGCAGACAATATGGGAATTATTTAATTGGGGGAGGGGGAATTACAACGCTATTAGGCAGAAACTGTGGAGCATAAATTGGGAACAGATGTTTTCAGGGAAATGCATGACAGAAACATGGAGTTTGTTTAGGGAGCACTTGCTGCGAGTGCTGGATAGGTTTGTCCACTGAGGTAAGGAAGGGATGGTAGGGTGAAGGAATCTTGGGTGACAAGGGATGTGGAACATCTTGTCAAGAGGAAGATGGAAGCTTACTTGAGGTTCAGGAGGCAAGGATCAGACAGGGCTCCAGAGGGTTACAAGCTAGCCAGGAAGGAATTGAAGAATGGACTTAGAAGAGCTAGAAGGGAGCATGAAAAAGCCTTGGCGTGTAGGATTAAGGAAATTTGGCTGTCTGGAAAACAGAATTGGCTGGCCCATTTAAGACAGAGGGTGGTAGGAGGTGGAAAGTATTCAGTCTTTGTGACCAGTGGTGTTCTGCAGGGTCTGTTCTAGGACCTTTGCTCTTTGTGATGTTTTATAAATGACCTGGATGAGGAAGTGGAAAGGTGGGTTGGTATGTTTGCCAATGACATGAAGGTTGGTGGATGGTGGATAGTGAGGACGGCTGTTGTAGATTGCAATGGGACATTGACTGGTTGCAGAGCTGGGCTGAGAAGTGGCAAATGGAGTTCAAGCTGGAAAAGTGTGAAGTGATTAATTTTGGAAGGTTGAATGTGAATACAGAATTTGAGGTTAAAGGCAGGATTCTTGGCAGTGTGAAGGAACAGAGGGATCTTGGGGCCCATGTCCATAGATCCCTCAAAGTTACCACCCAAGTTGATAGTGTTGTTAAGAAGGCATATGGTGTGTTGGCTTTCATTAGCAGAAAGATTGTGTTTAAGAGCCATGAGGTTATGCTGCAGTTCTGTAGAGCTCTGGTTAGACCACACTTGGAATATTGTGTTCAGTTCTGGTCACCTCATTCTAGGAAGGATGTGGAAGCTTTAGAGTGGGTGCAGAGGAGGTTTACCATGATGCTGCCTGGACTGGAGGGTATGTCACATGAAGAAAGGTTGAGGCAGATAGGACTTTTCTAATTGGATCGAAGAAGGATGAGAGGTGACTTGATGGAGGTGTACAAGATGATGAGGGGAATAGATAGAGTTGATAGCCAAATACTTTTTCCCAGGGCGGAAATGGCTGTCATGAGGGGGCATAATTTTAAGGTGTTTGGAGGAAGATTTAAGGGAAATTTCAGATGTAGGTTCTTTACACAGAGAGTGGTGGGTGCGTGGAATGCACTGCCAGCGGTGGTAATAGAGTCAGATATATTAGGGACATTTAAGCGACTCTTTGATAGACACATGGATGATAGTAAAATGTAGGGTATGTGGTTAGTTTGATCTTAGACTAGGATTAAAGGTTGGCACAACATCGAGGGCTGAAGAGCCTGTACTGTGCTATACCGTTCTATATTCTATACTGTCTCTAGACTCTTGATATCTTACTTTTAAAGGTTTGCCATTTTCCACCCGTCCCTTTACCTGCAAACATCCACCCGCAAGTTCCTGCCTAATACCATCAAAATTAGCCTCAGTCTAATTTAGAACTTTAACTTTTAGATTGGTCTATCCTATTCCATCAGTATTTTAAAACCAAATCAAAGAGGGACCCTTAAGGGGGAGCAGCCCACATAGGCACTAACGACATAGATAGGAAAAGAGATGGGAAGATAAGGCAGAAATTCAGGGAGCTAAGGTGGAAGCTTAGAACTAGAACAAACAGAATTATTATCTTTGGTTTGTTACCTGTGCCACATGCTAGCAAGGTGAGGAATAGGGGGAGGGGGGAGCTGAACACGTGGCTACAAGGATGGTGCAGGAGGGAGGGATTCAGATACCTGGATAAATGGGGCTCATTCTCGGGTTGGTGGGACCTCTACAAACAGGATGGTGTACACCTCAACCAGAGGAGGACCAATATCCTGGGGGTTAGGGGTGGGGGCAGGATTTGCTAATGCTGTTCGGGAGGCTTTAAACTAATTCAGCAGGTGGATGGGAACCTGAATTATAGCTCCAGTGTACACGACGATGAGAATAGTAAGGTCATAAATTAGGTTTCAAGGTCGCAAGAGTATACCGGCAAGCAGGAAGGTGGTTTGAAGTGTGTCTCCTTCAATGCTAGGAGCATCTGGAATAAGGTGGGTGAACTTGCAGCATAGGTTGGTACCTGGGACTTCGATAATGTGGCCATTTCAGAGACCTGGCCAGAGAAGGGACAGGAATAATTGTTGCAGGTTCCAGGATTTAGATGTTTCAGTAAGAACAAGGAAGGTGGTAAAAGGGCATTGTTAGTCAAGGACATATTATGGTGGCAGAAAGGACACTTGATGAGGACTGATCTGCTGAGGTCGTATGGGCTGAGGTTAGAAACAGGAAAGGAGAGGTCATTCTGTTGGGAGTTTTCTATAGGCCTCCGAAAAGTTCCAGAGATGTAGAGGAAAGGATAGCAAAGATAATTCTGAATAGACGCAAAAATAACAAGCTAGTTGTTATGGGGGACTTTAGCTTTCCAAATATTGACTGGAAGTGCTATAGTTTGAGCATTTTAGATGGGTCAGTTTTTGTCCAATGTGTGCAGGAAGGTTTCCTGACACAGTACATGGACAGGCTAACAAGAGGCAAGGCCACATTGGATTTGGTACTGGGTAATGAACCTGTTAGATGTGGAGGTGGGTGAGCAATTTGGTGATAGTGACCACAATTTGGTTGTTAACTTTAGTGATGGAAGAGACTTAATTATACACTCTGGTTAGTTGTAGGTTAGATTAGTAGTTAGTTGAGTTTTGTTTTTTTTCTCTCTTAGTATTTTTCTTTTGTTAAATTTTGGTCATTATTTATTTAAGATTTAATTGTATATCAATGTTTGTACTTGAGAGTTTTGTTTATTTTTGTAAACTTGTAAAAATGTTACATTTTCAATAAAAATATCTATAAAAAAAACTTTAGTGATGGAAAGGGATAGGTATATACTGCAGGGCAAGAGCTTTAGCTGGGGGAAAGGCAATTATGATGCGATTACGCAAGATTTAGGATGCATAGGATGGGGAAGGAAATTGCAGGGGATGGGCACAATTGAAATGTGGAACTTATTCAAGGAACTGCATTTCCGTGATAAGTATGTACCTATCTGGCAGGGAGGAAGTGGTCGAATGAGAGAACCGTAATTTACTAAAGAATTTGAATCTCTTGTCAAGAGGAAGAAGGGGGCTTATGTTATGATGAGATGTGAAGGCTCAGGGTGCTTGAGAGTTACAAGTTGGCCAGAAAGAGAGAGCTAAGAAGAGCCAGGAAGGGACATGAGAAGTCTTTGGTAGATCGGATCAAGGAAAGCCCTAAAGCCTTCTATAGGTATGTCAGGAATAAAGAATGACTAGAGTAAGATTAGAACCAGTCAAGGACAGTAGTGGGAAGTTGTGTGTGGAGTCCATGGAGATAGGAGAGGCACTAATTGAATATTTTTCGTCAGTATTCACATAGGGAAAAGGCAATACTGAGATATAGGCTATTAGAGTAGATGGGATTGAGATTCATAAGGAGGAGGTGTTAGCAATTCTGGAAAGTGTGAAAATAGCCTGTACCTCGGTATTCTCCTTAATATTGCCTTTTTCCTGTGTGAATACTCACGAAAAATATTCATTTAGTTCCAAATGATTGCTTGTGATAGGAGTCTCTAGTTGGAGGCACAGCCAGATGTTTCTGTGGCCAGCAGCATGAAATCAGAATGGTGTATTGCTTTCTGGGTGCCAGAATCAAGGATATCTCAGGGAGGGTGCAGAATATTCTCAAACAGGAGAGAAACTAGCAGGAGGTCATTGCACACATTGGAACTAATGACATAGACAGGGAAAATGATGAGGTTCTGAACATAGAACATGAGTGGCATGGTGGCTCAGTGGTTAGCACTGCTGCCTCATAACGCCAGGGACCCGGGTTTGATCCCAGCCTTGGGTGACTGTCTGTCTGTGTGGAGCCTGTACATTCTCCCCGTGTCTACGTCGGTTTCCTCTGGGTGATCCAGTTTCCTCCCACAATTCGAAGATGTGCAGGTTAGGTGAATTGACCATGCTAAATTGCCCATAGCATTAGGTACGTTAGTGTGGATAGGCTGGGTGAGTTGCTCTTCATAGGTTTAGTATGGATTTATTGGGCCAAAGGCCTGTTTCCATACTGTAAGGAATCTTTTAAAAAAAAGCAGTACAGGCCCTTGAGCCCTCAATGTTGCGCCAGCCTGTGAAATCAATCTGAAGTCCGTCTAACCTATGCTATTCCATTATCATCCATATGTTTATCTAATGACCATTTAAATACCCTTAAAGTTAGCAAATCTATCACTGTTGTAGGCAGAGCATTACATACCCTTACTACTCTCTGAGTAAAGAACCTACCTCTGACATCTGTCCTTTATCTATAAGCCCTCAATTTAAACTATGTCCCCTCGTGCTAGTCATCACCATCCAAGGAAAAAGACTTTCATTGTCTGCCCTGTCTAATCCTCTGATCATCTTGTATGTTTCTGTTAAGTCACCTCTCAACCTTCTTCTCTCTAACAAAAACAGCCTCAAGTCCCTCAGCCTTTCCTCATAAGACCTTCCCTTCATTCCAGGCAACATCCTGGTAAATCTTCTCTGCACCTTTTCCAATGCTTCCACATCCTTCCTACAATAGGGATAGCCACTCCTGCACTATATGCCTTGCTCTCATACCTTTCCTGGCAGTAACCCATCTACCTGACTGAATCTATGGGTTTTTCTCCCTTCCTATAACTGCCGTCCATTACACCCCCTAGTTTCTGTAAATTCCTCATTACTTCTAACTGCCACTCCAACTGATGCATGCGATCTGATAGGACTTGCAACCAAAGACACTTCCTGCAGACGTAATCATCAGCAACATGAAATCATCATTCACATTAATCTGCCTAATATCCCACATCTGAGAGGAAGAGCACATCACTCTATTAAAGGCCAGCTTTGCTCTTTAACAATCTGCAGAAAACAGCACAGTCTTACTACTCTAAAAAACACTGTTCCAGGCTACCATAGGACCTATGTTTTATATTTTTAAAATTTAATCAAGAGACAGATCTCAATAAAACATCTAATCAGAAAAGAAACCACTCACTTTTGTAAATTTACAGCAAAGATACACTTAAAAACCATGCACTTATCTGCTCCAATGCTGTGAGCTCTCCCATACAGGTTCCTTCAAGGTCAGCTGTAAATTCTGCTGTTTGTTAATTTTTCTTAAATGCACTCCAATGTGCAGAGATACTTGAACTTCAACAGCAAAGGCAGTAGCTGTGCAGATTCACTGCTGTGTCAGACAGTAGTGTAGATTTCTTTCTCTCTTTCTCTCTCTGGCTATCTGGTCTCAGCCTTTGTCCTCTTTCACCTTTTAAAATTGACATTGCTTTGATCTTCTTTCCCCCAAAGTTCCAAAAAAATGCAACAGTTTATAAAACAGTAATATCGTGCCTTGAATTCAAAGAAATCACCTCCAACACCTAAAATACCTGAAAAAAGGAGCAACTCTTACAGCCACAACTTTTTCCCTTCCAAGAATGAAAAACGTGCATTTGTGGACTTATGATTTGCCTGCAAGGAACAGTGTATGAATAATGGCCATTTCCAGCAAATGTTGCAAATTAATCACAAGTGAGTCAGATTGATAATCTTAAATTTGTTTCCAATGCAATTCTTAGCCTAATCAGAATTACTGAGTAAATGTTGTCTAATAGTAGCATCATGTTGAATGCTGGGCACTATGTTTTGAGTTTGGAGTGCATATTTGATTCAACGTGGTTAACATGTTACCCACCACAGACAGCCAAAGGGACAACAGGTTTGATACAGTCTTACAGTAATTGAGATATTCAGCCAATATAACTGGCATTACACTATTCACTTGCTGTTTGTTTGTTGGTTCCTATTGCAATAAATATTAACAAACAATTCTTTACATTGAAATTCACCTTTTGTTCTTCAGCCTATGTGTCTAATTGTTTTTTATGTTTTGAAGTTTCTCCTTTTTATGTTGGTCCCTTGACTATATAGGAGAAAGTGAGGACTGCAGATGCTGGAAATCAGAGCTGAAAATGTGTTGCTGGAAAAGCGCAGCTGGTCAGGCAGCATCCAAGGAGAAGGAGAATCGATGTTTCGGGCATGAGCCCTTCTTCAGGAATGACCTCATTCCTGAAGAAGGGCTCATGCCCGAAACATCGATTTTCCTGCTCCTTGGATGCTGCCTGAACTGCTGTGCTTTTCCAGCAACACATTTTCAGCCCTTGACAATATAGCTTGGCATCATTGGTATAGTTTATAACAAATTCCAGGAAATTATCATGAGCCCCAGGAAATCTGGAAATGACCTCTGGAGAATCATTCCCAGAAAAACGCTTACATTTATCATCACCTTTCTCTCAAATTAATGAAGCATTTTCAATATGACTAGCTAATTCTTGTTTAATTACTTAAACGTTTGCCTTCTTGAGAAAGCAACACCTACAAAATGCTTTTAAAAATGCGTGGAAAATACGTTTGAGGTTGTAATTGAAAGAAGTTATTTGTGCCCATTGTAAATGAATGAACATATGATTCAGCTATTGGGATCTTGGGAATTATTTCTCTCTTATTAACAAAAGTACTGAACCTATTTTTGAATTACTCACCATGCACCATTCCCTAAACAAGAAGCAATGAAGTTGAAGGTGAACCTCTCTCTGTTGCTACTGTTGACTAGCTGCTTAAAGGTGCAAATGAACAGAATAGATTCAGAATCACTGTTCTTGTTTCTTTGTAGTTCCTCACTAGAAAACTCATTATTGCTATAGAGAATCATAGAATCCTGACAGCGTGGAAACAGGCCATTCACAGCCCACTGAGTCTACACTGATCCTCTGAAGAGCACCCGACCCAGGTCCCCATTCCCCACTCCCCATCTTCTTCTCTGTAATCCTGCATTTCCCATGGCTAACCCACTCAATCTGCATATCACTGGATACTATGGACAGCTTAGCATGGCCAATCCACCTAATCTGCACATCTTTGGAAAGTGGGAGGAAACCAGAGCACCTGGTAGAAACCAACGTTGATATGGGGAGAAGGTAGTGATTGTAATGAGGTTAGCCAGCTGGACCTTGTAGAATATAAATTTCCTGATTGTGGCTGTTAATCTGGTTAAATCAGGGAGTTCTCGCTGACAGGTAAAAAGAGGAATGTAGTGGTTCTGATATACTTCGAGCTGGCTCTGAAGAGGCAGTACTAGAGTGAAGGAATCTTTGTGTTTAAATAAAGGGTGACTTGGTGGCAGGATACTGGCCTTTGTGGAGTTATTTCAGTGGCTGAAGAAACTTGCAACAGTTGTCTTTCAGTTGGGGCAAGCATTTCTTACATTATGCCTTTGTTAGGGAAGCTTGACTTGTTCAACCTTGCTGCCAAGGATTGTGCCCAGTCTGAGGAAAAAAATGCATTACTTTTTCAGGGCAAACAACTTTGTGATAGATGAAAAACAAAGAGTAATTCTCCTGACAGCCTGTGGAGCTACAGCCTTTTCTGTTATTAGGAGCCAGACTTTCTCTGAGGCACCAGATACTAAACAAATCGCAAGAGTTAATGGACATGTTTAAGGAACATTACAACCCTATACCTCCTCTGATTCTGAGATGCTATGGTTTTTATCCAGTGATTTGAGTACCAGAGGAATCCTTATCGGGATCTTTGATTAGGTTAAAATGACTGGCAGAAGCATGTGATTGTGGTTTAACCTATTAATGAGATGCTGAGAGACTGGTTACTATGTGGGATTAATGATGTAACCATGCAAAAGCACCTATTATTTGAAGCCCAACTGTACTTCAAACAAGCTCTGCAACTGGTTTTATCTTTGGAAAATGCAGTGAGTGGAATATAAGAGTTGCCAGGTATTCCGATGGAAGTGGACACCCTCACCAGTCTGATTGAGCTTGGGGAACACTACTTGAGTGAAGACAATTGCATTGCCTCCCACAGGTCATATGCAGCGCACATCAAAAATCCAAGCATCAGCCAAACAGATAAAACTTCCTTTTGGATCCGGGCTAGCACACCATTGTAATTGCAGTCGGTATATGGATTTGAGACAGCGAAAGAAACCTACTAGACCTAAACTGAGTAAGAGAACTCACAGGCTGGTAACCAAGAGAGTTCTTACCCTGAAAAGTCCACCTACAGTTTGGAACAGTTAAATTGCTGAGCAACATCCAAATCAGAACCAATCAAGATAAACATCTGGCTAAATGGTTAGGAAGTTCTAATGGAGGTCAATACTGGCACAGTCATATCAGCAATCGCAGAACCAGAATTGATCTCAATTCCCACCCTTAAGTTTGTGTAAGACCTTGTCTAAGCTCAGAACCTATACCAGGAAACCTTTACAGATTCAGGGTGCAGGTTCAGTTCTGGTCTGTTATGAGATTCAGCTGATTCAATTACTACTGATTGCAGTAAAAGATTTGGATCCAAGCCTGATCGGGCAAAATTGGTTGAGAAAGATTCACTTTTCAATTAGAAAATGGCTGACTGTTTGAAGTCCTAATTAAATACCCAGAAGTCTTTCGAGAAGGACTAAGGACTATCAGAGGAGACAAGGCCATATTGGGACCGGGGCCAATTCCACGATTCTGCAAGTCCCACCCAACGCCATTTGTGTTATGGGCAAATGTAGAGGCAGAAATCAGAAGACTGGAAAATGCAGGAATCATCAGACAGTCCAATTTGCAGAATGGGCAGTGTCAGTCATACCAATTTTGAAGCCCAATGGATCGGTTTGTCTTTGTGGGGTAAACTGTTTTTCAGAAAGAATAGAGGATTTATACACAAAGCTGGCAAAGGAGGCTGTCCTTTATGAAGCTGAACATAAGCACACTTATTTGCAAGTGCAATTAGCCAAGGATTCCCAGAAGAATGCTACATTTAATATCCAAAAGGGTGTGTACCAATGTACAAGACTCTCATTTAGGGTATCATCATCCTTTTTGTCCAGCAGATGAGGGGGACCAGTTTGCAAGGTCTACTTCAGGTTTCTATTTACTTAGATGACATTGTAATAACAGGGAAAACTAATAAGGAACATTTAGAGAACTTGGATATGGTCCTAAGACATTTTTTAAAGGCGAGCTAATGCCTAAGAAGGGAACAACTTGGGCTATCGAGTTGACAAGATTGGGTTACACCCATTGGAAGATAAATTGACGGTGATTAAAAGTGCCCTGGCTTTCACATCTGTACTAGAAGCTTAGGTCATTTCTTGAGCTGGTGAATTATTACAGAAAGATAATAAATAACCTGGTCTCCATCCTGGCACCTTTGCATCAACTCTGAAAAAAGAGTCAACCTTGGAAATGGTCGCTAGCCAAGCCATGGGTTTCAGTGAAGTAAAGAAACAACTATCACCCTCTGAGGTGTTGGCACACTAGGAACCCAAGAAAGATCTGATGTTGACATGTGATATCTCCCTGTATGACATCAGGTGGTATTAGCTCATAGGTGGCTCAATGGAGGGGAAGGCCCAATAGTGGATGTATCTAGGAGTTTGGCTGATATAGAGCGTAAATATGTTCTGATGGAGAGAGAATGATTGGTGGTCATATTTGGAATCAGGAAGTTCCGCCAATACCTTGATGCATGAAAATTTGTGATAATAACAGACCACAAACCCCTACTTAATCTTCTTAAAGAGGACAAGGCAATGCCACCCATAGCTTCGGGCCGCATTCAGCGGTGGGCTCTCATTCTAAGTGATAATAATTTCAAGTTGGAACACCATCCAGGAGGTCAAGGAGTGAATGCAGATGCATTGAGCCGTCTCCCATTAGCAGATTCACCAGTGGTGGTACACCCAATGGAAGAATCTGTAATAGTTTTAAACTTTCTGGACACACTCCCAGTCACAGCTGACAGTATCAGTCTGTGGACCCAGAAAGATCCAACGCTGTCAAAACTGAAACAACTGGTAGTGGTGGGGGCTACCAAAGGGCTGTCACTACTAGAACAGAAACCTTTTTGGATCTAGGGAGACCAGCCCACAATAACAGATAGCATATTGTTATGGGGAGCAAGAGTGATTGTCCCAAGCAAAGGTCAAATACTGGCCAAAGTCCATCAGGGCCATCCAGGGGCCTCCAAAGTAAAAATGTTGGTGAGAAGTTATGTTTGGAGGTCATATAGCTGTGTCGGTGGAACAGTGCCCAGAGTGTCAACAAGGACAAAAACTACTGCCAGCAGCTCCCTCTTATTTGTGGAAGTGACCAGGTAAACTTTGGATTTGGTTGCATGTTGACTATGCAGGTCCTTTCATGGGCCCATTGTTCTTAGTCAATGTAAACACCCACTCAATGTGGTTGGTTGTGCACAGAGTCCTTTTATCAAACATGGGACAACAATAGAAAATCTGTGCGCATCTTTTTCAATATACGGAATTCTGGGATTACAGGTCACAGATAACAGGCCATCATTTACCAGCAGGGAATCTGGGTATTTCCTAAAGTTGAATGGGATTTGACATAGAAGGACAGCTCCACACCATCCATCACCAATGACCTGGCAGAAAGAGCAATCCAAACTTTTAAGGCAGAATTTAAGAAAGCCTACAGCCTCTCTAGTTAACAGGCTGTCACAGTTCTTATTTGATTAGAGGACCACCCCATGTGCAACTATAGGGATAGAACCAGCAGAGTTGCTAATGGAGAGAAGACTCCACACCAGGTTAAGTCTGATCTTCTCAGACTGGAGAAGGGTGTGGGGTATTGGAGGAGGATGAAAAGGTATCAGGAACACCAATGCCGGAGACAAGTGTCCACCAAATGAGAAAGAAAGTTTGATACAGGGACAAAGCTTGGTGTAAGTATCACAGAAATAGCTCCACATGGTTAAGAGGTATGATTGGCGCAAGATGACGTATAAAGTTCAGGTAGGTGTAACAGTCCTGTGCAAGCACATTTACCATAAGAAAGCTGTGAATGTGCAAACAGTGCAGAAGCAAAATGTACCCTGCCCCTTGGAACAGTTGGAAAGGCTACCTGAACTCGGTTCACCTTCTCTGTCAAGCATTGGCAAGGCCTCTGAATCTGAGATGGAGATGATGGATGCAGCTACCTCAAAGTCTTTGCCACCAGAAAAGGAGAGTGAAATTCTACCGGAGCACTCCTGGAGCAAAGGTGAACTCCCATGCGTCACACACCACCTGTATGGCATGCTGAATCGACGGAAACTGATCCAGTGCTAAAATACCCCAGCAGACTCTCCAAAACAAAAGACTTCAGACTCAGAGGGAGGAGGGAAGTAGCAATTGTAACAAGATCAGCCAGGTGGATCCTCCTGTAATAAGTTCCCTGATTGGGGCTGTTAACCTGGTTGATAGATAAGAACAGGGGGGTGGGATAAAAATAATAAGCACTACCGCAGTTAGGCGGTAGTGTGGAAAAAAAAGAAAAAAAAAGAAAAAAAGGGGGAATGAAGGGCACTGCTAAAAAAAAAGAAAAAAAGAAAAAAAAAGAACAGGGGGGTGTTTCACTGTCTCTCACACCTACACCCACCCACACCCACCCACCCACCCACACACCCCCACACCCCCACCCACACACCCCCACCCCACGGGTGCTGGGGGAAAAATAAGCACTACTGCAGTGAGGTGGTAGTGTGGGGGAAAAAAATAAACAGGAGTGTCAGAGGCTCTGTTCACTCTAGAAAAAAAAGTAAATAACAGGAAAAAAAACAAAAAAAAGGGGGTGCCCTCCCCTACACTGTTTGATCACACAGCGTTGCCCTTTGAGGTGAAGGACACTGCTTGTCACTGGCCACTCGGGTGTTTTCCTATTTTTCCTGGTGGTGGAAATTGAATAAAGATTTGTGCACTTTGTGTCTCTCACTGTGTCTCACACCTGCACACACACACACACCATGGGTGCTGGGGAAAAGACATAATAAGCACTACTAGTGTGGGGGAAATAAAAAAAAGAAAAGAAAAAAAACAGGTGATTATCACAAAAAAGAATAAACAGGAGTGAGGAAAAATAAGCACTACCGCAGTTAGGCGGTAGTGTGGGGGAATAATAAATAAAAAAAAGAACAAGCCTACATTGCCCTTTGATGTGAAAGAAAAAAAGAACAGGGGGGTGTTTCACTGTGTCTCAAACCTACACACACACACACACACACACCCCACGGGTGCTGGGGGAAAAAATAAGCACTACTGCAGTGAGGTGGTAGTGTGGGGAAAAAAAATAAACAGGAGTGTCAGAGGCTCTGTTCACTCTAGAAAAAAAACCCGAAAATAACAGGAAAAAAAAACAAAAAAAAGGGGGTGCCCTCCCCTACACTGTTTGATCACACAGCATTGCCCTTTGATGTGAAGGACACTGCTTGTCACTGGCCACTCGGGTGTTTCCTTTCTTCCTGGTGGTGGAAATTTGAATAAAGATTCATGCACCTTGTGTCTTTCACTGTGTCTCACACCTGCATACACACATGGGTACTGGGGAAAATATAAGCACTACCGCAGTTAGGCGATAGTGTAGGGGTAAAAGAAAAAAAACAGGAGTGTCAGACAGCATGGTCACTCTGAGAGCTGGCTCTGAGGGACCCAGACCAGTGTCAGGTATTATGGATATGTACACAAAAGGTATCTTGGTGATTGGAGTTATTCCAACATCTACATTCAAAAAAGAAAAAAAAGAACAGGGGTGTCTTGCCTGCACTGCTGCTGCTGCCTGGGCTTACCTATACCTGGGGCCTGCTCTGACTACTGCTGCCTGGGCCCTGACCACACCCAGGCCTGCTTCCACAGGTGTTGCCTGGGGTCCTTCTCCACTGCTGCTGCCTGGCCCCACCAGTACCTGGGCCTACTTACACTGCTGCTGACTAGGCCCCACCAGTACCCAGGCCTACTTACACTGCTGCTGACTAGGCCCCACCAGTACCTAGGCCTACTTACACTGCTACTGACTGGGCCCCACCAGTATCCAGGCCTACTTACACTGCTGCTGACTGGGCCCCACCAGTATCCAGGCCTACTTACACTGCTGCTGACTGGGCCCCACCAGTATCCAGGTCTACTTACACTGCTGCTGACTGGGCCCCACCAGTACCCAGGCCTACTTACACTGCTGCTGACTGGGCCCCACTAGTACCCAGGCCTACTTACACTGCTACTGACTGGGCCCCACCAGTACTTGGGCCTACCTCCACAAAAAAAAACCAAAAAAAAAGAACGGGGTACTACCACTCTGGGAACTGACTCTGTAGAGGCAGTATTAGTATCTTCATCTCTAAATAAAGGGTGATTTGGTGACAGGATACCGGCAAAGATGGAGTTAGTCCAGTGGTGTTTCCATGTCGCCTTTGTTCTTCTAGGTGGATTTGCAAGATGCTGTTGAAGGATCTTGTTGAATTGCTGCAATGCATCTTATATATGGTACACACTCCTGATACTGTGTTGGTGGTGGAGGGATTGGATGTTTGTGGAGGTGGTTTCAATCATGCAAGCTGCTTTCTCTTTGATTGTGTCAAGCTGCTTGTCCAACCTATGCTCTTCTTGAAAAGTGGGGAGAATTCCATCACATTCCTGACTTGTACTTTGTAGATAATGGGCAGGCTATGAGGAACAGAAGATGAATTACTTGCCACAGAATTCCTAGCTTTGACATACTCTTGTAGCCACTGTGTTAATATCTTGGTCCAGTTCAGTTTATGGTCAGTGTTAACCAGGAAATTGTGATAGTGGGGGATTCACTATTGTAATGTCATTGAACGTCAAGGGGTGGTAGATAGATTCTTCCTTGTTGGAGATGGTCATTACCTTGTCACTTCAGTCCAAACTGAATGTTGTCCAGATCTTGTTGAATTTAGATATGAATTGCTTCTAATGATACTGATGTTTCTGTCCTTATCAGTGAACGTCCCCACTTTTGACCTTAGAAATTGGAGGGAAAAACATCTATGAAACAGCTGAAGATATTTGGGCAGAATTCCTGAGTAAGTGATATCCTGGAGTTAAGATGCCTTACCTCCAATACTACAAGCATTTGCTAGATATGAGTCCAATGTGTGGAGAGTTTTCCCCCAGTTCCCATTTATTCCAGTTTACTAGGATTCCTTATAGGTTCATAGAGATGTACACTACAGAAGAGGCTCTTCAGCTTATTAAATCTATACCACCAAAAATACACTACTACAATAGACTAAATGCATTGGTCCCACTTTCCTCACTAAGCCCATTTTCCTACACTAGGCCCATAGCTTTGCATGTTTGCTGATCCAAGTACTTTTTAAATTTCATTGTGATGTCCATCTCACTGTGGGTGAAAAGCTTTTTCCTCAAATACTCTCTAAACCTCCTGTCTTTAAACTATAACTTGAAAATTCCCCGGTTATTGATCTTTCAACGAACAGGAACAGCTGTTTTTTATTCCCTCATAATTTTATTCATCTCTTTCAGGTTTCCTCTCAACCTTCTCTGCTCCAAAGAAAAGAACCCAACTTTATCCAATGAAATGGTCCATCCCATACAGCATCCTGGTGAATCTCCTCTGCACCCCCTCCACTTGGATCACATTCTTCCTATTGTGGGGTGACCAGAACAGTACACAGTTCTCCAGCTGTGGCCAAACCAAAGCCTTTACACCTTCAACTTGACCTCCCTGCTTTTATAGTCTAAGACACAACTAATCAAGGCAAGCATCCCTTATGTCTTCTTAACTACCCTACTCACCTGTTCTACCACCTTCAGGGGTCTGTGGATAAGCATCCCAAGATCCCACTGTTCCTCTGAGCTTCTGAGTGCCTTGTTATTTCTTGAGTACTCCCTTATCCGGTTCCTTCTTCCAAAGTATGTCACCCCACATTTATCATGATTAAATTCCATCTGCCACTGATTTGCCCATTCGACCAATCTGTTTATATCCTCCTGTAGCCTAGCACCTTCCTCTTCACTGTCACCCACCTGGTCAATCTTTATGGCTTCCATAAATTTACTTACCATCCCTTCCCCATTCTCATCTACATTATTTATGAATGTCATAAACAATAAAGGACCAAACATTGATCCCTGCAGTACACCACTGTACACGAACTATCAACACCCTCTGTTTCCTGTCACAAAGCCAATTTTGGATCTGTCTTGCCAAGTCATCTTGGATCCAATCAGTTTTTATCTTCTTTATCAGTTTCCCATGTAAGACCTTGACAAAGATTTGCTGAAATCCATATCATTTACATTAACAGCCCTCATCTAAAATACTTGGCCACTTCCTCAAAATTCAATCAGATTTGTTAGACGTGACCTCCCTCTGACAAAGCTATTAAACATTAACTGATCAAACATTCACTCCCTAAATGGAGATTAATTTTCTCCTTCATTATGTTCTCCAATAGATTCCCCAAAATTGATGGTAGACTTACTGGTCTATAGTTCCCTGGTTGATTTTTACCACCCTTCCTATAAAGTGGAACCAAATCAGTTGTCTTCCAGTCCTCTGGCAACCTTGCTGTGGCCAAAGACAATTTAAATATTTGGGTCTAGGCCCTTGTAGCTTCCTCCCTCATCTCCCACAACATCCTGGGGTACAACTCATCAACCAAAAATTTGTCCACTTGTAAATCTGCCAAAATCTCATTTCTTATATCAGTCTGCTCAAGAACCTCATTGTCCAACTTCTCAAGTCCTATACTTTCATCTTTTTCCTGAGTAAAGTCAAATGTGAATTACACATTTAACATTCTAGGTAAAAACAATGACTGCAGATGCTGGAAACCAGATTCTGGATTAGTGGTGCTAGAAGAGCACAGCAGTTCAGGCAGTAAAATCGACGTTTCGGGCAAAGGCCTTTCATCAGGAATAAAGGCAGAGAGCCTGAAGGGTGGAGAGATAAGCTAGAGGAGGGTGGGGGTGGGGAGAAAGTAGCATAAAGTACAATAGGTGAGTGGGGGAGGGGATGAAGGTGATAGGTCAGGGAGGAGGGTGGAGTGGATAGGTGGAAAAGAAGATAGGCGGGTAGGACAAGTCATGGGGACAGTGATGAGCTGGAAACATTCTTCCAATGTCCTCCAGCTTGACAAACAGTGTGCCCTTGGTCCCTAATAGGTTTTACTCTTTCTTTGTTTGTTCTCTTCCCCTGGATGTACTGACAGATTATCTTGGGATTCTCCTCAATCTCACCCACACACAGATGTTTTTTCATGTCCACTCCTTGCTCTCCTAATTGTTTTCTTGAGCTTGTCCCTGCACTTTTTATACTCCACTAGGACCTCTGTTGTTTTGATGCCTTTGTACCAATTGTATATCTCTTTTTTTTAAAAGATATTTTTATTGAAAATTTTAACATGTTTTAACATGTTTACAAAAGAAAACTAAAAAAAAGACTCAGGTATAAACATTGATATACAGTTAGATCTTAAATAAATGATCACCAAAATCTGTCAAACAAGAAAACAGAAATACCAAGAGAAAAAAAAAGACAAAACTCAACTAACTACTCGTCTAACTTACAACTAACCAGAGTGTGTCATTAAAATTCTTACATTATTCAAGAGAAAAAAAAACCCAACAGATAACACATAAATTGAGCAGTGATATACATGCCCGGAATGTGTTAACATCAGACCACAACACAAACCTGTATTTATCCAAAACATCCCGAGCATAGAGCATATAAAATTCACAAAAATAAAAGCTCTTTAGTACATTCAGATCAGTATAATAATAAAAAAATTTCTAAATAGTAAAAAAAAGTATAAAACGTATTTAAATGGAGATCTTCCCCCTTATTCCCAGGGGGCATCACTTCCTTTCCAAAAAACCCATCCTAACCTCTTCCAACCAGTGCCCCACCCTTGACCCAGGCACCCCACGATAGGATAAAGAAAATTCAAGTATACCACTGAACTAGAACTAACAGTGAGTACCCTATCCCCCACCCACCCACATCAACACCTGGATATAATTGGTAATGTTAATACCATGTATGAACATATATGACTATAAAATTACAGTCTCAGCAAATAATAATTAAATATATTAATACAAAATAACAGGGGAAAACAACTCTGCTCCCAAGGACAAAGATAAAATAAGATAAGTTAGCCACCTTACCCCCATCTACATTAACTAGACCCCCGGCCTATATAATATATATATAAAACGGGGGAAAGGAAATCGCTAAGTAAAGGATGAATAAATAAATCCTTCTTCCCACACCCCAGAGATAATATTAAACAGTAAGATAATGAAAGGAAAAGAAAGGGGGAGGGGATAAACCAGGGTGGGGGTAGGGCAAAACAACATCAATTAACTCTTATAATTTGTCTAAGAGAGTCCAAAGGTTCCTTGGCCTTCTCCGGTGATCTGAAGTTAAACGCTAAAGCGTAATATACCTGGGTAGCGCAAGGAGTATTGAATGTTTCAATCCCTTAAACACTTCTTTGCTTCATCAAACGCCTTCCTCTTTCGGACCAAAGCTGGAGAAAAGACCTGAAATAACATAATCTTGGATCCTTTATGAGTCATGGCTTGTGGATCTTTCCCAAGATTTCTAGAGGCTTCCAAGAGCATCTGCCTCTCCTTATAGCTCTGCAGCTGGAACGGGACCGGGGGGGGCGCTGGTTCAAGCTGGGCCCGCGTATTGCAACCCGGTAGGCCCATTCTACCCTTACCTGGCCTGATCCAGCCTCCAGATTCAATAATTGTGGAAGCCACTGTTCAAGGAAGCTTGTAAGCTGGCATTCCTCTTCCTGTTCGGGAAGGCCCAGCAAATGAAAAACAGTCAGTGGAGGGATCCCCTGTGGTCGTTCCCCTGAAAAACATGTATACCCTTTTGGATACTGTTGAGGGGGACGACTGACCAGGGGTGTGCAGTGGGGTCCAGGTCTCTGGCACAGAGCTTGTCCCTGTTGTACAGAAGGGAAGGAGGGAAAGGAGGAGAGTGTTCGTAATTGGAGACTCAATAGTTAGAGGCTCAGATAGAAGGTTTGTTGGGAGCGAATGAGATTCGCGGTTGGTGTGTTGCCTCCCAGGTGCCAGGGTCCGTGATGTCTCGGATCATATCTTTGGGGTCCTAAAGGGAGAGGGTGACCAGTCTCAAGTCGTTGTCCATGCAGGTACCAACGACATAGGTAGAAAGAGGGATAGGGATGTAAGGCAGGATTTCAGGGAGTTAGGGTGGAAACTGAGAGCTAGAACAAACAGAGTTGTTATCTCTGGTTTGTTACCCGTGCCATGTGATAGCGAGGCAAGGAATAGGGAGAGATATCAGCTGAACAGGTGGCTGCAAGGATGGTGCAGGAGGGAGGGTTTCAGGTTCTTGGATAATTAGGGCTCATTCTTGGGAAGGTGGGACTTGTACAAAGAGGACGGTCCTCCCTTGAACCAGAGGGGTACTAATATCCTAGGTGGGAAATTTGCTGGTGCTATTCGTGTGGGTTTAAACTAGCTCAGCAGGGGGATGGGAACCGGAGGTGTAGTTGCAGTGCATAGGAGGATGAGAGTAGGAAGGACAGGGACAGGATTTCAGGGTCACAGGAATATGCTGGCAGACAACAAACTGGATTGAAGTGTGTCTACTTCAACGCCAGAAGTATCCGAAATAAGGTAGGTGAGCTTGCAGCATGGATAGGTACCTGGGACTTCAATGTTGTGGCCATTTTGGAGACATGGATATTGCAGGTTCCAGGGTTTCGATCTTTCATTAAGAACAGACAAGGCGGGAAAAGAGGTGGAGGCGTGGCTTTGTTAGTCAAGGATAGTATAATGGTGGCTGAGAGAACTTTTGATGAGGACTCATCTACTGAGGAGTGTGGGCTGAGGTTAGAAACAGGAGAGGTCACACTGCTTGGAGTTTTTTTATAGGTCTCTGCAGAGTACCAGGGAGGTGGAAGAGAGGATAAGCAAAATTATTCTGGATAGGAGTGCAAGGAACAGAATGGACAATATGGGGGACTTTAACTTCCCCAACATTGACTGGAAATGCTATAACTCTAATATGTTGGATGGATGAGTTTTTGTCCAATGTGTACAGGAGGGTTTCCTGACGCAGGATGTCGAAGAGCCAACAAGAAGGGAGGCCACATTGGATCTGGTGCTTGGTAATGAACCAGGCCAGGGGTTTGATTTAGTTGTAGGTGAGCACTTTGTAGACAGTGACCATAATTCAGTTCCATTTAGTTTAGCGATGGAAAGGGATAGGTACATGCCACAGGTCAAGAGTTATCGATGGGGCAAGGGCAAATATAATGCGATTAGGCAAGAATTAGGATGCATAGAATGGGGTAGCAAAATGCAGGGGATGCAGACAATGGGAATGTGGAGCTGGTTTAAGGAACAGATACTGTGTGTCCTTGATAGGCATGTTCCTGTCAGGCAGAGAGGAAGTGATAAGGTAAGGGAATCGTGGTTTAACTACAGAAGTTGCATCTCTTGTTAAGAAGAAAGAGGCTTATGTGTTGATGAGGCAAGATGGTACAGATGAGGCGATGGAGAGTTACAGATCAGCGAGGAAGGATGTAAAGAGTTAAGAAGAGCAAAGAGAGGACACAAGCAGTCTTTAGCAAATAGAATAAGGGAGAAAGGAGAACCCTAAAGCTTTCTATAGGTATGTGAGGAATAAAAGGATGATTAGGTTAGAAATAGGGCCAGTCAAAGACCGAAGTGGGAAGTTGAGTGTGGACCCTGTGGAGATCGGAGAGGTGCTAAACAACATTTCTCATCGGTTTTCACTCAGGAAAAGGAGAATATTGTAGAGGAGAAGAATGAGGTACAAGATATTAGACTCGAAAGGATCAAGGTTAGTTACGAACAGGTGCCATCAATTCTAGAAGGAGTGAAAGTAGACAAGTCCCCTAGGCCAGATGGGATTTATCTAAGGGTTCTCTGGGAGGTTAGGGAGGATATAGCAGAGCCCTTGACTTTGATATTTGAGTCGTCATTGTCTACAGGCTTAGTACCAGAGGACTGGAGGATTAGAAATGTTGTGCCCTTGTTCAAGAAGGGCAGTAGAGATGACCCAGATAATTATAGACCAGTGAGCCTTACATATGTTGTAGGAAAGGCTTTGGAAAGGATTATGAGAGATAGGATTTATTATAATCTAACAAGCCACAATTTGATTTCAGATAGTCAACATGGTTTCATCACGGGCAGGTCGTGTCTCACAAACCTCATTCAGGTTTTTGAGAAGGTGACCAAGCATATAGATGAGGGTAGGACAGTTGACATGGTGTACATGGACTTCAGTAAGGCCTTTGATAAGGTTGAACATGGTAGGCTGTTAGAGAAAATGCAGAGGCATGGAATTGAGGGTGTTTTAACAGTTTGGATTAGAAACTGTCTTTCTGAAAGAAGGCAGCGAGTGGTGATTGATGGAAAATATTCAGCCTGGAGTCCAGTTACTAGTGGTGTGGCACAAGGATCTGTTTTGGGACCACTGCGGTTTGTCATTTTTATAAATGGCTTAGACGCAGGCACAGGTAGAAGGATTAGTAAATTTGGAGATGACACTAAAGTCGGTGGAGTAGTTTGGAAGAATGTTGCAGGTTGCAGGGGTCTTGGATAAACTGCAGAATTGGGCTGAGAGGTGGCAAATGGACTTCAATGCAGGTAAATGTGAGGTAATGCACTTTGGAAAGAATAACAGGATGGCAGAATGCTGGGTCAACGGAAAGATTCTTAGCAGTGTGAATGTGCAGAGGGATCTTGGAGTCCATGTACATAGATCCCTGAAAGATACCACCCAGGTGGATAGTGCTGTTAAGAAAGCATACAGTATGTTAGGTTTCATTGGTAGAGGGATTGAGTTCTGGAGCCGCAATATCATGCTGCAACTACACAAAACGCTGGTGCGGCCACACTTGGAATATTGTGTACAATTCTGGTCTCCATATTTCGGGAAGGATGTGGATGTATTGGAAAAGGTGCAGAGGAGATTTACGAGGATGTTGCCTGGTCTGGAGGGAAGGTCTTATGAGGAAAGACTGAGAGACTTGGATCTGTTCTCATTGGAAAGAAGAAGGCTCAGAGAGGATTAGATAGAGACAGACAAGATGATCAGAGGATTAGATAGGGTAGACAGTGAAAGTCTTTTTCCTAGGATGATGATGTTAGCGTGTACAAGAGGGCATAACTACAAATTGAGGGGTGATAGATTTAAGTAAAAAGTGAGGTCTGCAGATGCTGGAGATCAGAGCTGAAAATGTGTTGCTGGTTAAAGCGCAGCAGGTCAGGCAGCATCCAAGGAACAGGAAATTCAACGTTTCGGGCACAAGCCCTTTATCAGGAAGACAGATGTCAGAGGCAGGTTCTTTACTCAAAGAGTGGTAAGGGTGTGGAATGCCCTACCTGCCAATGTAGTCAACTCAATCACATTAGGGAGATTTAAACAATCCTTAGATAAGCACATGGATGATTTTGGGATAGTGTCGGGGGGTAAGCTGAGAATAGTTCACAGGGTCGGCGCAATATCAAGGGCCGAAGGGCCAGTTCTGCGCTGTGTTGTTCTATGTTCTATTGCACCTAACCCATGGGCAATTTAGCATGGCCAATTCACCTGGCCTGCACATCTTTGGACCATGGGAGGAAACCAGAGCACCCAGAGGAAACCCACACAGACACAGGGAGAATGTGCGAACTCCACACAGACAGTTACCTGAGGCAGGAATTGAACCCAGGTACCTGGTGCTGTGAGGCAGCATGCTAACCACTGAGCCACTGTGCCGCTCCTGAGCCACCTTTTGAACACTGCCACTGTTCTACTATAGATTTATCCTTAAGTAGCTATTCCCAATTTATTGTGACCAGATCCTGCCTTATTTTACATAAAATCTGCTTTGCCCCAATCCAAAACTTTTTTTGCAGACCATCTTTCTCCTTTTCCATAGCAAATTTAAAATGTATGGTGTTGTGGTCACTATGCTCCATTTCTGTCACCTTAGAAACCTGTCTGACTTCATTCCCTAGAATTAGGTCCAGCACTGCACCATCCCTTGTTAGACCATTTACATATTAATATTAAAAAAGCTCTCCTGTATGCATTTCAAGAAAACTAAACCGTTATGCTATGATTATCCCAATTAATATTGGGGTAGTTGAAACCCCCAAATATAATTATCCTATTATTATCTTTACATGCCTTAGTGCTCTGGTTTCCTCCCATAGTTCAAAGATGTGCAGGTTAGGTGGAATGGCTATGCTGAATCGCCCATTGTGTCCAGGAATGTGCAGGCTAGATGGGTTAGCCATCGGGAATGTAGGGTTAAAGGGAGAGTGTGGGTCTGAGTGGGAAGTTCTTCAGAGGGTCGATGTGGACTCAAAGGGCTAGTGGCCTGCTTCCACACTCTAGGGATCCTATGAATCACCTACTAGCACTTGGCCTAAATTCCTCCAAACCTTACCTATTCATGAACTTATTCAATGTACTTTAAACATCATAACTGTACCTGCATCCACACTTCCTATGGAAGTGCATTCCATACATGAACCACTATTGTTCCTCATGTCTTGGTAAAATCTTTCTCCTCACTCCTTAAAAATGTCCCCTAGCTTTGAACTCTCCCACCCTGGGGAAAAGGCCCTTGTCAGTCACCTTAACCAAACATTTCACAATTTTGTAAACCTCAGTAAGGTCACCCCTCAACCTCCTACGCTCGATGAAAAAAATCCCAGTTTATTTTGATATCTCAAACCCATTCCTGGTAACATCCTGGTAGATCTCTTCTGAAATTTCTCCAGTTTAATAATATCCTTCCTATAACAGGGCAACGAGAATGGCACACAGTACTCCAGAAGAAGCCTCACAATGCCCTGTATAACCTCAACATGACACCCAACTCCTAACCTCACAGGTCTGAGCCATGAAGGCAAGTGTGCTAAATGCCTTCTTAACATCCCTATCTACCTGTGACACAAATTTCAAAGAATGATGTACCTGAACCCCTAGTTCCCTCTGTTCTGCAACACTACCCAAAGCTCTACCATTAATTGTATATGTCCTGTCCTTGTTTATATTATCAAAATGCAATACCTCACGTTTATGCAAATTAAACTCTATCTGCCACTCGTCAGATCAATGACCCAATTGATCAAGATCTCTTTGTAATATTAGACAACCTTCTTCATTACCTACTATACCACCAATTTTGGTGTAACCTGCAAATTTATTACCCATGCCTCCTATATTCTCATCCAAACCATTTATATAAATAACATATAAAAGTGGCCCCAATACTGATCCCTGCAGAACACCACTGGTCACAGACCACCAGTCCGAAAAACTGATGGGGCAGTAATTGACCAGGTTAGATTTGCCTTGTTTTGTGTATGGGACATATCTGGCAATTTTTCATGGGTTACCTCAGATTACAATAGGATCTGGACCGATGGGCCAATGGGCTGAGAAGTGGCAGATGGAATTTAATTCAGATAAATGCGAGGTGCTGCATTTTGGGAAAGCAAATCTTAGCAGGACTTATACACTTAATGGTAAGGTCTTAGGGAGTGCTGCAGAACAAAGAGACCTTAGAGTGCAGGTTCATAGCTCCTCGAAAGTGGAGTCGCAGGTGGATAGCATAGTGAAGAAGGCATTTGGTATGCTTTCCTTTATTGAGTACAGGAGTTGGGAGGTCATGTTGCAGTTGTACAGGACATTGGTTAGGCCACTGTTGGAATATTGCGTGCAATTCTGGTCTCCTTCCTATCGGAAAGGTGTTGTGAAACTTGAAAGGGTTCAGAAAAGATTTACAAGCATGTTGCCAGGGTTGGAGGATTTGAGCTATAGGGAGAGGTGGAACAGGCTGGAGCTGTTTTCTCTGGAGCGTCAGAGGCTGAGGGTTGACCTTATAGAGGTTTACAAAATTATGAGGGGCATGGATAGGATAAATAGACAAAGTCTTTTCCCTGGGGTCGGGGAGTCCAGAACTAGAGGGCATAGGTTTAGGATGAGAGGGGAAAGATATAAAAGAGTCCTAAGGGGCAACTTTTTCATCCAGAGGATGGTACGTATATGGAATGAGCTGCCAGTGGATGTGGTGGAGGTTGGTACAATTGCAACATTTAAGAGGCATTTGGATGGGTATATGAATAGGAAGGGTTTGGAGGGATATGGGCCAGGTGCTGGCAGGTGGGACTAGATTGGGTTGGGATATCTGGTCAGCATGGACAGGTTGGACCAAAGGGTCTGTTTCCGTGCTGAACATTTCTAAGACTCTATAAATGTAAATGTTCTGATTGTAATGGAACAGCTTGGCTAGAAAGCAGTATGTTCTGGAGCACAATTTACTATACCGTTGCTGGAATGTTGTCAGGGCCCATAGCTTTTGCAGTATCCAGTGCCTTCAGCCATTTCTTGACACCACGTGAAGTGACTTGAATTGGCTAAAGACTGGCATCTGTGATGCTATGGATATATGCAAGAGGCCGAGATGGATCATCCATTCAGCACTTTTGGCTGAAGATATTTATGAATGTTTCAGCCTTATCTTTTGCATTAATGCTGTGGACTGCCCCAGTTGTTGGAGGTAGATATTGTGGAGCATCCTCCTCTAGTGGGTTCTTTAATTATCCACTACAATTCATGATTTAGATTTGACAAAATGGTTTTGCAATTAAGCCTGACACACAACGTCTACTATGTCTATTGTTACAAACTGTTTCTACTGCAAGGCAGGATGGCCTGTTTTCTAGCTTCACCAAGGTGACCTCTCATTTTTAAGTATGCAAAATGCTGGTCCTGGTATGGCTCCTGCACTTCTTATTGAACCAGGCTTGGTCCTCTGGTTTGATGGCCATGTTAGAGTAGAGGATATGCCAAGCCATGCGGACACTGTTTGCAGTTGAGTATAATTCTGCAACTGCTAATGACCCACAGAGCCCCATGGATCCCCAGTCTTAAGTTGCTAGATTTGTGCAAAGTCAAAGTTTAGCACAGAGGCAATATGATGGAGGTTATCCTCAATGTGAAGGTGGAACATCTGTTATGCCACATGTAAATCCTCCTGCTCAATTTAATCTAGCAACATAGAAAAGCTTTATCCTGTACAGTAATCTGGGAAAATTTGATAGACCAAGAACTAGTTAAGGTAAAAATTAGCAACTTTATTTCTTACAATATAACAGAGGATAATTAACTAACAACTATTTACAACTCCTACCTCTAACCTATCTTTTACCTTCCCCTTCTATAATACTAGTCTGATAAAATTCTCTGTTAAGATTTACAAAACAAAACTTCTTATCTCAAAACCAAGCAGCTTTCAGTTCTTCTCCATATTCCTGTCTTCTTTTCTTCTTGGGGATTCTACTTCACTGGTTACTGATCGATAAAGGTACCTTTAAGAGAGCTATTTTCTGTGCAGTGTCTACATGCTGGATTGGCAGTTCTCCTCCCAAGCGTTCAATTTTCCACTGACTTATACCCCCAAAGCATTGGATTGTGTCATTGGCTTTTAAGATTGTCAATATACTAAATTCAAACTTGATTGGGATTTGGTATTTTCAGGGTATAAGTTAAACCGATTGGTCAAATTCAAATTTGTTTTTGTCTCATTGCAACTCAGCCAGTGCTTTCTGTTCTGAACCAAATCTTACTTTCCAAATTCTCCAGCACTCAGTGTGCTTGTCAAGTCCTTCACTATCTTAAAGATATAATACACTTCTACGCATTCATAACACATCATCTTCCTAAGGACAGTGCAGTCATCACTCCTACCAATACTGCCATGGACAGATGTGTCAGTTACTGGTAGTTTGGTAACCAAATGTGTTCTTCCCTCTTTCTGGGAGAAAGTGAGAACTGCAGATGCTGGAGATCAGAGTCAAATAATGTGGTGCTGGAAAAGCACAGCTGGTCAGGCAGCATTCAAGCAGGAGAATTGACATTTTGGGCATTAGCCTTTCATCAGGAAGGACTTTTCTGATGAAGGGCTTATGCCCAAAATATCGATTCTCCTGCTCCTCAGATGCTGCCTGACCAGCTGTGCTTTTCCAGCATCACACTCTTTGAATTCCCTTTTTCTGGGGTCTCTCACCACTTGCTGCAGACCCAGTTACCAGGTATGTCCTTTTAGACTTGGCCACCTCAGTCAGTAGAAGTCCTGCTGAGCCGTTCTTGGCAATGGCCATTGCTGCCCCTGATCCAGAGAACATTATTTACCATCCATTGTGTGTTCTCCAGGTTGTGTTCAATACGGTGGGTGGTGGAGGAGATGTGTGGGGGAGTGGAATGTAATGAAATCAGCAGATGGTTTCCTTTGACTTGGTGCCATGAGACTTCATGAGATCAGGAGTCAATATTCAGGATCCCAGGGTAGCTGCCTCCAGAATATATACCACTGTGCCGCAAATGCTGATGGGTCAGTTCTGCTGGTAAGATACGACATACCCAGGATGGTGACAATGTTGTTTTGGACATTATCTGTAAAGTATTACGACAGAGAGATGGACAACTGAACCCATTCACATTTTCTACTTCAGTATTTGCAACACAGTAAAACTGAAATCTTCAAAGACTCCCAAGGTTGAACCCAATGGTTTCTAACTAGATTTTAGAAAAACCAATCTCAGAGTCTGTGAATAATCAATTTCTGAAATTATCTGTATCTTAAATAAAAACTTAACAATTTATTAGCAATATAATAACTTAAGAGAGGAAAATTAAACAGTAAGGTAATTGAATTAGTCTATGCTTTAAACCCCAAGAAACCATTCACACAAAAGACAAACACAGTTAAGTAAAAGAACAAAACTGGTCAGATTACTTAAATGACTTTCACGACGTGTTGTCCCACATGTGTAGACATTCTTCATTCCTGAAGAAGGGCTCATGCCCGAAACATCGACTCTCCTGCTCCTTGGATGTTTTCAGCTCTGATCTCCAGCATCTGCAATCCTCACTTCCTCCTTTCTGCATTGACAATCAGGGTCACCTTTTACAGTTCACTTAGATAAAGGCAGTATTACTTACAGCTTTGTTTTCTACTCTTTGCACTTCCAAGAGCTGACCGGGGAGGTTATGCAGGGAGCTTTCAAATCTTCATAATGTAGCATGAACAGCTAGATTCCTATTCATAGAAAACACAATCTGAAACCCAGTTCAAACCCTAGCCCCTCTCTGTCCGACTGACTGTTTCCCAATGAGGTCCCAGTTACCATTCAACATTATATTAAGGTTGTACAAGATGTTGGTGAGGCCTCTTCTGAAATATTGTGTCCAATTCTGGTTGCCCTGTTATAAGAAGGATTTTATTAAGCTGGAGAGGGTTCAGAGGAGATTTACCAGGATGCTGCGGGGAATGGAGTGTTAAGGAGAGGCTGGATAGCTGGGAAGTTTTTCACTGGAGTGTCAGAGATTGAGGGGTGACCTTATAGAAGTTTACAAAATCATGACTGGAATAGATAAGGTGAATGGCAAATATCTTTTCCCAGGGTGGGGAATTTCAAGACTAGGGACATATTTGTAAGATGAGAGGAGAAAGACATGGGGGCAATATTTTTACAGAGTGGTTCACATTTGGAATGAACTTCCAGAGAAAGTGATGGCTACAGGTGCAATTACAACATTTAAAAAATGTTTAAACACATTAATTAATAAGAAATGTTTGGAGAGATATGGACCAAGTGCAGGCAGGTGGGACGGGTTTAGTTTGGAATTAAGGCCATGATGAACTAGTTAGACCAACGGGTCTGTTTCCGTGCTGTACAATGGTGTGACTCCATCTGCAACCTGCTTGAGCATAATATTTCCAGACTTGCTGGAACCAATTCCCAGCTACTGACCGACTGACTATTTAAACATAATGCTCTTTCCAGGTGACAAAGCTTCTGCAGAACCTTGATTAGGAGCCAACCTGCAATTAACTTCCAGACCTGGCCTCATGAATAAACAGAAGTTTTTTTGGCCTGTTTTCTTTTTAACACATGCTGTTACTACAGAGAAAAGTCATCTTCAGTTCATAGTCTCCAGTTCACAGCTCCAAACTAGAATGGATAAATAATGAAAAATTAGAAGGGCTCTGACAAAGGTATAATTCCAAGGAAGTTGCTAAATTAGATTGTTACTTGACTTGTCTGCTGGTCTTTTCTCACTCTTTAGGTGAGTAGAATTAATTAATGGGCTTGATTGCCTTTGGATTAATCAAGTTGTTTGATTGTAATTATGTAAATTAATCTGTTAGGCCTTGATTGTATAAACATTAACTACTTGATGTGGCTAATGTTTCGAATTGTTACAGTGCACTTCATCATTATTGACCCTTCCACATCTTAATCTACGTACTAGCTCTGGGCAAAATTAGTAAAATATGAAATTTTGTTTCATGTGACAACTTCAAGTTCCACCTCCCGACTTCTTCCATAAATTTCAAAACTGTTTCCAATACTGACAGATGTTCAATAACATTCAATGAGCTCAAACATCATCCAACTCAATGGTGAAAACTGCATTTTCTTTGCCTCAGCTCCAGTGGATATTTATTTGTGATTCCACACCACCTTTCTCCTCAGTTCCCCCTTCAGACTGAATCTGAAGGTTGACAGATCTGCCACTTTAGGAAGGATATGAAGGTATTAGTGACATTGTGGAAAAGATTCATAAGAATGATTCCAGGCATGATGAATAGACAATAACAGACAATAGGTGCAGGAGTAGGCCATTCTGCCCTTCGAGCCTGCACCACCATTCATGATGATCATGGCTGACCATCCTCAATCAGTATCATGTTCCTGTCTCATCTCCATAACCCTTGACTCCACGATCCTTGAGAGCTCTATCCAACTCTTTCTTAAACGAATCCAGAGACTGGGCCTCCACCACCTTCTGGGGCAGAGCATTCCACACACCCACCACTCTCTGGGTGAAGAAGTTTCTCCTCATCTCTGTCCTAAATGGCCTACCCCTTACTTTTAAGCTATGTCCTCTGGTTCGGGACTCACCCATCAGCAGAAACATGTTTCCTGCCTCCAGAGTGTCCAATCCTTTAATAATCTTATATGTCTCAATCAGATCCCCTCTCAGTCTTCTAAACTCAAAGGTATACAAGCCCAGTCACTCCAATCTTTCAACATAAGATAGTCCCACCATTCTAGGAATTGACCTCGTGAATCTACGCTGCACTTCCTCAATAGCCAATTTGGAGACCAGAACTGCACACAGTATTCCAGGTGCGGTCTCACCAGGGCCCTGTACAGCTGCAGAAGAACCTCTTTGCTTCTATACTCAATCCCTCTTGATATGAAGGCCAGCATGCTATGAGCCTTCTTCACTACCTGCTGTACCTGCATGCTTGCCTTTATTGACTGGTGTACAAGAACACCTAGATCTCTAGGGCGGCATGGTGGCACAGTGGTTAGCACTGCTGCCTCACAGTGCCGGAGACCTGGGTTCAATTCCCGCCTCAGGCAACTGACTGTGTGGAGTTTGCACGTTCTCTGCGTGGGTTTCCTCCCACAGTCCAAAGATGTGCAGGTTAGGTGAATTGGCCAGGATAAATTGCCTGTAGTGTTAGGTAAAGGGGTGGCGGGTCGGTGTGGACTTGTTGGGCTGAAGGGCCTGTTTCCACACTGTAAGTAATCTAATCTAATCTTTGTACTGCCCCTTTACCTAAATTGATTCCATTTAGGTAGTAATCTGCCTTCCTGTTCTTGCCACCAAAGTGGATAACCATACATTTATCCTCATTAAACTGCATCTGCCATGCATCTGTCCACTCACCTAACCTGTTCAGGTCACCCTATAATCTCCTAACATCCTCCTCACATTTCACCCTGCCACCTAGCTTTGTATCATCAGCAAATTTACTAATGTTACTATTAATATCATCTTCTATATCATTAACATATATTGTAAAAAGCTGCGGTTCCAGCACTGATCCCTGCGGTACCCCACTGGTCACCACCTGCCATTCCAAAAGGGAGCCATTTATCACTCTTTGTTTCTTGTCAGCCAACCAATTTTCAATCCAAGTCAGTATTTTGCCCACAATACTATGCACCCTAATTTTGCTCACTAACCTCCTATGTGGGATTTTATCAAAGGCTTTCTGAAAGTCCAGGTACACTACATCCACTGGATCTCCCTTGTCCATCTTCAGAGTTACAGCCTCAAAAAATTCCAGAAGATTAGTCAAGCATGATTTCCCCTTCATAAATCCATGCTGACTCTGACCTATCCTGTTACTGCTATCCAGATGTGTCCTAATTTCATCCTTTATAATTGACTCCAGCATCTTTCCCACCACTGAGGTCAGACTAACTGGTCTATAATTTCCTGCTTTCTCTCTCCCACCTTTCTTAAAAAGCGGTACAACATTAGCCACCCTCCAATCTGCAGGAACTGATCCTGAATCTATTGAACGCTGGAAACTAATCAGCAATGCATCCACGATTTCTCGAGCCACCTCCTTCAATACCCTGGGATGTAGACCATCAGGCCCCGGGGACCTCAGACCTAACAATCTCTCCAACACCAATTGCTGGCAAATATAAATTCCCTTCAGTTCAGGTCCTTCAGCCACTGTTACCTCTGGGAGATTGCTTCTGTCTTCCCCAGTGAACACAGATCTGAAGTACCAATTCAACTCTTCTGCCATTTCTTTGTTCCCTGTAATATAATCCCCTGTTTCTGTCTTCAAGGACCTAATTTATCCATTTTTTTCCCCTTTCACATACCTAAAAAAGCTTTTACTATCCTCCTTTATATTTTTGCCCAGTTTACTCTCGTACCTCATTTTTTCTCTGCGTATTTCCTTCTTGGTAATCCTCTGTTGTTCTTTAAAAGCTTCCCAGTCCTCCGTTTTCCCACTCATCTTTGCTATGTTATACTTTTTCTCCTTTGACTTTATATGTTTCTTAACTTCCCTCGTCAGCCACTGCCACCCCTGCCTCCTCATAGGATCTTTCTTCCTTTTTGGAATGAATTGATCCTGCATCTTCTTCATTATACTCAGAAATATCTGCCATTGTTCCTCCACTGTCATCCCTGCTGAGGTATTGCACCATTGAACTTTGGCCAGCTCCTCCCTCATAGCTCCATAGTTCCCTTTATTCAACTAAAATATTGTCACTACCGATTGTACCCTCTCTCTTTCAAATTGCAGATTGAAGCTTATTGTATTATGGTCACTACCTCCTACGGCTCCTTCACTTCGAGGTCCCTGATTAATTCTGGTTCGTTGCACAATACCAGATCCAGAATTGCCTTCTCCCTGGTAGGCTCCAGCACCAGCTGTTCTAAGGATCCATCTCGGATGCACTCCACAAAGTCTCTTTCTTGAGGTCCAATACCATCCTGATTCTCCCAGTCTACCTGCATGTTGAAATCCCCCATAACAACTGTAGTAACATCTTTGCGACAGGCCAATTTCAGCTCCTTATTCAACTTACACCCTACATCCATACTACTGTTTGGGGGCCTGTAGATAACTCCCAAGAGGGTCTTTCTACCCTTAGAATTTCTCAGTTCTATCCATGCTGACTCTACATCCCCTGATTCTAGGTCCCCCACATGCAAGGGACTGAATATCATTCCTTACCAACAGGCCACCCCACCGCCCCTGCCCATCAGTATGTTGTTACGATAGCACTTCGGTTTTGTGAACAAATTGATGACATTGAAATTGTTCTTCTTCGGGAAGAGAAGCTTAAAGAGGGATTTGGTAGAGGTGTTCAAAATTATGAGGGGGCTCAGCAGAGTTGATCGGGATCAATGATTTCTATTGGTGGAAGGATTGAGAATCAGCAGACTTAGACGTAAAATATTTAACATAAAAGCAATGATGTCATGAGGAAAATGATATGTGTAATGAGTGGTCAGGATCTGCAAAGCCTGTCCATGTGGTAGAGGCTGGTACAATTAAGGCCTTCAAGAGATAATTACATGATAATCTGAAATGGAAAGATTGCAGAGGTGGGTGAATGGCATTACAGTGCCACTGAAGAGCTAACATGAACATAGGCTGAATACACAAGTTCTGTGCCATATAAGTCAGATATCACTTCATGACATCACCCATCTCCACTACTAGTTCTCTCTCTTCATCCAGAAGCCTGAACCTATGCACTGAGGACCTTCCACATCTGCTTATTATGTGGTGAAAGTGCTAATTGCCACTGAGCAGCCCTGACAAAGAGTTTCAGCTTGAAACACTGATTTTCCTGCTCCTTGGATGCTGCCTGACCTGTTGTGCTTTTCCAGCCTCACATTTATTGACTGTGACTTCCAGCATCTGTAGTCCTTACTGTCTCTAAATCTGAATGTTGTCTGGGTAATCCTGCATGAGGACTGTTTCATTTGCTGCAGACAGTGAACTTTCCCTTCCTACCTCTGAGCTCATAAGGGACAGTCATTGATGAAGCAGCTAAAGATAGTTGTGCCTGTGGAACTCCTGCATAGGTGTTCTGGAGCTGAAATGATTGGTCACCTCCATTCTAACTCATGATAGACTTAATAGTCATCTAGATTTGTTCAATATTTTTGCATAGGTTGCATGACCCTCTGATATTTTACTATAAATTCTGTGTCTGTCTATTCTCTCTCACTAGCTGCCTGAGGAAGGAATGGGGGATCCGAAAGGTTGCGATTTCAAATAAACCTGTTGGACTGTAACCCAACGTTGTGTGATTTTTGACTTTGTCTACCCCAGTCCAATACCGGCACTTCCACATCATCCAATAACCACAACCATTTTCCTTTGTGCTGGGTGTAAACTTAACCTTGGGATGTTTTCTCTTTGCTTCCCATTGACTTCAGTTTTCCCAGGGCTTCTGTCCTCCTGCCCAGTGAGTTAAGTTGCTTTGTCCACTTATGGACCAAGTCTGTCAAGTGTACAGGAGCCAAGTTATCATAGTGGAAACCAAACTGAACATCAACGAGTAGGTTATTGTTGAAACAAACACCATTTAACAACTCATTCTTTTGGGAGAAAGTGAGAACTGCAGATGCTGGAGATAGAGTTAAGAGTGAGATGCTGGAAAAGCACAGCAGGTCAGGCAGCATGCAAGGAGCAGGAGAGTCAACATGTCAGGCAAAAGCCCTTCATCAGGAATGGGGCTAGTGAGCCAAGGGGGTGGAGAGATAAATGGGAGGGGGTGGGGTGGGGGAAGGTAGCTGAGAGTGCAATAGGTGGATGAAGATAGGGATAATGGTGATAGGTCAAGAGGAGGGTGGAGCGGATGGAAGATGGACACATAGGACAGGTCATGAGGGTGGTGCTGAGTTTGAAGGTTGGATCTGGGATAAGGTTGTAGGAGGGGAAATGAGGAAATTCGTGAAATTCACATTTATCCTTGTGGTTGGAGGGTCCCAAGGCGGAAGATGAGGCATTCTTCCTCCATGTGTCAGGTGATTAGGATTTGGCGATGGAGGAGGCCCAGGACCTGCATGTCCTTGGCGGAGTGGGAGAGAGAGTTAAAGTGCTCGACCACGGACCAGTGCGATTGGTTGGTGCGGATGTTCTAGAGATATTCTCTGAAGCATTCTGCAAGTAAGCGTCCTGTCTCCCCAATATAAAGGAGACCACATCGGGAGCAACAGATACAGTAAATGATGTGTGTTGAAGTGCAGGTAGAACTCTGACGGATGCGGATGGCTCCTTTGGGGCTTTGGACAGAGGTGAGGGGGTTGGTGTGGGCAGGTTTTGCAATTCCTGCAGTGGCAGGGGAAGGTGCCAGAAGGGGAGTGTGAGTTAGTGGGGTGCGTGGACCTGACAAGAGAGTCGCAGAGGGAATTAGTCTTTACGGAATGTAGATAGGGGTGGGGAGGGAAATTTGTCTCTGGTGGTATGTATATGGTGGAAATTAGGGGAAGCCATTTCCGCCACCTACAAACGGACCCACCACCAGAGACTTTCTTCCCTCCCCAACCTTCTCTGCATTCCGTAAAGATCAATTTCCTACATTGGGGAGATGGGACGTCTATTTGCAGAATGCTTCAGAGGTCACCTCCGGGACACCTGCACCAAACATCCCCACCGCCACGTTGCCAAATACTGGACCTCCTTCACCACCAAACCCTTACCACCCAACGCATGGAGGAAGAACGTCTCATCTTCCGCCTTGGAATTCTCCAACCACACTGGATCAATGTGGATTTCACCAGTTTCCTCATTTCCCCTCCTCACACCATATCCCACATCCAGCCCTCCAACTCAGCACCACCCTCATGACCTGTTGTACCCGTCCATCTTCCTTCCCACCCATCCAATCCACTGTCCTAGTGAGTGAAAGTGAACTTGGTTGGGCATTAAGTGACCAGGTTGGAATCACCTGGTTTGATATGCACAAAAACATAGTACAGCACAGGACGTTGCACTGAACATGATGCCAAACTAAACTGATACCTTCTGCTGCCCTTAGTTCATATCCCTCCGGTCTTTGCATACTAAAAGTCTCTTAAATCCCCATGTATCTATATCCAACAGTCCCAGTGGTAACGTGTCGCAGACTCCCCTGTGAAAAAGAAACTTGCCTGTCACATCTCCTTTGAACTTGCCCCGCTCTCAGAACTTTACATGTTGTTGGTCTGCTCTCTTTCCCAAAGGAAATTGGGTCATTGTATTTCTTCAAGGCTGAGTCAGGTTTTTGATGGACAAAAGGAGGCAAGGGGTGGGGACACATGCGGATGACCGTATGATCCATTGGGATGGCATCCTGCCTTTGGTTAGGAATTTACTCTATAAATCGGATGAGTTACGTTTCGCAGTGAAAAATCCGCTGTGAACTGAATGGAACGGAGCGGCAGCGGGGAGCTGGGACTTGAACCCGGGTCTCCGCCTCGCCAGACCGGCGACATGACCACTGCACCACGGTGGCTGCGCGGGTTGCGAGGGGCCGCGGATGGGGAGGATGAACCTGTGAGCGGAGCTCATTGTTTGGCTGAAGGGAGCTGAGGGGGGGGGGGGTGGAGGAGGAGGGAAGAGGATGGGGGAGGAGAGTTCGCCGAGAAGCCGGGGATAGAAGCTGCAGGCGGCTGTTAGCGAGCAGAGCGCAGCCGGGCCCGGGCGGGGAGGGAGCGACAGCGAGAGGATGGCGGCGGAGCTGACGGCTGAGGAGGAGCAGGTCAGTTAAAAAAAGACACTCAATCAGCCCAGATATTATATATAATATAACACCGGTTTGGGTGTTTTTTTAAGGTGGGAAAACCGGGGACGATGATGATCCCCCCCCCCCAGTCTCGGCGGCTGTTTCCACCCCCACCTCCCCCCTTCCCCAGGGGTAGGCCACCGTTGCCACGGCAGCCGCGGCCTATCTGGGCACCGGACTCGGGTATCGCACCCCCCCATCCCCATCCCCACCCCCGGTTAAAATTGACGGCCTGCTTCACCCTCAACAAAAAAAATCAGTTTGTCACGGTGGCCCCTGGCTGACCGTTCCTAATGGGGAGGGCAATAAAATGCCCTGAAAACCTCTTGTCCTGGGGCGAAGGGGGCGATTCCACCCCCCCCCCCCCCATATCCAGGCAGCTTTCCAAATGCTGCTTCACCCTGATTTAATGACAATTCTTTCACTCCCATCCATCAAACTTTTTTTTTGTGTAAAAATCGTCTTTCTCTCCCCTTGTAGGCAGTTCTCTTTTCTGAAGGTCAGATTTGTTTTAAATCTTCTATCCCACCCCCAACTTTTCTGAATGCAGTTTGAGGGGAAAATCCATTAAACCATGGAATTTTTTTAAAAAACAAAGCAAAATCTCCACAGAATCTCAAGGCTTATTGTACAGTCAAGTTTATTCTGTTATCGTGGGTGTCCTGTGTTCCTTATGAGAGCTGCCATTTACCTTCAGGAAGCTTTTGTTCTGAGGCGGTGTCAAGTGAGCAGTCACATCCCAGAGCTAAATGGATGTTAATTTCCAGAGATCCCTCCAGGTTCAGGAGCAGGAGTTTCATACTTGAGAAAGGAAAGCGGTACATTTGGAGAGATGCCATTTCTTTGTAGCAAACTTATCATTTCCAAGCACAGTGTAAGTGGTAGGCTGTGGAAGTTTGGTAGTGAACTACCATTGATATATATGAAAGAGCATTTTGTACAGAATCCATTTTGATCCCTTTTTGAAATCAGTACAGCTTGAGTATGCCATGAGGCATGCATTTTAAAATAATTGATACCTTGCTGACACTGGCTTGTTCAAAACTGTACTTACTGTAAAATATTTTTATCAATTAGTAATAAGAACCCACATATTAACATTCCTTTCTGTTTGCTCCTTTTATTTTTGTGCTACTCAATATGTAAACATATGGCATCATGTGATATGAAACCACGTACACCAGGAAATGTTCTAGTGCCATTGCCTGGTCTTTGCTGAAATGGTTTCTTGCAGGTGGCACACTCTCCAAAATACTGTATTGGGGACCATTGGTGAAGTGAAAAGTGTCTGAAATGACCACATAATTGATCATTGACAGGGTTAAGGTCAGGATCAAAATCAAATCCCTTCCTCTGCCTACCTTTGCTGGGTAGGGGATTTGGATGAAGTGGGGGAGAGGTTCCAAATAATTATTTGGAGAATAACTCTGCTCCTTGAGGTGACCATGGTTTGACATCTTGATCTGTGGGGTGGGAAGGAAATACACGAAACTTAGAGGTGCACAGCATGGAAACAGACCCTTCGGTCTAACTGATCCGCACCGACCAGACATCCTAAATTAACCTAATCCCATTTGACCCACATCCCTCCAAATTCTTTGTATTCATATACCTGTCCAAATGTCTTTTAAGTGTTGTAATTATGCCAGTCTCCACTACCACTTCCTCTGACAGTTCATTTCATACACGCACCACCCTCTGCACGAAAAAGGTGCCCTTTGGATTAATGACATTTTTCAAAGTTCTTTTATACAGCAAGTTATCTGTTCGACAGGATGACAAATTTTTATATCTTCTGCTGAAGTTGCGGAATCCATGGAATTCCAGTGGACTTTCAAATCCACGACTAGAAATAATAAGACAATTCATATAAGTGACAGGGAATTCACGGAAGTGTTAAACTTAGGATTGGTATTATTATCAGCTGAGGATACAGCGATGAGTACTGACGAGAAGGTTGCAATGAGCACCTTTTTGTCATGCTTGCTGAAACAGATTTACATATATTATAGATATGCAAGATATTAATTGTAATATGCTGCACGTTTATAGAACTGGGTAATTAGTTGTGTAGTATTCTAAGATATGTACATGGAAAGCAGTTGGGCATTGTTTGTGATTGTAATCATATTTATAAAATGGGTGGGAGAAATGGTTACACTGCACTGTGTATTTAAATGTTGTTGCCATTACACATTGCTATAGTGAGTTGTAGGACTTGCGTCGAGGTGGACTTGATGATTTGGCAGAGTGTTTATTGACTTGCGTTAGATCCTGGAAAATTTAAAAATTTTCATCCTTGTTTTTAAATTCCACCGTGGACTCAACCCTTATGTTCCATCTCCTCAATCTCATCCAGCAAACAATACACCAACTTTGTGACCATCTAACTCCAGCATCTCGATCATCTCGTTCCACTGTTGGTGGCTGTGCCTTTAATTGCTAAGGACCTAAGCTCTGGTACAGGTCGTTCTGTTATAATGCACATTTCGTCCATGCAATTTCACTGTAATGCAATTGATGAGCTGGGAACACTGTTTCTACAGTGCGACCTTTTAAAATGTGTGTTGGCTGACACGATTACAGTGCTATTTCTAAAGTGTGATTTTTCTGTAATGCAGGGTTGCACAAGAATGCAGCCATCGTGATATGGAAGAACTGACTGTATTCCCTTCCTGCACCTCTCTGGCTCATTATGTATTTTCTTTAA
This sequence comes from Hemiscyllium ocellatum, assembly GCF_020745735.1. NCBI lineage: Eukaryota > Metazoa > Chordata > Chondrichthyes > Orectolobiformes > Hemiscylliidae > Hemiscyllium > Hemiscyllium ocellatum. Next base: position 13,645,755 of record NC_083442.1, read on the forward strand.
GACACTCCTTAAAATTTTCCTCATGATCAAGCTTTTGGGCATTTATTCAAATATTACCTTATATGGCTTGGTGTCTGATTTTATTCCATAAGGCTCCCATGAACACCTTGTGTAATAGTTTGTTACGAAGCACCTTGGAGCATCTCATGATTGAAAGATGTCATGTACCCATAAGTTGTTAATGAAGGTACTGTATAAATTCTGTTTTTTATTTTGACTCCAAGGCTACAACAATGAGGAGTTTAGATGGAGTCAGGTCATGGAAGAAATTCAGGTATTAACATTACCTGATATAGTTGATAAATCTTTCAGCTGGAAGCCCAGCCTATTGATCCCTGGTGCATCAGTAATAAGTAACAACCGGATCAGGATTGGGCCTAGTTGTGATAAGTCCTATGTTGAACAGCCTGCCAGTGTTCACCCATTCAGACACTGCCAACTAAATGTTTCTTTTGGGGCCAGAATGCCCCTGGTACTATAAAAATAATTTAGAGGGGCCAAGGAAGGGTGGTGAAGATGTAATGTGCGTGTCTGTCAGTTTATTTATTTGCCTCTTGCTTATGGATGTGATATTGCTGGAAAACTGGTGCCCTGTTAATCCAAAGACTGGTAGAATTCTCCTGACCAAGCCTCTAATTGATAGAAAGCTTGTGATGCTCAGTGACACAGAAACATGCTGATCGTCAATCTGCTGCATGAAAGGAACACGACTGCTTCGAAATGCTGTGGGGCTGCTGTCAGTCACAGAAGAGTTGATTTATTCCTTCCTTTTTACTCTAGCTAAAGTTCCTGACTCAATGATTTTGCTGAGCATTTTTACAATACTTTCAGTTAGAAAATTAATCTAGTCAATGCTGGAAGCTTCTGTCTATTGTTTCAGTGAAATTGGCTAATTATTTCATTTTTCTTTTAAAAATGTTAATTTCCTGTCTAGTAGTAACTTTATCCTGAGTAGTAAGTAGTAACTTTATCCTGAGATCTTAGGAATTTGTTGTGAAACGTAACACTTGGTATTCCCTTGGAATCCAAAAGACGGAATAGCAGAATTAGGCCATTCTGCCTAATGAGTCTGCACCACCATTCAATGAGATCTTGGCTGATCTAATAATCCCAACTGCACTTTCCTGCCTTAATACCATAACCCCGATTCCTTTACTAAGTAAAAAGCTGTCTATAGCCACTATGAATATATCTAAGATTACTAGAGCACTTCATAGCGTAGATATGGAGAGATTGCTCCCTTTTGTGGGAGAGTCTAGGAGCATAATCGCAGAGAGAGGGATTGCTCATTTAAGACAGAGACAAGGAGCAATTTTGTCTCTCAGCATCTTGGTAGTGAATCAGTGGAATTCTTTATCTCAGGGGACTGTAATGGTTGGATCATTAAATTTATTCAAGGCTGAGATCGACAGGTTTTTAATCAGCAAGGGAATCAATGGTTATAAGGAATAGGCAGGAAAGTGAAATTGAGGACCATCAGATCAGCCATGATCTCATCAAATGTTAGAGCAAATAGCCCTCCTCTGCTCCTACATCTTCCTGTATTAGCAGATTTCCTTTGTCGGGGATATTATTGAATCAGATTTTTTTATATGCCAGTTGCAGGTAGTTCTATGATCAATATTACTAGTCCCAACTTTTAATTCCAGATTTATTACTTGAATGTCAATTCCATCAAACACCAGGGTGGGATCAGAACCCATATCCCCAGAGCATAAGCCTGCACCTCTGGACTACTAGTCCAGTGATTTGAGGTGTGTGCTCATGTCGGTGGGGTTATAATGCTTGTGGAGTGGCTGCTTTCGGCTGTAGTCATGCAAGGGAACAGTAACTGAGCAAAATCGGAATGTTACAGTGCTGCGGGGGCAGTGTGCCTATCCTTGAGTTGTTCAAGGCTGTTTTAGCCAGACCAGTGGAAAATGTTCTAAGGCACAGTGTTGCAGTGCCGGATAAAATGGGAAAGTCACTGCTGTTACGTGAATAAATTTGCCTTAAAGCCAGTTCCTTTAACCAAATCTGAAATCCCATCTCTTAATATCTTTTCTGTTGGCAGGGCGTAGCCTTTTCTCTGGTAATGTGGTTTGCTTAGAGCTGTTTTTCTGCCTTAGAAATATTAAGATTTACAAGGATGTTGCCAAGGTTGGTGGATTTGAGCTACAGGGAGAGGCTGAACAGGCTGGGGCTGTTTTCCCTGGAGCATCGGAGGCTGAGGGGTGACCGTATAGAGGTTTACAAAATTATGAGGGGCATGGATAGGTTCAATAGACAAAGTCTTTTCTCTGGGTTCGGGGAGTCCAGAACTAGAGGGCATAGGTTTAGGGTGAGAGCGGAAAGATATAAAAGAGACTTAAGGGGCTACGTTTTCACAGAGGGTGGTATGTGTATGGAATGAGCTACCAGAGGATGTGGTGGAGGCTGGTACAATTGCAACATTTGAGAGGCATTTGGATGGGTATATGAATAGGAAGGGTTTGGCAGGATATGGGCCGGATGCTGGCAGATAGGAATAGATTGGTTTGGGATAACTAGTCAGTATGGACAGGTTGGACCGAAGGGTCTGTTTCCATGCTGTACATCTCTATAACTCTAATTATTTTAGGTCTTTTATATCCAGCACCTGAAAAGAATGACCATGGTTAGATTAACACTCCCCTGCCAGCTCAACCAACCCACACCTATATGAATTTTCAGGAGTGAAAGGAATACCAGGAGGTTGTTGACTAGCCAATTAATTGCTTCTGCTGCTATTTCACCCTCACCAGGGAAAGCCTATGACATGTGGGTAGCTCAGCAGCTTTATATTTGAATGTTGCTTTTGGGCTAGAGGGATCAACCTCCTTTTGTGGTCACTGGTGTCTATTGGAGGATCCCCCCCACTCCACTTCTTGAAGATCACACTTGCTCTGTTTACCCTCCCCTGCAATCTTTTAAACCCGGCCCATCACTCTTTCACTTGACCTGACATCTTGATCTAGCTGCTGGGGGAAAAGAAAATGGATTTCATTCCATTTGTTGTCTATTTTGGCTCAGTAGGGAGCCCTTTTGCATATGAATATTGAGGATTCATGTTCTGCTCCAGGAACTTCCGCCAAAAAACCTAGGCCAATACTGCAGTATGGTATCAGGGGAACACTGCTCTGTCAGAACTCCTGTCTCTCAGATTAGAGATTACTTTGAGGCCCTCTGCCTCAGGTGAATATTTTGAAGAGTATATGGGGCTTATCTCTACCCCTTAATCCACATCACTCAAAAAAAACAGATAATGTGCTTATTATCACACAGCTGTTTTGTGAGAGATCTTTTACTGGAAATTGCTGCAACACTTTGTAAGCTCCAGCAGTGACAGTACGTCAAAAGTAGCATCCAATGAGGCCATGAAAGGCACTTTGGAAATGCAAATCTATCTTTCTTTTAATGGAGCATGTGAACAACGCATAAAATGTGTGCCTCAATGATCTTTTTATACTACACTGGATTTAAGAGGTTTGAATAGTCTCCTCAGTCACACAGTTCTTGAAAAGTGGCTGCTCTGCCAGGTTATTGGTTTCATTCTTCATGAGGTCAGCGAATCAATGGCAATGTGTAAAATAACAACATTGACTGAGCTAATGTTTCACTATCATTGTCTGACTGCCCAGATGCCACAACCCATTGACTGGCTGCCTTAGAATGACTGGCAAGCAGTTTCACTACTCCCAGAGTCGGACAGCTGCCTGCATGTTTTCATTCTCACTGCATGAAAATAATTGAACACAAGTGTTCTTATTTGTGCCCAATTACATGGGGAGTTGTCAGTTTCAGTCTGGGAATCTGTGAATGGAGGTGATACAGTTCCTAGTGGCAGAATAACTGGAGACTGAGATGAATTGGTTTGCGGTTTCCTATTGACTGAATGGCCAAATGGCAGCAAAGACCTTGACTTGCCAGTGAGTAATGGATTTAATTGATCAGTGGCTGAAGCAACTGGTAGGATACGGTACAGATTTGGTGCCACGCTGCTCCTCTGCCACTGAGAATAAATTTTTGGGCTTCAGTTTTTTGTAAGGCAAATGTCTGCAGAATGAAATCTGGTTTTAATTGCTCCATACTTGGCAGCTGTGCCTTTAGTAGCTTCAACTGCACGAACCAGAATATCCTCCTCAAACCTGTCTACCTCTTTCTCCTGCTTTCAGATGCTACTTAAAACCTACCTCTGGAAACAAGCTTTTGGTCACTTGTCCTAAAATCGTTTTGACTCAGTGTCACATTCAGCCTTGAGGCACTTGCGTTAAAAGGTTTATATAAGCTAGTTGCAGCTTTCAGGTCCAGCTTGACCTGGGCCATCAGTGCACAATGCAGTGCTGTCTGTTCTGATTCATTTTTGTTTAGGAGCAATTTCTGTAATGCCTCTTTCTAAATTGATTTTTTTTTCTTGTGTGCAATTGAATATACTTAGAACAAAGAGTTTTCATCCATATAGCACCTTCAGACATCTAAAAACATTTTACAACCAACAAAACACTTGTGTAGTATTATCGTAGTTGTTTTGTAGGAATTGTGGCAACTAGTTTGTACAGAGTAAGCGAGGCAACAGCAATGTGACAATGACCAGGTGATTTTTTTTTAAATGTGATTTTTGAGAAGTACACGATAATTCACTAGTGGCCAATCTATAATTGTTAGTAAAAATTAACCTGTACCTCGTGAGATTAAGTTTTAATTGTTGGTTTTATCATTTGTAATCCACCTTTGTCTTAAAACAAATTAACTTCTATCTAATCCGATCAAAATAATTACCTGCTTGCAGTGTGTCTGAGGTTATGTTTTGTCATTTGAGGCAGATATTGGGATATATCAGAAGGTAAAAAGGGCAGGGTTTTGGGAGAATTTGGAGAGTTTCTAAGAAACTATTACCGAATCAGGAAGGAAGCATTTTTTTGGTTAGACTTGGGTAATAAATAACTTTGTATTTTTTTTAATGTCCACAGCAGGCACATAGATATGGTTCAGAGAAACAAATTTATGAAAACAAATAAATTAACATGTTATGGAAGTACAGCTCTTTATTGTCCAACTGCTTCACATGTGGCTTTTTATAGTGAAGGCGAAGGATGATCTGTACTAGGGCACAAAATAATTTTTCTTTTTTTGATGACTCCCTTCTGACCTGGACTAAAGGCCTTGCAAGTTGGCCATTGGTGGCTCTGCTTCATGTTGGCTGTCACCCAAGTCAGATCTCATTCTGAAAAAAAGGTCCTCACCCAGTGACTCCTTCAACGTCAGCACTGACTGGCTTAACATATTATTGTTCTGAGTGAGCCAATCAGTAATAAACCCAGGAGAGACCCATCCTGTGATTTCAGCAAAAAGCTCTGCCCCTCACATTTATGGACGTGACTTTTCTCCCGTTGGTCACAATTTTGGGTTAAGTCTACCTGCTACTGCCACGTTTTGATCATTGATCTACAGTTTTAGTCCAATGTTTTATCCTATGTCTGGACACAGTATATTTAGCCAAAATGTTTTTCATAAAATATGCAGTGCTGTTGGTTTAAAGCATTCTTTAAAACCTGATCAAACTTAATAAAAACTGAAAGAACTGCAGATGCTGTAAATCAAAAACAAAAACAGAGTTGCTGGAAAAGCTCAGCAGGACTGGCAGCATCTGTGAAGAGAAATCAGAGTTAATGTTTCAGGTCTGGTGACCCTTGCTCAGAACCTGATTCTGGCAAACTTGTCTGCTTTCCTTCTGGAGGCTGGGGTGCAGTGCTGGGCGGTCATGTTCTGTACTTTTCTGTTTGTTCTGGGTTTCTGGGGAAGTATTTTGTGATAGCAACATCCTCTCCTCCTTGTTGCCAGATATTTAAAGCCTATGTTGGCCAGAGTTTCTTTTCCATGTCCTAGTTCCTGGACGTGCCATTGGATTCGAAGCCAGGAGGAAACATGATTGCTTTGTTGCTCAGCTTCTGCAGTTGAATAGCATGCAAGTGCTGTGTGACAGCAGTGATGATGTAGATTACAGCATCTGTACATATGGGATCCCCCTCCCCATCCTTGCCATCATCCTGAGATGCAGACACTGGTCACTTCCTCATCACTCCTTGACATTTTGGCTGAAAAGTAATGCATGTCTTGTGTAATGTAAAACAATGTGTAATCACTGGCATTAGTTAAAACTGTATTGTGAGTTGTGTCTCAGTGGGGAACATTTGTGTTTGAGTTACAAGGTTATGTGTTTAAGCCTCACTCTGTGTCTCTGTTTTGAAGCAAAGTAGACAAGGTCTCCGTGCTGCCCTGATCAATACTTATCAAAAGAGAGGTGCAGCACAGGAACAGGTCCTTTGGCCCTCCAAGCCAATATGCCAATCACCATTCCCCCAACTAAACTAAAATAAAACCAAACCTTCTGCCCTTGTTTGGTCTGTATAGCCTCTGTTCCTTCCTACTCAGTGGCAGTGTGTTCCAGGCTCCTACCACACACTGCGTGGAAAAACATCCCTCACACCTCTCCCTTAAACTTCCCCATCTTACCTTGAACCTGTTCCCCCTTGTAATTGAAACTTCAACCCTGAGAAAAAGCCTCTAACTATCCCCTTATCTACGCCTCTCATAATATTGTAGACCTCAATCAGGTCTCCTCTCAGCTGCTATCTTTTTAGTGAAAACAATCCTAGTCTTTTTAACCTTTCCCCATAGCCAATGTCTTCGAGACCAGGCAACATCCTGGTGAACCTTCTCTGTGCTCTCTCCAAAGCTTCCACATCCTTCTGGTAGTATGGTGACCAAAACTGCACACATTACTCCAAATGTGGCCTTGCAAGGGATATTTTTATTGCTGCAATATGGCTTGCCAACTCTTGTACTCCATGCCCTGGCCGATGAAGACAAGCATGCCATATGCCACCTTAATCACGTTGCCCATCTGTGTGCACGCCCAGATCTGTCTGTATGTTCATGTTCCTAATGGTTCTGCCGTTTACAGTGTGGTTCACACCTCAATTTGATCCTCGGAAATGCATCACTTTGCATTTGTCTAGATCAAACTCCATCGGCCATTTCTGTGCCCAAGTCACCAGTCTGTCTATATTCTGTTGTATCCTTTCACAAATTTCGGTACTGTCAGCAACTCCACCAGTTTTTTGTGTCATCTGCAAATGTATTAATCTGATCACCTACATTTTCCCCCAGATCATTTATATATACTAACAACAGAGAACCTAAGACTGATCCCTGTGCAACACCACTAGTTAACGCTCTCAATTCTGAAAAACACCCTTCTGTTGCTACCCTCTGTCTTCCATGACCAAGCCAGTTTTATATCCATCTAGCCAGCCTACCCTGAATCCCATGTGATTTCAATTTTTGTACCAATCTGCCTCATGGGACTTTGCCAAATGCCTTACTAAAGTCCATTTAAGCTTACATCCGCAACGCTTCCCTCATCAATTGTCTTTGTCACCTCTTCAAAAAGAATTCAATCAGATTGGTGAGACATGACCTTTACCCACCCCCAACAAAATCATGCTGCCTGTCACTAACTGGTTCATTTTCTTCCAAATGTGCAGATATCTGGTCCTCAGTATTTTCTCCAAGTGCTTCCCCACCACAGACATCAGGCTATCATTTCCTGGATTATTGCTGCTTCCTTTCTTTGGCTAACAACATTGCTTAAACTTCAGTCCTCTGGAGCCTCTCCTTTGGACAGTGAGGATGTAAATATATCTGCTAATGCCCCAGTTACTTCTTCCCTTGCCTGTCACAGTAACTTGAGATAGGTCTCACCTGGCCCTGGGGACTTGTCTACCTTCATTTAACATCAGAAAAGCAGACTTTCGGGTAACTTTCACTTAGTGGGAGTGATCTGCATGTTGGCCTATCTCTTAAAGCGGCTACACTTTACAAAAGCACTTTGTCTATAAAACTCTTCAGAACATTGAGTTAATGAAAGATGAATATGTAAGTGCAAGTCTTCCTTTGAATATTATTGACCAGGTTGTTTTTATCTTTCAGTGCTAAACATGTTCTGGTGTTTGCATGGTAAAGTTGCTGCAGTTTTTTCAAATTGGTAAATGTCTGCTGACATAACTTCTGTATTAGCAGCATGTTCGTGTTATACCTTAACTTGACTAACTTTTTAACAATATCTGACTGTCTATCTAGCACATCCATCAGTGTTTAAGAGATGGACATCCCATGTTTTATCATACAAATTCGGATTCAGTCAAGCAAAAAAAAGTGAAATTTTTTAAAATAGAAAGCACACCTCCAATGAGTGGAAGATCCATAGAAAATGACAAGAACCCTTTGCACTCGAAACATGAGAATTTGAATTTGTGTGAGTAAGTATTTGAGTTAATCATGCTAACCTGCTGAGTTTGGTTTGAAGCTGCAGAAGGTAGGCAGCACTGTTAAACTTTATGTAGATTGGTGTTTTACAGGTGTCATATCCAAAGGCATTGAAAAAATGTAGGTGTCTGTAATGAATTGTTCTTGTTTTAAGAAACTAAAATGTGTTGTTTGCTGGATGGGAACATATATTGAAGACCCAGCCGTGAGGAGGTAGTTTTGATACATTGCGGTATATTGGAGTGCTCGGACTGTACAGATTGCTAAGTCATAGATTAGCGTGTGGTCCTTTTACAGATCGTTATCTTGCTATTTTGTGGGTGATTTTGAGTAGAGCCAGGTGCTTCCTGCTCAGAAAAATTGTCTCTTGGGTAATTGGGGGATGGTGTCAGCCTTTTCTGAGTCAGTTTCAAGTTGTTGAAGGTTTCATCATTGACTGTCTGCCCTCTTGGGGCCAGGCATTGTGGGTGGGTTGAAGATGAAAGGAGTCTGAGGATGGGTTGAGTAGGGCCTGTACTGTTTGGAATTGAAGCGAATGAAAAGCATCCTTCTTAAAACATAGAAAATTTTTTTATGTACCTGACAGGGCAGAAAAAAAGTATTTTCCCCTTGAGGCACAGTTGAGGGTCAGAGGGCATAATCTCACAATAAAGTGTCTCCCAGGTGTGGCACAGATGAGGATTTTTTCTGAATGGAGTGAATCTGTAAAATTCTGTCGAGGTTGTGTCTTTAAGTGTACTCAAAGCTGAGACGCACAGATTTTTAATCAGTAAGGAAAGTAAGGCATATGGGAAAAGGCAGGAAAGTGCAGTTGAGAATTATCTGATCAGCCATGATCTCATTGAATGATGGAACAAACCTGATTGTGCTGAAGAGCCTCCTTCTGCCGCTATGACTTGTAGTCTAATATCTTTCCTCTTTTCCCAATCCCTTCTCTCTCAAAACCAGACTGAAGTGTGATAATGTACTGAACATCTGAATAGCACTTTCATTTATATTTTTAGACTAGTTACAACTCAGAAGGAGACCACAGTATCTGTGCTGACTCCCTTTCTGCCGAGTTAAAGAAAACACTAACCTCATTGACAAAACATCTTACTGTGGATTAGTCTTGCTACCATGCTGTAAGAGATAATCACTCAGTCAGATCTAACCCTTTACACAATCGTCTGAGCAGAGAAACTAAACAAGGGCAGCCTTTGCAATGGCAGTGACTGGGGGTTGTGTAGTGCTACCTTACTGCAAAAGATAACCACATAGGTATTTAAGCAGAAGGTAGGGGGATTTATGTTGTGTACAGTTGGAGAAATAAACACATTTAGTCCATTAGTTAATTGGGTCATGAATGATCTGTATCTTAACTCCATTTATCTGCCTTGCTTCCATATGCCTTAATACCTTTGCCCAGAAAGTCTGTTTTGATGTTTTCAGTTGACTGTTGTACCTCATTCCTCCCACTTAATCTCACAACCTTTTGGAAGAACAGTATTCTGGATTTCCTTTGTGTGAAGAACTGGTTCCTGACATCATCATGTTATAAAACAATTCCTTAAAACTCATTTAAAAACACCTTAAAAATTAATGTTGAAATTAGAGTCATTAGGTTTCAGGCTTCCCTTCAGGCCATATTAGATGATGACAAATGATATCCCTACCAACATAACTAAACCATCAGCTTGGACTAGAACCTGCAAATCTTGCAAAGAAAACATGGATGCACTCACTGGATTGTGAGATGTTATCTCAGCAACTTCTTGCTTTCCTGTTCTAATTTTGACTGAGGCCAGAAGAATCTGAATTAGATTTTTATTTTGAAAAGTAACTAAAAATGATTTGCTGAATAAACAATTTACAAATTCAGTCAAGGTTGTAAAGAGTTTGCGTTATTGTAGCATTTGGTCATGCCCTCAAGACATTATTAAGGACTTTAAAATGCACTACATTTTGAAGTGCATTCCATTATATTGTAGGTGAATCAGCTCCCAATTTATACAAGTCAAGGTTCTCAATAAATATCGAGGTGGCCCTTCTGGTTATGTTGCCCAGGACTCTAAGTTGTCCTCCATTCTCAGGACATTTTGTACTGTTGAGCAGACAAATTTTAAAAGGCTTGTTCTTTTTTAAGGTTTGCAATTTAAGATTTGCAATGTATGGAGCTTGCTAAATAGGTGACACAGTGCAGAAAAAGCTATTTGGTTGGTCCCTAAAGGTGCACTAATCCCAATTTCCTGCATTTGTCCCATATCCTTGAATGTTGTCATATTTGAGATACTCTTTCAAATATTCTTTAAAGGTTGTAAGGTCTCCAGCCTTCAGGCAGTGCATTCCAGATTCTCATCATATGCTGAGAGAAAAAACTTTCTCCCGAATCTCCTGTCCCTTATCCTAAAACTGTGTCCCAAGGGGAATAGCTGCTCTCTATTCCTGTCTGTATCCCTCATAATCTTGTACACCTTAATCATGTCCATTCTCAGTCTTAGTTCCTACCATAGCGTGCCTCAGAGTCATATAAAGAATATTTAATAGCTTCCTGTCTTGCACCATGATCACTGGATGTGATGTTATGCTATTGCTGTTGCTGAAAGATACTTGTTTGATTTAAAGGAGATGTGCGAGGTAATTTTTTTTCACAGAGGGTAGTAAGTGCCTGGATCACACGGCAAGGGAGATGGTGGAAGCTGATATGGTAGCCAAGCTTGAGGTATTTAGACCAGAACAGACAGAGAATAGAGGGATAGGGACCACATGCAGGCAGATGGGATTAAGTTAGAATAATGTCATGGACTGCACAGATATGGTGTGCCAAAGGGTCCATTCCTGTGTTTTTTCTTTTTATTGGTTTGCATCATGTAAATCAATCTTCTGATCATTGAGATGCTATAAAACATTGGCTTTAGTAGAGGCAGTTGCAGAAAAATATAGTTAGAATAGTTGAGGTTCTTTAATTGCTGTTGGAGGTTTATGGTATTGACAGTCATCCCTTTGTTGCAGAGGCTATAGTTTCTAGCTATTGGTATCTTTCTGCCTTGACCTAGCATGTTATTGCAATGGTTGGTTCCTTGCTAAGTTTGTAAATAAAGCTCCTCCATCTTCCTTGGTCATCAGAAAAAACCCCTGGCAGACTCAACAAAAGATATGTTCTGCACCCCTGCTCTGCTGTGCTGACTTCCATGTCCCCTCTGCCACTACTCAAGCATATGAGAGATCCAGCCTGACTGGACAGGCAGCTTCTCTCCAATTCTATTTTGTTTTTTAGGATGAATTTATCTGCTATCATTTTTTAGACTTAGATTAGACTTACAGTGTGGAAACAGGCCCTTCGGCCCAACAAGTCCACACCGACCCGCCGAAGCGCAACCCACCCATACCCCTACATTTACCCCTTACCTAACACTACGGGCAATTTAGCTTGGCCAATTCACCTGACCCGCACATCTTTGGACTGTGGGAGGAAACCGGAGCACCCGGAGGAAACCCACGCAGACACGGGGAGAACGTGCAAACTCCACACAGTCAGTCGCCTGAGTCGGGAATTGAACCCGGATCTACAGGCGCTGTGAGGCAGCAGTGCTAACCACTGTGCCACTGTGCCGCCCATCATGTTTATCATGGATGGTATTTTGACCCATACAGACCAAAAGGTAACAGCCTAATTATGGTTTCTGATGAACCACTTGATCTTAGCTGGAGTAGTATAGAGTTCTTCTTCAGACCACTTACCACCTCGTCAGAAGGTGTGCGAAGAGCTACTTCGCTGAAGTTTCTCACTCGGAGACCAATAAAATTTCTGTTCTATCCAACAAAAAAAAGAATCTAATCAACTGATAAACTGTACTTTTCGGACAATCTTTTTTTTAAGCAGGAAGTTAGGGTTAGTTCAGAGAATACAGGATCAGCTGGGTTCTGCTTTGGCTATCTGTACCTCCTGTATTGGCCAAGAACACAATCAGTGCATGAGTCACATACCTCGAGGTGGTAGAGCCTTGACATTCCTTGTCGTTGCCACTAAAAGACAGTGAATGTTTTCTTTTCATTCTGGTTCATTGTAATTTGGCTGCTTGTGACTAGGCCTGTGGGTGATGCATCTATCAATTACTGTTCTGGGAAGCCCAGGCTGCAGTGTGGTCAGTTTGCAGAAAATGTTCAAGGTCATGTGGCCAGGAAATTAGTGTTGCAACTATGTTTTTTTTTCAGAAATCTGGGCAGAAAGTATTTTGAGGTTCATCTTTACACATCATAAGGGATGTGGAGAGGGGTGTTGCCTTTCTTTAGAAAAAAATCTTACTACTTCCCAATTTATTTTACATGAGCAGTTTTGTAAAATGAATCATATTGTACAACTGTGCAAGAAAACCCTGATGTTCAGCTTTTTGCAGTAGAGGATATTACTGCTCCCTGCTGTCATTGATGTTCTTATTTTGGTTTCCCCATTTTAAAATTTTATCCCTGAGAAAGGACGTTATTAAACAGAAAAGGGTATGGAAAAGATTTACAAGTATGTAACTGTGACTGAAGAGTTTGAGTTATAAGGAGAGGCTGGATAGGCTGGGTCTTCTCCTCTTTAAAGAGTAGAAGGCTGAGGGACGAGCTATAGAGGCTTGTAAAATCATGAGGGGCATAGATAAGATGAATGACCAAGGTCTTTTCCCTGGGGTAGGGGGATACCAAAACTAGAGGGCATACCTCTAAAGTGAGAGGGGAAAGATTTAAAAGGGACGTGAGGGGCAATGTCTTCGCACAGAGGGTGGTGAACTGCAGAGGAAGTGGTGGTGGTTGATACAATTAGAACATTTAAGTGGCATCTGAATGTGTATATATGAATAGGAAGGGTTTAGTGGGACTGGGTCAGGTTGGGATAACTGGTTGGCATGTACAAGTTGGACCGAAAGATCTGTTTCCCTGCTGTTTGACTCTATGCATTATAAGCCAGCCATCAGCTAACTGACTCGAGACCACTTGCATGAATAAGACTGTGCCCCTCTGATCTCGATAATGGAGTTTGCACAGAACCTAAGAATATTCATCAGAAGCTGCCTGCCATTCTGACCCTCTGTTGTGGGCTGGTAATGCAGTGCAAGCAGAAAGTGTTTGTGATGCATTTTAGTTCCTCAGGTGTCTCCACATCAGTAAAACCAACTTGCATTCAGTCTACCGTTCATTTGGACTGCAATAATTGGAAACCTTGTCAGGCAAAAGAATGCGCACTGAATTTTGTGAGGCATTTTGTGATAGAATCCTTGCAGTGTGGACGCAGGCCATTTGGTTCATTTGAGGCACACCAGCCCTCCAAACAATAGCCTGCTCAGACCCATCCCACTACCCTAATCCTGCATTTCCCAGGCTCATCCACCTAACCTGCGCATATTTGGACTGTGGAAGGAAACCAGAACACCCGGAGGAAAGCCAGGGAGAATATGTCTGCCCAGTCGGTTGCCTGAGGTTGGAATCGAAACTGGATCCCTGGTGCTGAAAAGCAGCAGTGCTGGCCATTGTGCCAGTCTAGTGATTGCCGCTTCTGCTGCATATTCTTTTGTCACCTTTCAGGTTTACTTCAGTCAATGGTTATTTTCAGGTTCTGTGTATTTCGAATAATTGCAGCTTTTTTTTGTGCTGACTAATTAATTTGCGTGAGATGCTGAGTGACACCAAATTTTTTCAAGCCAAATAAGCTCATTGAGTAACGAGAACCTCAAGTTTCTGCTTTGAGTGGAAGGAACTAGATAGGACAAAATTATTGATCAAAGGAGATTCTTGTTCAAAAATGGAAACCTTTCTGCTGTTGCTGAGCTGCTTTATTTGGATAAAAGAGAAGTTTCAGTTTTCTGTTGTTAGTTTGAAACTCCAGAACCAAACATTGAAGAATGATGAGCAGCTACATTTTCTTCCTCTACAGAGCTTCAGCTTGTTAGTTTAAAAAAACACACTTGTTTAGTTATGAACAGAAATCACATTACTCCCACTGGATATTGGGGAGAGTGCTCTGATATACTGTCTGAGGGTGTTATCACTTTTGATTTTGAAAGTGCAGTATTTCTCCAGTTATGAGTAAGATATTTCACATGTTTTGGTTGTGGGGGCACGTGAGTCATACTTGTGGTTCTGTGTTTTAGGCTGGAAGTAACAACTTAAAATCAACGAGGCACCATCCCTCCCTTGAGGCACACAACCAATTCATGCTGTATTGCTTCTATTCTTGGACCCAAATGCTGTAAAAGAACCAAATGTTGTGCGTCCTTCAGACTGAACTACTAATCCTAAAGACCACCAGCAAAATGGCCAGTAGAAAGCTAAAACAATCAGAGACCCTACAACTCTTAGTTCTCAGATCAGTGATTTTCTTTTGTGTTTCTGATCAAGACTTTGTTGTTCATGAATCAAGTGTTTGGAAGTTTGAGAGAGTGTTGGGGGAATGTGGTGAATGGAAAGGAGTTATGTTGCTCCTACTGTGTTTCTTTGCTTCACCACAGCAACTGTCAAAGCCCTGCAAAAGGCAAACATCTTAATTGTGAATGTGGTGAACATGAGAGAGAGAGAGGGAAATGAAAAAGGCTCACTAATTTGCAGCAATCTAACGTGAGATCAGGTGTAACAATACCATGGACATCCAAGGGCACATGTGGTGAAGAGTAGTCTCTCTACCTCTGAGCCAAGAGACTCAAATTCAAGTCCCAACTGCTCCAGTAACATCTTTGAACAAGTCGACTTAAAATATAAAATAGCTGTCAGAGGTTCAAGGAACATCATGCGGTTATAGTCATACAATTTAGGGAATGATACACTTTCATAGTCTGCACGTACATAATTGGATAAACTATTTTGGAGACTGTGGAAGAAGAAAATCAATACTGAACATAAATGCCCTTAAAAAATCTCACATTTTCAGTTTTCTGCCTGTGGTTTGTGAAATGAGCTATTTGATGCTGGTCCATTACGAGATTTGGGTTAATAAAGAACTTGTTGTGTAACGATTAAATTGTGTTGAATTAACAGACTTTATTCTTGTAATTCAATATTGTGAAACTTGGGTCCAACACTTCTCAAAGCACTGTTTCCTGAATAATTCTTTGGTCAGCATCTTGCAGTTTATCAATGTGTTTTTGAACATTTAATGTTGCCAGCAATTTTCTGAACAAATTTCTCTGAACTGATAGACTCCCCATGGATTTCCACCCCTTCAACTGTGAGATTAGCATATTGGTAGCAGGAATTGTAAACTGCAGATTATTTTGCAGGAAGTATGTGTGTGCATTAGCTTTATTTCATTATGATGGTTTCAATAACAATATTTCCTGATGGGGCAGCCATTTTGAAGACTACATTTAATACTATGTCCTAAGTTTTGAGCAGGAGTTGGAAAAATTGGGATCGGTGGGCATGGTGGCGAAGAAAGTGGGAAATAAGCACAGGAATTAGCTTTTTAGACCACAGAGCCTTTGCGCCATTCAATGCGATCAGCTCCCCCAATGCTTAGAAGTTGAGCTTTCCATGTCTAATAACACAGGCAAACAGTGTGCGGGCTTAGATCTTATTTCCAAAGCTGTTTTTTTTCCCTCAGGAGAAGGTCACAAGCTAGTTCGCCACTAGATATGACAGCTTCAGGTAGGTTACTGAACATCAAGCATGGCTGACCAGGAGACTGATGTACTGTTTAACAAATTCCATTGGTATAGTGGAAGGATTACCATATTGACGATCATCTGTTTGACCATGTTATGAGTGCAGTTTCTGTTGTTCCTTGATTGGGACTTGAAACCGAAAGTTTCTGGTTAACCGGTCAGAATGCTACCCTCAGGGACCTGTGTTGTAATGCTCGATTCTGTTTAAAGTCAAAAATCTATATTGACTCAGCCTTAATTATATTTAGTGACATGGTCTAGTGCTGGGTAGGTGACAGAATGCTGAAGGTTAGCAACCCTTTAAAAGACAAAAGTCCTTCTTGTAGCTATCTTTTAACAGGAAAATCATATTCTGAAACGGTGTCCATTAGTACTAGATTCTCTTCCGAGGGAAACATACCTTCTCAGCATTTATCCTGTCAAGTCTCCAAAGAATCGTTTTCAATGAGGTTACTACCAATTTTTCTAAACTCCAATCAGTACAGACCCTACCACCCCAACATTTCCTCCTGAGGCAAACCTTTCCATCCCAGTAATCAGTCTTCTGAACCTTCTCTAAAGCATCTACTATACAAGTGTATTCCTTCTTGAAGAAGACCAAAACGGTACGCAGTTCTTTAGGTTTGATTTCACCAACAGTTGTACTTTTTTTTTAACTGGATACTGCAAATGCTTTGGATCCTGACCACATTCCACTATAGTACTGTAAACATATGCTTCCAGAGCTAGTCATGCACTTCACTAAGCTGTTCCAGTACTGCCAAAATTACACCACTTAAGTGCCTGGTACTGTTGGAAGTTCCTGGATATGACCTGCTCACAAAAAGCAGGACAAATCCAACCCGGCCAGTCACTGTCCCATCGGGTTACTCTTGAGTATCAACCATCTAATGGAAGGGGTCACTGAGAATGCTATAAAATGGTAGTTACTCAGCAATAATCTGCTCATAGATGCTCAGTTTGGTTAGTCATGGTTACTCAGCTCTAACCTCATTTCAAGGGCTCTTGAGTCTCTGTGGTAGTGTTCCTTCCTCTGGACCAGAAGGTCTGTATTCCATGTCATGACATGTCCAACCTCATTACAGTATTGATTAAAATTGCTGTGCTTGATATCAAGGATGCAATTGAGTGAATGTGAGATCCAGGAGCCCTAGCAAAATTAAGTCAGCGGGTTTCAGAGGACTGGGGATTGCTGGGGTGAGTTTAGAGGTGGGGAAGGTGAGGTGAAGAATTCTCCAGTTGTTGGAACCATAACTGGCACAAATATAGACAGTAATGGTTATTGAAGGTAAGTCATCTCCATTCCATGACATCACTCCAGGACTTCCTCATGATAATTTCCTGGGCTCAACAATCTTCAACTGCCATCAATGGCCTTTCCTCTATCACATGGTCGGAAATGGGGTTGTTTGTTGTATACTAAGATCAGTACCATTTGTGACTTTTCATGTACTGAAGCAACCTGTCTGCGTACCTAGCCAGTCTCGGACAGCATTCAGGCTCGGACTGGTGTGTGAAGTGAAAATTACGCCATTTCAGTGCCAAGCAGTCACCATCTCCAAAAAAACAATCGCAACAAGCCCCATGACATTTAGTGGAATTACCACTGCTGGATCCTCCATTACCACCCATTGACCAGAAACTGATCTAAACTAGCCAGAGATATGCTGTGACTAGCAGAGAGGATCAGAGATTGGATGTCCTGTGGCTAAAGAAAAACAAATTTCCCAGCTTGTCCAACATCCAAGATTGAGGACGGGAAACATTTCTGGCTGTAAGAGCTGCTCCTTTTTTTTGAGGTATTTTAGGTGTTGGAGGTGATTTCCTCGAATTCCAGAAACAGCAATTACTGTTTTATACGCTGTTGCATTGTTTTGGAACTTTTGGGGGGAAAAAAAGTCAAAACAACAGCAGTTTTAAAAGGGAGAAGAGCAGACAAAGGAAGCATGTGGTGAGGACAGTGCAGGTGAGAGAGAGAGAGAAAGAACCAGCACAGTTACCGCCTTTGCTGTTTGATTTTGTGTATCGCTGGACATTGGAGTGCACCTGGGAAAATTAACAAACAGTGAAATTCACAACTAATAGGTTTACAAAATTGAGGGGCATGGATAGGATAAATAGACAAAATCTTTTCCCTGGGATCGGGGAGCCCAGAACTAGAGGGCATAGGTTTAGGGTGAGAGGGGAAAGATATAAAAGAGACCTCAGGGGCAACCTTTTCACACAGAGAGTGTACGTGTATGGAATGAGCTGCCAGAGGATGTGGTGGAGGCTGGTACAATTGCAACATTTAGAACATAGAACAGTACAGCACAGAACAGGCCCTTCAGCCCACGATGTTGTGCCGACCACTGATCCTCATGTATGCACCCTCAAATTTCTGTGACCATATGCATGTCCAGGAGTTTCTTAAATGTCCCCAATGACCCTGCCTCCACAACTGCTGTTGGCAACGCATTCCATGCTCTCTCAACTCTCTGTGTAAAGAACCCACCTCTGACATCCCCTCTATACTTTCCTCCAACCAGCTTAAAAGTATGACCCCTCGTATTAGTCATTTCTGCCCTGGGAAATAGAGCCGATAGCCAGAGACTATCTATGCCTCTCATTAACTTGTATACCTCAATTAGGTCCCCTCTTCTCCTCCTCTTGTCCAATGAAAAAGGTCCGAGCTCAGTCAACCTCTCCTCATAAGATAAGCCCTTCAGTCCAGGCAGCATCCTGGTAAACCTCCTCTGAACCCTCTCCAAAGCATCCACATCTTTCCTATAACAGGGCGACCAGAACTGGATGCAGTATTCCAAGTGCGGTCTAACCAAAGTTTTATAGAGCTGCAACAAGATCTCATGACTCTTAAGCTCAATCCCTCTGTTAATGAAAACCAAAACACCATATGCTTTCTTAACAACCCTGTCCACTTGGGTGGCCATTTTAAGGGATCTATGCACCTGCACACCAAGATCCCTCTGTTTCTCCACACTGCCAAGAATCCTATCCTTAATCCTGTACTCAGCTTTCAAGTTCCACCTTTCAAAATGGATCACCTCGCGTTTATCCAGGTTGAACTCCATCTGCCACCTCTCAGCCCATCTCTGCATCCTGTCAATGCCCCGCTGCAGCCTACAACAGCCCTTTATACTGTCAACGACACCTCCAACCTTTGTGTCATCTGCAAACTTGCTGATCCATCCTTCAATTCCCTCATCCAAGTCATCAATAAAATTTACAAACAATAGAGGCCCAAGGACAGAGTCCTGTGGAACACCACTCACCACAGACTTCCAGGCAGAATATTTTCCTTCTACTACCACTCACTGTCTTCTGTTGGCCAGCCAATTCTGTATCCTGACAGCTAAGTTCCCTTGTATCCCATTCCTCCTGACCTTCTGAATGAGCCTACCATGGCGAACCTTATCAAATGCCTTGCTTGAAGTCCATATACACCACATCCACAGCTCCACCCTCATCAACTTTTTTAGTCACGTCCTCAAAGAACTCGATAAGGTTTGTGAGGCATGACCTGGCCCTCACAAAGCCGTGTTGACTGCATTTAATCAAGCCATGTTCTTCCAGATGGTCATAAATCCTATCCATCAGAATCCTTTCTAACACCTTGCAGACGACAGACGTGAGACTTACTGGTCTGTAATTGCCGGGGATTTCCATATTTCTTTTTTTGAAGAGAGGAATTACGTTTGCCTCTCTCCAGTCCTCAGGTATGACTCCAGTGGAGAGCGAGGATGAAAAGATCTTCACAAGTGGCGAAGCAATTGCATTTCTTGCTTCCCGAAGCAGCCGAGGACAAATCTGATCCGGGCCTGGCGACTTGTCAATCTTAATGTTTGACAAAATTTTCAGCACATCAGCTTCCTCTATCTCTATCCATTCCAGCATGCACACCTGCTCTTCAAAGGTTCCATTCACTGCAAAGTTCATTTCTTTCATAAAGACAGAAGCAAAAAACCCATTTAGGGCTTCCCCTACCTCCTCAGACTCCACACACACATTCCCTATGCTATCCCTGATCGGCCCTACTCTTTCTTGACCATTCTCTTATTCCTCACAAGTGTAAAATGCCTTTGTGTTCTCCCTAATCCGTTCTGTCAAGCCTTTCTCGTGCCCCTTCCTGGCTCTCCTCAGGCCATTTTTAAGCTCCTTCCTCGCCTGCCTGTAATCCTGTAGAGCTGAACTTAACCCTAGCTTCATCCACCTTATGTAAGTTACCTTCTTCCTTTTGACGAGAAGCTCCACCGCTCTCATCATCCAAGGTTCCTTTATCTTACCACTTCTTGGCTGTCTCAGAGGGACATATTTATTCATCACTTGCAACAACTGTTCCTTAAACAGTCTCCATTTGGATGGGTATTGAATATGAAGGGCTTGGAGGGATATGGGCCAGGTGCTGGCAGGTGGGACTAGATTGGGTTGGGATATCTGGTCTGCATGGACAGGTTGGACCAAAGGGTCTCTTTCCATGCTGTGCATCTCTATGACTCATAGAGATGAATGTAGCTCCATCAGGAATGTGATGGAATCTTGCTCACTTTCAAGATGAATGTAGCTCCAACAAAACTAGGTTAAAGCAGCCTACTTAATGGCACTACACCCAGTACCTTCAACACTTGCAACAGCACTTTTCAAACCCAAAGCCTCCATCACTCAAAGGATGAAGGCAGCCATGCATAACCTTGACTTGGAATTGTATTACCATTCATTCACTGTCACTTGATCGAAATGCTGCGACCCTGTCCTGAATGGCATTGTGGGTGTACCAGCAGCCACATGGTTCAAGATGTTGGCTCACCACCACATTCACCAGGGCAATTAGGATAGGCAATTAACGGTGATCTATCCAGTGCTGCTCACATTCCTTGAAAAACTGCCATCGTTTCTTTATTTTTATTCCTTTCTGCAGAGAAATGATTGTTTGGAAGCCTGTAAACCCCTTCCACCAGTGGCTTCTTCCCATTGCTTTATTTTCACTCAGTCAGATTCTACATCTTGATCTTCTGAGTCTAAACCTGTTCTCACCAAATGCAGTAATTTCATCCACATTCAATCTTAAGTGTATTCATGTCCCTCTGAAACGGATAGCACAAAATATCAGTTCTGTGGAATTGCTTCCCTCCATCTCCTCTGTTATACTTCAGAATTCTTACCAGAAGTTTTGTGCCAGTAGAGATCAAAGCAGCGATTAGTTCATTGGTAATGTGCTGAAATTTACGATTGAAGAGATCTTTCCTATAAATGTTAAACTGTTGTACTTATATTCTGTTGCTTGTTTGAATATTTACAAATGCTAATTTGTTGCAGTCTTAATCTCCTTGTCTGAATATTTTAAACTAAACTCTCCCTAAGGGAGAGAAATTCAGCAGCTTCCACTAATTGTTATTGCCCTGATGGAATACATTGGCAGTGGTATAGTGATAATGTCATTGGACTAACAATCCAAAAAAAGCCCCAGAACTCCGAGTTTGAATCCAATAAATATCTGGAATAAAGAGCTGGCCTAAGGATGACCATGTAAGTGGTGTTGATTCTTGGAAAAACCCATTTGGTTCACTGAGGGAAAGAAATCTGCCATTTTACCCTGTCTGGTCAGCATGAGATTCCAGATCCACAGCAATGTGATTGTCTCTTAAACCCCCTGTGGAAAATCAGGGTTGGGCAATAAATGTCTATATCCCACGAACAAATTTTTAAAAAGAAGAACCTGTGTCTTAGTGTGCATTTGTCCACCATTCTACCTTGACTGTGACTGGAGTGTCCATTTCGATATTGCAGGGAAACATTAGCTACTTGGAACGGAAATGCTTTGAGTTCCTATTTTCTTAATTGATTTGTTTAAAGGTGCGGATGCACGTTGATGGATGTTTGGAATGATTCCAAAATTCAATTTACGCAACGTTTCTCAGACAGTTTCTCGTTATCAAAGAGCCTGTAATTCAGATAAATGTATTTTGAAACTTCTTTGAAACCAACTCCATGGGGACAAATTGAAATTTCCTTTCCTGGTTTCAAGGAAAATTAACCAGATTTTAATTTGTATATCTTTTACCTGCCTCCCCCATTTTCTTCCACTTTTGGAATTTTGTTTAGTGGGATGGGCAGAGTAAAGTACAAACGTGAGTGATCAAATATAGTAATAATCAATCCACAAAGGGTGTGGATCATGTCAAGGTTATGCAAAAAGAGGAGGTTGCATTTATGCTCAAGATGGGAACAAATAAAAAGACTAACATTGTTGAATGTTATCGCCTACTCCAGATGGAATGTATCCTAGACTTCTAAACAAAAAGAGGTTGAATTGGCTGAGGCATTAGTTACAAACTTTCAATTTTTCTTAGGTGCAGGAGTGATATCGGACATCTAGTAGGTTGCTAATATTATTACCACGATTCAGTAAGTGGGAACTAGGAAACCACAGACCAGCATTAATGGGCAGAAAATTATTCAGACCTTTATTAGGGGAAAAAAAAAACAACTTTTGTTTGGAAAGGCATGGTTTAATTAAAAGGAACCAGCACAGCTTTGTACCAGAAAAATTGTGTCTGACCAATTTGAATTCTGAGATGAGTTAATGGAAGCATTAGATCTTGTACATATGATCTTTTTGGAAGGCTGTCAACAAGGTGCCCCACAAGAGGCTTATTGAGAAAATGGAGACTCATGAAATTGAGAGAAAAATTGGCATGGTGACAATGAGACAGTGGGTGGTGTGGTGGTGGGTAAATGTTTTTTCTCTGGGGTTCACAATTGCAATTACATAACATAGGCAGTGACAATTTGTAATTTTCTGATAGTTTGTTGATTTTAAGCAGCAATGATATGGTAGTTGGTGAGACTAAGAAAGTAGCCAACCATGGCAATTGGGTAGGGTCTATTCCTTATAGGGACAAACAGGCTATCAGTGCACAATGTCTTGGTCTTGTTAGAGTTGTAGAAGTAGCATTCTGCTCTCTCGCCAAGGTGTTAGGGAGCTGTTCTGTGGCCCTTCCTGCTTTCCTTCTGGTCCATCTTTCATCTGCTTAGTTAGGACAGCTCATTGAAGACTGATCTCTGGGGATCGCCCGATGAAACCACTGCCTGCAAGGTCCCCTTGATGAGAACTGCCCTCTGAACCCATGAGACAGCCACTAATAACATTGAATGACTATTGTCCTCTTGACCCTGAGAATTTCTAAGATGGGTGCTTTTCAGTTTCAAAAACAATACACTGATAGTAGGGTGCATGTGATGCCAGATAAATTGTTGACACCAGGTCAATGGGCATTGTGACCTCCATGTTTTTTGTACTTCTTTCCTTTTTTTTCATGCTAGAGTTTTGAAAAGTTAAATATCACTGTAATAGCTGTTTAAACCAAATCTCATGCTGCATACTAAATTCTAAGGAAAATTGGCAGTTTTTAAGGAACGCTAATAGTCAACATATGTTTTTCAGGCAAGGAAGTAGCTTGTAGTGATGGTTCCCAAAGCCAGGGATTAGGTCTATTATTTTTAATTTTTAATGAATAATCTAGATTTGGATGTAGAGAGCAGTAGTATTACATTGCAAATGATACAAGATTAGCTAAGTTGTGTATTTAATGAGGATATTTTTTACACCAGAATGTGAAATAGGCAATTACTTGGAGTTCATGGTAATTGTAAGCAAGAGAAATGTAAAGCAGAGAGGACTTGATGTTTGTATAGAATATTCTTCAAAGGTATCATGGTCAGTTGATAGTTAAAAGCATAGTTGCAACTCAAGGGATTGAATGTAAAAGGAAATGCTACTTTTATAGAGACACAGGTTAACAATTCTACATAAATGACCATCCAAGAGTCATATTGGACTTGAAAAGTTTATTTTTCTCTCCATTGATACTGCCACCCCACTGAGTTTCTCCAGCATTTTATTCTTATTGCCTAAGCATTATTCAATAGGCAACTTATTCTGCTGAAAAGCTTCCTGTCTCATTAAATGCTCTTGCAATTGTGTTTAGGTGTCATAACTTGAATTTTCATTCCAAAAAACAAACTGAATGCCCCTCAAATATTTAAACATTTAAAACCAAACCATCCGATCCTGTTACTAGAAGAATTCAGGACAGGTCATATTGTCCCCTTCTACTTATCCTAAATTAGAGAGTCGCAGCGAGTCACCGCACGGAAACAGATCCTTCAGTCCAACTTGACAATGTGTGCCTGATATTCTAAATTAATCTAGTCCCTTTGCCAGCACTTGGCCCAAAACCTATTAAACCCTTCCTTTTCATATACCCAACTGCATGCCATTTAAATGTTATAATTGTACCAGCCTCAACAACTTCCTCTGGCAGTTCATTCCATACACGCACTACCCTCTGAGTGAAAAAGTTGCCCCTTAGGTCCCTTTTAAATCTCTTCCCTCTCACTCTAAACCTATGCCCTCTAAGTTCTGAACTCCCCCACTCCAGGGAAAATAACTTGTCTATTTACCCTCTCCCTGCCACCCATGATCTTATAAACCTCTATAAGGCCACTCCTCAGCCTCCAACACTGCAGGGAAACCAGCCCCAACCTATTTAGTCTCTCCCTCTCACCCAAGTCCTCCTAAAACATAATGATCTCATCAGCTTTGTATTTGTAACACAGCAGGTGAGGCCTTCCTGAGTGTTGTGTTGGTCTGGGCCCCACATTTCAAAACAAAATGCAAAGACCTTAAGATGCTGAATTTTACTGGGATGTTACCAGGATAAGGTACTAAAGGTATGAGAAGAGGTGAGAAAAGTTAGGATTACCTTCCTTGGAACAGAGAAGAATTAGCAGTCACCTCATAGAAATATTAAAGCTGATATGAGATGTTGTTAAAGTAGATAGAGAGAAACTATTTCCTTTGATAAATGGATTAATAACCAGAGGCCATAGATTGATAATACTTGGCAAAAGATCTAGAAGGAAAATGCATTCTATTTTAAGTGGAGTTGTTGGGAATCGGAAACCGTGTACCTGGAAATTTGGTGGAAACTGTGCCATAGAAAGAAATTAGATCGCAGTAAAAGGTTTATTACCCAGACGTGGTTACAAGGTGAGACCACATTTGGAAAATAAATCTTCCACATTGCAAAAGGACAGAATGAAAAAGGAAGAGGAAAATCCTTAATTGTAAAAGATGACAGTATCTTGATTCAGCCAATTATGAGGTAGAAATTAGAATTATGTCAAAGTTAAAGTAAAAGTATGAAGCAAGAGCATTAAATTACCCAGCCTCCTCCTCTAACCTAAAAAAACGTTGTGGGAGCCAGATTGACAAGGTAAGGTAACTAGTTTATTTCCTAATCCTTTTTTTAGTAGTCACTTCGGGAGTTAAAATAGTGGGAATGGAGTTTAGGGCAGTGGAATGTTACTCCTGCAGAATGTGAGATGTAAGGGTCACCAATAGTGTCCCTGCTGACTACATCTGTCGGAAGTGCACCCAACACCAGCTCCTCGAAAAACCGCGTTAGGGAACTGGAGCTGGAGTTGAATGAACTTCGGTTCCTTCGAGAGGCAGAGGGGGTTATTGACAGGCTGTACAGAGAGATAGTCACTCCCCAGATAAAAGAAAAAGACAGATGGGTGACAGTTACGGGACAGAAAGGGAACCGGCGGACAGTGCAGGGATCCCCTGTGGCCATTCCCCTCAACAATAAGTATACCGTTTTGGATACTGTTGGGGGGATGACTTACCTGGGGAAAGCAATGGGGCACCTGCTGCTCAGAAGGGAAGGGAGAAGAGGAGCAGAGCTGTAGTCATTGGGGACTCGATAGTTAAGGGGACAGACAGGATGAGAGAGACTCATGGTTGGTGTGTTGCCTCCTGGGTGCCAGGGTCTGTGATGTCTCTGATCATGTTTTTGGGATCCTTCGGGGGGGGGAGGGAGAACAGCCCCAAGTCGTGGTCCACATTGGCACCGACGACATAGATCGGAAGAGAGATGGGGACTTGAGGCAGAAATTTAGGGAGCTAGGATGGAAGCTTAGAGCTAGGACAAACAGAGTTGTTTTCTCTGGTTTGCTGCGCGTGCCACGTGCTACTGAGGCGAGGAATAGGGAGAGAAAGGAGTTGAACACGTGGCTACAAGGATGGTGCAGGAGGGAGGGTTTTGGGATTTGGGATAATTGGAGCTCTTTCAGGGGTAGGTTGGACCTCTACAAGCAGGATGGTCTTCATCTAACCCAGAGGGGTTTAGGGTGGGAAATTCGCTAAAGCTTATGCCCGAAACGTCGAATTTCCTGTTCCTTGGATGCTGCCTGACCTGCTGCGCTTTTCCAGCAACACATTTTCAGCCACGTTTATCTTGATGTCCAGGTACTAGTGGCGTACCGCAAGAGTCGGTTTTGGGTCCACTGCTGTTCATAATTTTTATAAATGACCTGGATGAGGGCTTAGAAGGATAGGTTAGTAAATGTGTGGGTGACACTAAGGTGGGTGGAGTTGTGGGGAGTGATGAAGGATGTAGTAGGATGCAGAGCTGGCAAATGGAGTTTAATGTGGACAAGTGTGAGGTGATAGACTTTCAACAGAGTAATCGGAATGCAAAGTACTGGGCTAATGGAAAGATTCTTGAGAGTACAGATGAGCATAGAGATCTCGGTGTCCATGTACACAGATCCCTGAAAGTTGCCACCCAGATTGACAGGGTTGTTAAGAAGGCATACAGTGTTTTGGCCTTTATTAGTAGAGGAATTGAGTTCCGGAACCAGGAGGTTATGCTGCAGCTGTACAAAGCTCTGGTACAGCTACACTTGGAGTATTGTGTACAGTTCTGGTCACTGCATTATAAGAAGGATGTGGAAGCTTTGGAAAGGGTGTAGAGGGGATTTACTAGGATGTTGCCTGGTATGGAAGGAATGTCTTACGAGGAAAGACTGAGGCCCTTGAGGCTGTTCTCGTTAGAGAGAAGGAGGTTGAGAGTTGACTTAATAGAGACATACAAGATAATCAGAGGGTTAGATAGGGTGGATAGAGAGAGCCTTTTTCCAAGTATGGGGACGGCAAACACAAGGGGACACAACTTTAAAGTGAGGGGAGATAGGTATAAGACAGATGTCAGAGGTAGTTTTTTACTCAGAAAGTAGTAAGGGTATGGAATGCTTTGCCTGCAATGGTAGTAGATTCGCCAAGTTTAAGTGCATTTAAGTCATCATTGGATAGGCATATGGACATACATGGAATAGTGTAGGTTAGATGGGCTTCAGATTAGTATGGCAGGGCGGCGCAACATCGAGGACCGAAGGGCCTGTACTGTGCTGTAATGTTCTATGTTCTATGTATTTCCAAATTACTGGCACAATTAAAATTAGGGTGCATGAATTGCATAGTAGATGGGTATAATTGCATTTTGATTGGAGGCTGAGCACAACAATGAAGCAAAGAAAACTTCAGCAAATGGTTGGAGCACCTCGTTTTTTTTTTGATGCATGAAGAAGTTGGCTTTCCTGAAGTCTCAATTGAAACAACATGTGGCATATTTCAGCACTGAAAATGAAAACAATCGTGCGTAGGATGATGGAAGAATCAGCAAACGTTCCTCATCCTTCAGTGAGCTTCCACAAAAGCTGAGGATGAATAAGATCAGATTGAAGTGTGATGAGTTTTCTGGAGGAAACTGCTTGCTGCCAAGGTGTACACATGGAGAATGGCCATTTGGGCATGGTCGATAAAGCTGGCTGATGACTGTGGTACAGCGTTGCAAAGCTCAGAACAAGGAAGTGGGACAAGATTTTTTTATATATATGATACAACAATCACTAGCTCATTTTCAAGAAGAACAGTGGCCTGTTTCTGTTCTGTCCGCAATTAAATGAATCCTGAATGGGAACTGTTGTTCCATTCACTGCCACTGTGCAAAAAAAAGGTGCTTTGTCACAGTCAAAGGAAGATGCTTATCGGTAAGAATTCTGATATCCCATAAGTGTACTAGTTCGTCCATTTTTCTCAGCCTTCCAATGATGAGAATTAGCAGCCAGCAAGGTCCTGTCAGACTGTGAGGATTCCTTGAACATCCTCTCTTGGAGGCTTTATCTCCACCCTTTTAGTAATAGGCTGTGAATGATTTAGAAATCGATTGACAGCATCAGTGTGAGCTCCGTGACACCCTGTTTCTCACAAACTCTGGTGTTGATTCCAGTAAATCTCTTTGCTTTGCCACACTGCAGTATCTTATCAGTCTGATTGCTTCCTATAATTAGCATCTTTGTCACTTTCTTGGCTGTTATTGAAACTTTCACTTCCTCTGGTTGTGTCCTATTTCCCCATCCAACATGATGGGAAATTATAATTTAAAAGAAAAAAGTTTGGAGATTTTTAAAATCAAAGTGCTTTTATATGGTGTATTGATTCATGGTCACATCAAAGTATTTTTATCTTGTTTAGTTTTGAGGTTTTTAAAAAAAATGACATCCCTTGTTGGTCACCACCTTGGGCCTCCGAGCTGCTTTAAAACTAATTTCTAGATGTACAAGAAGTGCTGAGTAAGGAGTTGGTACGTCAGTTATAAGGAGAGGCTGAAGGTTGGCCTTAGAGGTTTATAAAATCACAAGAGGCATAGATAAGGCCAATAGTCAAGATCTTTTCTCCAGGGCCCAAAATTAAAGGGTGTATGCTATTGATGAGAGAGGAAAGACTTAAAATGGACCTGAGGGCTAACTTTCCCACACAGTGGGTGATGTGTATATGGAACAAATTGCCAGAGGAAGTGGTAGGGATAGGTATAATTGCAACATTTAAAAGACATTTGGACACGT
Source organism: Hemiscyllium ocellatum (assembly GCF_020745735.1). Taxonomy (NCBI): domain Eukaryota; kingdom Metazoa; phylum Chordata; class Chondrichthyes; order Orectolobiformes; family Hemiscylliidae; genus Hemiscyllium; species Hemiscyllium ocellatum. Next base: position 13,674,446 of record NC_083442.1, read on the forward strand.
ACATGCATAGGAAAGATTTAAAGGGATTTGGGCCAAACACAGTTTAGGAAACCTGGTTGATGTGGATGAGCTGTGCCAAAGGGCCTATTTCAGTGCTGTATAACCCTATGTCTCTAAGAGCGAGAGACAATAAAGGTTCTTGTTTGTGGTACTTAAGACTAGGAGGTTAATGTGTGAGGATTATTGGTGTGATTTAATGTTTCCAGTGTTTTGATCCCAGCTGACGGTAATACTGTACTAGATAGATTGGGTCCCAGAGTGAAAGCTTGACAGATCTTAAATTTTATTTTTCCTCTTTGTTTACTGCAGTGGTCAGTCACTAAACATATTCACAAGAGGCTTCCACTATACTTTTAACAAAAGAACTTCAAAGATTAAAAAAAATGAAAGAAATGGGATTGCTGGAAATCTGAAACAATAACAGGAATTGCTGGAAAATCTCAGTAAGTCTGGCAGCATCTGTGATAAGAAATCAGAATTAATGTTTGGGTCCAGTGATCCTTCTTCAGAACTGTTGGTAGCTAGGAAAGGGTGGTTTTCGTACAGAAGATGGGGTGGAGGGGGAGGGAGGGTGGAAATAGAGACCAAAGAGAGAACAGAGAAAAACAGTTGAATGGACAAGGGAGTGGTTAAAGGTCAGCCTAGGGATTTTTAGTAGCTGACCATGGGTAATGTCATCACATAGACTGCTACCACATGAGGTCTGGTGTGTGGGGGTGGGGGAAAGCATGAGGAAAAGTGCTCAATCCCTAAAATTGTTGAACTTGATATTAAGTCCAGAAGGCTGCAGGATTCACCAGTGGAAAATGAGGTTCTGTTATTCCAGCTTGTGCTGAGCTTTGCTGAAGCACTGCAGCAAGCCTGAGACAAAGATGTTGGCCAGGGAACATGGTGATATGTTGAAGTGGCAGACAGCAGGAGACCGATAGAACATAGGTGTTCTCGGTAATGGTCACCTAGTCTGGACTTTGTCTCCCCAATGTAGAGGAGACTGCATGGTGAGCAGCATAAATAAACATTAAGTGCTGGAGAAACACACATTCCCAAAGGAATGTCATATTAGATTTAACACTAACTCTGTTTCTCTCTGCACAGATGCTGCCAAACTTGCTGAGTTTCTCCAGCATTTTATATTTTTATTTCCCCTTTCTATAAGCCACGCTATTTTGCTTTTATTTGAGGGCAAAACAATACATAAATTCTATCAGAAGCACTATATAAAAAACATGAAATTGTCTCTTTATAAGTATCAGAGATAAAAATTTAACCTTTTAACCTGCAATAACAACTTGTAGATCGTCAAAACTCTGTGAAGGATCACCCTGTTTCTACTTTAAAGTTTCCTGTTCAATGGGTATGGTTGAAATTGGTTTTGTCTGAAAAGATTTCTGCATTGACTTGATGCTATTTCTTCAGTTATGTCTTCTCCTGTGTTACGACATGGGGTTAAATTCACCCCCCCCCCCCGCTAATTTAAACCAACAACACAGAAAAGATTTAACCTGTGCTGTAATTGATTAAAATTTGAGAGGCCAAGAACTATCCCAAAATTCACTACTTTAAGTAAAAATTAACAACTTTATTTTTTAAAGCCTAACAGAGAATAAGGAACTAACAACTATTTACAGCCCCTTTCTCCAACCTATCTTTTAGTTTTCCTTCTACAGTACTGGTCTGATTTGAAACAAAATCCTGATTATGATTTAGCAAAATAAAATCAAGTTTCAAAACGAGTCAGCTTGCCGAGGGTCCTCTGTATTTTCCTCTGTCTTCTTTCCTTCTTAGGGATTCTGTTTCATAGGTCATTGATAGATACAGGTACCTTTTCAGAGAGCAGATCTTTCTGTAAGCAGTCTCTCTCTCTCTAGTTGGTGCTTGGCAGTTCTCTATGCCGCTGTAACTGTTCAAACTGTCTGATACTTATACCTGAAGACATTGGATCATTTCATTAGTTTTAATATTGTCAAAATACTGAATTCAAACTTGATTGCAGTTTGGTGACTTGGGGCATAATTTAAACTGATTAGCTGAATTCGAATTTGTTTTTTTTATCCAGGCCACCCAGCCAACTATTGTTCGACCAATAGTTACATTTTAAATTTTCCAGTACTTTGTGTGCTTCTCTAAGTCCCTGCTAGCTTTTCCACTCTCTTAAAGGTACAGTAGATTAGATTAGATTAGATTAGACTTACAGTGTGGAAACAGGCCCTTCGGCCCAACAAGTCCACACCGACCCGCCGAAGCGCAACCCACCCATACCCCTACATTTACCCCTTACCTACCACTACGGGCAATTTAGCATGGCCAATTCACCTGACCCGCACATCTTTGTGACTGTGGGAGGAAACCGGAGCACCCGGAGGAAACCCACGCAGACACGGGGAGAACGTGCAAACTCCACACAGTCAGTCACCTGAGGCGGGAATTGAACCCGGGTCTTACAGGCGCTGTGAGGCAGACTGTGAAGTACTCCTACATCTTCATAACATCTGAGATCCTTAAAGTTCTAGTACAGCTTTACTACTTAACACAACACAAGTTCCTTTAAAGTCATGTGTTTTGTAGCCTTGACACTTTGAAGCCTTATGTTTCTGGAGCTTCTCTCTTTCTAACTTCTAAACCACTCAGAAGATTTTCTCTTTTGCCCTGATGTTTGGAGAGTTAAACTGTACTGCTGATATTTTTTAGTTTAGATTCCCTAAAGTGTGGAAACACGTCATCTGGCCCAACAAATCCACATTGACTCTCCGAAGACCCACCCTCTCGACTAATGTCTATGGGCAATTTAGCATGACCAGTTCACCTGACCTGCACATCTTTGGAGTGTGGGAGGAAACCGGAGCACCCGGAGGAAACCCATGCAGACACAAGCAGAACATGCAAACTCCATAAAGACATTCGCCCGAAGCGGGAATCGAACATGGTCCCTGGCGCTGTGAGGTAGCAGTGCTAACATCTGTTTGACATCTTTGTTTCTGAAAGAAACCTTCCCACTCAATTACCGACTGGTTGATTCTCCCTTTATTAAAGGGCTTTCTGTGTTGCTCCCTTTGCCATATAAAACCTTGTAACTGGCAGCAACCTTTTGTTTTGCTTTTTTTTCCTACTTTCTAAAATACTAATCAATTCATCTTGAGGGCATTTAACAGCATCTTTTAAATGTAACAAACAAAATTTCCAGACATTCCGAATCCACTTACAGAACTCAAAAATGAAACTAAAACCATGTTCCCATGCTTTTAACTCTTACAGTATAGAAATACAAACCAAGCATAAACTTGTACATGGTTCTGTCCACTTTAGAACCCACATTTCCATAAGATAATATGTAATATACTGTCATCACATCACTATTGTTGCTTAGTGCTGTGCTGCTTTATTGCCCTTTTGAGTAATACTTCTTTCATCTCATTGATATGTAGCTATGGAGAAAGTGAGGACTGCAAATGCTGGAGATCAGAGTGGAAAAGTGTGAAATGCAGGGTTCTGGGGATGGGCTAGAGAGGTGGGTCTGGATGGGATAGTCTTCAGAGGGTTGATGTGGACTCTATGGGCCAAATGGCCTGATTCCACTCTGTAGGGGTCCCTATGATTCTTGGTGTTATCAAATAAATGATCAGTCTGCAAGTCTTACGGATGCTGCCTGATCTGATATATAGTTAAGCTTCCAATAGTAATTGGTGTTGTTTTTTATTTGTTCATGGGATGACAGTAAGGATTAAGTAAGGAAGGCAGTGGCTTTCCTTCAGGAACATTGGCGAACCAATTAGATTTTTCTGACAATAGTTTCATGGTCATCATTAGAATCTTAATTCCAGATTTTTATTGTATTGAAATCCACCATCTGCTGTGTTGGGATTCTGATTTGAGTTCCCAGAATACTACCTGGATCTCTGATTAACAGTCCAGCAATAATACCACGAGGCTGTCACCTCCCCTTTATTTTCTTGGCTTAAAGCTAGCGATATGCTGCACAATATTAAATTTCTTTCTATGAGACTGATAATACTGTGCAAGTAATGAGTTGGCTGAAATGCCGTGAGCTATCTCAAGGGATAGATTTTGCTCATGTTTCTGGGAGCTGCAGCTTTGATTGTGGCAGATACAAACTATCATTGGGAGCTTCCCCCCCGGGTATAGGGTGAAATGGGTTGCATGCTGGCTCTGTGGTTAGCACTGCTGCCTCAGGGACCTGGGTTCAATTCCACCTTCAGGTGTGTGCACATTCTCCCCACGGCTGCATGGGTTTCCTCTGCGTGCTCCAGTTTTCCTCCCACAATCCGGAGATGTGCCGGCCAAATGGATTGGCCATGCTAAATTGCCCATAGTGTCCATGGATATGCAGAGTAGGTAGATTAACTGTGGGAAATGCAGGGTTCTGGGGGTGGGCTAGAGAGGTGGGTCTGGATGGGATAGTCTTCAGAGAGTTGATGTGGACTTTATGGACCAAATGGCCTGATTCCACTCTGTAGGGGTTCTATGATTCTTGGTGTTATCAACTGAATGATCAGTCTGCAAGTCTTAAAGAGGCAGTGGTTTATAGATAATGTCACTGCATTAGTAACCTGGAGGCCAAAACTAATGCTCTGTGGATGTGGATTCAAATGTCAGGGTAACAAGTGGTGTAACTTAAATTCACTTAATGAAGCTGGAATGCAAAGCTATTTTCAACAATTATGATCATGAAAATATTAGTTGTCATTATAAAAACTCATCTTGTTTACAAATGTTCTTTGAGGGAAGGAAATCTACCATCTTTATCTGGTCTTCATGTGACTGCAGGCCCTAGCAATGCTAAACTGTCCTCCCAAATGGCTGAGGCAGCTCAAGAGTAATTTTGGATGGGCAACAAATATTAATTTTGCCATGCAGTGACTTATTGGGATGTGGAATGCATTTTGAGTGTGTAACGGAGGCAGATTCAAGGAGGGAATTGAATTTTTATCAGAAAGCGCAAATAGAGAACCACGGGGAAAGGTGGGGAATGGCTCTGAGTGATTTACTCCTTCAGAGAGTCAGCATAGACATACCAACTAGCATCATGCTCGAACCACACTGTATGGTAACATCTATAATACTACACTCCCAACACTAGCATTGCTATGATGGAACTTGTCATTGAAGTCATTAATTACAAGGAGATTTGAATGAAAAAACCTTCAATGTACCAAAAGCTGTTTGTAGCAAAGTCCAACAAATCACAATGTGCTGTGCCACTGACCGTTCCTACTTTTCCAGATCGTGGATGTTCTTCACAGGAAGAATAAGGGCATGTACGATTGGGTCAAACAGGCATCGGTTCCTTGAGCAAATAAAACTGCTCCATTGAAAACAAAGCCAAGGCAGGCTGTCTCTGACTGCAGTAGACAGTTAGAGAGATGGATGGGACACTATCTTGGATTGTAATGTAGATACAATGTGATCACTGATCAAGCTCTGAATATCATACTTCACCTGTTATTGAAGAATTGAATGCCAAACCCAGAATAGATATACTTAGCAAAGCTATTCGTGTGCCATTGGCAAAGCTCGAGATGGTGTTATACCAACTAAATTCATTAAATGTGGGAAAGCAGCCCTTCTGCAGCATCTGCATGAATTTCTCTGTCTTTACTGGATATATGAATGTAAGGGTTGTGGCCCTGTGCAAGAACAAGGCGCCCATAACCATCACTATCCCATAACCAACTACTAATACTGCTGAGGAATTTAGGTGAGGTATTTGTCTATATTGCTCTTGTTAGATTACAAATCTTGGTTGAACACATCGATTGTAAATCTCAAAGTGGTTTCAAGTTTAGAAGATTTACTTGAAATGAATTTATCAATTCAGCAGCTGTAGAGAAATGCTGTGAGTAGATGAGGCACAGGATATTGTCCTTACCAATTACACCAAGGCATTGGACCATGTGAGCAGAGACAATTTATTTAAGGTGCTAGTGGACATTGAGCAGCTTCAGCAGGAGCCATTGTGATCTCTTTCTATGATATCATTTGGATACAGTCAGTCATTTTGAGATCCACCGTGGGGTTAAAAAGGGTTGTCTAGTGTTGCTGACTCTTTGACACATTCTTCTCTAAGCTGCTGTTATTTCTACAGTTCATTTACCAAGGATGTCTACTTGTATATCAGAATTAACAAAAAAAACTGTTCAAACTTGCACACCTCAAATTCGGCTAAAAGTGTGCCACATCTGCATTAGAGAATCTCCCTACACTGATGACACTTGGCTAACATTCCGTATTGAGGAACATCTTGAGTGGCACTGGACAGACTCTGACAAATCTGTAAGAAGTCTAGTTTGGCCATCACCAGCAGGAAGACCATTGTCATGGTCCAGGGTATTGCCAGCAATCAGCATTGATGATGTGATGACACTGTTTGTTGATAGCTTCACATGTATCTTAGCTTCAGTCACTAGTAATTTGTTCCTTGATGTTGAAATCAGCACCAACGTTGCAAAAGCTGCAGCTGTTGTCCGAACTGAGTTGGAGAGTGTGGAATATGAGATGTGTTGCAGCAATTTGCCAAGACTTCTTTGACAGCACCTCACAAACCTGTAACCTCAGTTGCCAAGTAGAACGAGTATAGCATGAGAGCTCAACCAGCTGCTAGTCACACAGCATTCTGACTTGAAAAATGATCAAGAGTCATTGATTAAATTGGCCTCACTGATGCCCCTAAGTCATATGGCCATAGCTAGAGAGTTCTTGAGGTAATGCTCACAAATTGATCTCTTAAGTTAAGTTACAAGCTAGCCATGGAAAAATAATTCGAGGGAACCATGCGCAACAAAAACAAAAAGAAGTTGTTATTAGCCAGTTAACGCCCACATTGTATAAAAACAACATGAAGAGGGTGTTCAAATGGTCAGATTTGTGTGGGAGGTGTGCAGATACTATCTTTTCTTTGTTCCATTCCACAAAGTTTCACATGATATGTTAACAGTTCACTTGGACTGAACTGCACAGATCATTTCATCTTCTTGTGACCTAAAGGTTTGATACCATGTCCGAAAACTGAAGCCACAAAAGCAGTTAATTTGAGAATTGGAAAATATTTCATTCTGTTTGCAGGTAATATTCTCCGTAAGTGTGCAGTGCTAAAAAGCTGAGTTGTATGTAGTATTATGATCACTCCGCAAAAGACTATTCATAGAACCTGGAATACAATTAGGACTGTCATTGGGTTTTCTATTTACCTTGTGCAGTGCATACAAGGCCTTTTTACTTCTAATTTATTTGTATTTGCCCAAATAAGTGTTACTACAAAATATTTTGGATTGTGTCTGTATCAAACATTCCAAGTCTGAAAAGCATAAGTTTTTTTGGAAAGTAAAATACTCTGTCCTATAACAGTCATAAAATCTTTGAAAGTGACCATTGCCACCCAGCCTCTCTGTAATGCTTCTGTTCAGAGCCTCAACCATTTTTCACCACAGCTTAGATTTATTTTAGTGAGCTCAATTCTTTTAATTCTGAATAGAGTGGTACAAATGTTCATTGTGTAGAGATAGAAAGTTGAGGTGAATGATGTGATAGATCCTGGATATGCAAATTAATTTTTGGAATATATTTTGAAGTGTTAAATCAGAGCAATGCTGATCCAACAACCCACGAGCCACACTCTTGAGAAACCTTTATACATATAGTGAAAGTTTCGGGAAGACAGGTTTCAGAAGGTGGTTAATTCTCACAGAGAAATAGGTAAGAAATTATGAATTCAAAGGAAGACATAGATGTAGGCAAGTATGAGATGCTTTATAGAGTCTGACAGTGTCCAACAGGATTGTAGGGCTTAATACTTGGCAAAGAGGCCAGGGAAAGTTAATCAAGGCTGAAGCTATGGTAGTTTGGAGCATACTGTCAATTGGGATAAAATAAACACTAGCCATGGGAATAAGGAAGTAGTTTTGAAAAATTCTGGAATTGGGAGGCCTGATGTGTGTCTATAGCCATGACCTGAGTGACTAAGAGGTGCTGGGGGAAGGAGCATAATCAAGTGGGGGCTGAGACTTTTGGAAGTGAGAAAGTGGGAAGAATTTGATTTAAGCACAAACCAGTTACATTGGAAGCAGCAAGGTTTCAAATTTGATTTAGGCTAAAGTTTTTATTTAGTAATTTTAAAATTACTTCATTTTCCACATAATTGAATAATTGACGAGAAACAAATTAGACAATTTATAGTTTGAGAAAGATAGTGTTATATTACCAGGACATGATTGGGTAGTTCTGTCAGTGCATTTCTTTAACCTAGGTTGTGTGAGGATTAAGCTGAATATACAATTCAGTAGTTTAATTGCAGAGTTAATTATCAAGATTGTTCTGATTTGTGCAGTTTGAAATTCAGGATCGGAAATCTTGTTAGGCTTCTGATTTGGATTGGTCCCATGTCCTTGAACTGAAAATAAATACGGCAGAGAATTTGAAGTAATAAAACAGAGTAGGTTTAGAAAGAGCAAAACAATGATAGGGATAAAGCCTTGGAAGCTAGTTATGATGACCCAGACAGGTGCTACAATTGATGACTTGTTTATCACAAGCTGTTGATTATACAGCTTGTAAAGATATGATCATGTGGGAGATGATAAATAACAAAATAAGTACATCAGTCTTAGGAGTGGAGGAAATGAAAGCCTTAAGGTTCTATAAATGAATATTTTTCTCAATCTGAGCAATGGTAACGTGAGGGAAAAAATGCTTATGCCACAAGTGGTTGGGATCTGAATGCAGTGCCCGCTTTGGTGGTGAGGGTAGATTTAAGCAAAGCATTCAAAAGGGCATTGCATTGTTATCTGAAAAGGAAAAAATGTGTAGAGTTGAGGAAGTAACAAATAGGATTGATGAGGGCAGAGCGGTAGATTCGATCTATATGGACTTCAGTAAGGCGTTCGACAAGTTTCCCATGGGAGACTGATTAGCAAAGTTAGATCTCGTGGAATACAGGGAGAACTAGCCATTTGGATACAGAACTGTCTCAAAGGTAGAAGACAGAGGGTGATGGTGAAGGGTTGTTTTTCAGACTGGAGGCTTGTGACCAGTGGAATGTTACAAGGATCAGTGCTGGGTCCTTTAGTTTTTGTCATTTATATAAATGATTTGGATGCGAGCATAAGAGGAACAGTTACTAAGTTTGCAGATGACACCTAAATTGGAGGTGTAGTGGATAGTGAAGAGGATTATCTCAGATTACAACAGGATCTTGACCAGATGAGCCAATGGGCTGAGAAGTGGCAGATGGAGTTTAATTCCGATAAATGTGAGGTGCTGCATTTTGGGAAAGCAAATCTTAGCAGGACTTATATACTTAATGGTGAGGTCCTAGGGAGTGTTGCTGAACAAAGAGACCTTGGGATTGCTAGTTCATTGCTCCTTGAAAGTGGAGTAGCAGGTAGATAGGATAGTGAAGAAGGCATTTGGTATGCTTTCCTTTGTTGGTCAGAGTATTGAGTACAGGAGTTGGGAGGTCATGTTGCGGCTGTACTTGACATTGGTTAGGCTACTGTTGGAATATTGTGTGTAATTCTGGTCTTCCTATTGGAAAGATGTTGTGAAACTTGAAAGGGATCAGAAAAGATTTGCAAGGATGTTGTCAGGGTTGGAGGATTTGAGCTACAGGGAGAGGCTGAACAGGCTGAGGCTGTTTTCCCTGGAGCGTCGGAGGCTGAGCGGTGACCTTATGGAGGTTTACAAAATTATGAGGGGCATGGATAGCATAAATAGGCAAAGTCTTTTCCTTGGGGTAGGGGAGTTCAGAACTGGGAGGCATAGGTTTAGGGTGAGAGGGGAAAGATATAAAAGAGACCTAAGGGGCAACTTTTTCACGGAGAGGATGGTACATGTATGGAGTGAGCTGCCAGAGGAAGTGGTGGAGGCTGGTACAATTGCAACATTTAAGAGGCATTTGGATGGGTATATGAATAGGAAGGGTTTGGAGGGTTATAGGCCGGGTGCTGGAGGGTGGGGTTCGATTGGGTTGGGATATCTGGTCAGCATGGACAGGTTGGACTGAAGGGTTTGTTTCCATGCTGTCCATCTCAATGACTCTTATTGGGAGAAGGCAGGGGAGCAGCACTCGTTAAGTTGCTTCGCAGAATCGGTGCAACCACGATGGGCTTCATGCTGTACAGTATAATTTTTGCAGATCTATGATGTTGTGAAGGAGCCGGAACTGATAATAGATATCAGGAATTTGGTTTAAGCATAAGGATGATAGAACATTTGATCAGCATACTAGACAGCCTGGAAAGGAACGAGAGAATGGAGGTGGACCTGTCTGTGGGTATGAGTCAGGTTGAAATTCTGTAGCTATGGATGAGTGATATGAGGCAAATCTGCACATGATCAGGGCAGGAGAATTTTTGGATCAAGTGGCTCGTGGTCAAATAAGAGGAGCGGATACAAGAACAGAAATAGTTACTATGGAATACTTTCATTAGAAAGTCAAAAAGACTGCAGAAGGAGTGAAAGCGTACTTTTCTGAGTTTTGTTGCATGGGCTAATCAGTTGAGGAGTGAGTTCATGGGGTGTAGTTTTAGGCCAGCAAGTGAATAATGACCGGGCAACCAGTGGTGAAAATAAAGATGGCACTTACTTTCTGAACATTGTGAGCCAGAAGGATAGAGGATAAGAGGGATCTTTGAGTAGAAATACAGCACTCACTGCAAGTTACACTGCAGGTTTGCCACTCATTTTTAAAAACAGTGGACTGTTTGTTCCATCACCGTTAAGAATGGCAACTGACCGATCTCTGCACACACAGTTTTACCTGCCACTGCATTACACACCGTGATGAACAACAGATGTATTTTCTTTATGGTATTCCCATTGGTTAGGAATAAACCTCTTCGAATGCCTTGAAATGCAAAGGAGGAAACGTCAAATTGTTCTATCTCTTAAACAACCATAGAGAGAGAGATTAGATGAAGAATAGTTGAAGGGCTGTCCATCTAGCCAAAACCTAATAATGTTTAGGCCATGTTGTATTACATCCAGCAATTTTAAATGCTTCTTGTGTCCAAAGTTACTGAGGGGCAGCTAGTGAAGGACCAAATGAAAAGCAACTTCAGGCAAGGTGGTCACCGAATTATGAAATGAGGCCGAGCACCCGATTTTGGATGTCCTTCCTAAAGTTTACATGTAGAAACAATCAGGAAAGAACAGTCAGAAAAGGTTGTATTGGACTTGAAATATGAATGAATGATTTTATTGCCACGTGTAGTTTATGTGAGAAAGCTTTTCCACTGTTGCCATGATTGAGCACCATTTTCAATAGTTTTAAGAATAAGAAAGAAAGGATAAAGAGCTTGAAAAGAGTCCATCAGCCCAGCATGGAGGAGCTCTTACCTTTCTGGCATGAGCACAGGACCCCAGTAACAGCAGCTGCTACGTCAGTGGAGGTGATGTCGGTGAGATAGGCCCAGTGACAAAAAGTGGTGCCTGAATATCGGCGAGTTTGTTAGTTGGATCTGGCACTTCTTGTGGTGAAGTTGTGGTGGAAGACATCACGACGACATTGAAGTGAGCAGTGGTGAGAGGCATGACTCCATTAGTGAGTGTGGCCCAGGCAGTGGTGAGGTGGTGGAGGAGATGAATTTGTCCCGCAGCGAAAGATGGCCCCTGAGGATTAGCGACTTCAGCATTAGCTGTGTCCAGCGTAGACGGCAGCTGTGCCGTGGTGGTTCTGAGCCGGTTCAGAACTGAAATGTAGATGGACTTTTCTTTAAGCTACATCTTTTCATTTTCTCTTATTCTTAAAACTATCAAAACAGTGCCGTATCGTGATGACAAATGACAGTTGTACAATGTGTTTTGTTGTATTTCACTGTAAAATACGCATGTCAATACGATCATTCATAATCAATGATGCCTGTATCACCATTCGTCCTCCTCCTTCCTTTCTGCCGTCTGCACAAGGTCCAACTAATGTTGAAGTTGCCACTCTTCAGGCACTACCTTGTGTCACTGGGTCGGTTCTCCTACGCCACATGCGCTGGACCCACCAATGTCACAGTTGCATCTCTCTGCACTGGGCCCATCTCATTGATGATTCCAGCTCAGGTCCCATGCTCGTCCCGGAAAACGGGCCCACTTGCCGCTGATGATGCTCTCTTTGCTTAGGATGAGATAGGTAAAGAAAAGCGGTCAAGACACAGGTACAGTTACAACATTTAAGACAGTTGGATAGCTACATAAATAGACAAGGTTTAGAGGGATATGGAACAGGCATAGGCAAGTGGGACTAGTTTAGTCTGGGAAACTTGATTAGCATGGACAAGTTGGATCAAAGGGTCTGTTTCTGTGTTGTATGACTGACTCTATGAAAAGTCCTAATGGACACAAAATATTAAACCTATTTTTCTCTTCACAGATGCTGCCAGACCTGCTGAGTTTCTCTAGTTTTCTCTGCATTTGCAAAGGAAGTACAATTACACTTAAAAGGCAGGGTATATGAATAGAAAGAGTTGCTAGGTGTATGAGTTGGATTGAAGGGTCTGTTTCTGTGCTGTATGATTCTATGGGCCCTGGCACAGGAGCCTTACTCCACCTCCCTCTTGATGATGTCAATTTAACTCTGATTTCCTCTCTCAGATGCTGCCAGACCTGATGAGTTTTCTAATAATTTGTTGTTATTGCACATTTCCAGAGTTCACTATTTTGGGCTTTTAAAGAAATATTGGTCATGTTCTTGCTTTTCTTTTTAACGGAATAAACATTGGAACAGGAGTGGGCTATTCAGCCTCTTGAGCATGTTCATTCATTCAGTACAATCGTGGCTGATTGAACACTTCCGTGCCTTTTACCCACACTATCCCCATAACACTCTATCCCTTTGGTCAACAGAAACCTACTCAAAGACTGAGCTTCTACAGTCCTTTCTAAGTAGTCAATTTCAAAGATTTACAAACTTTCCAGTTTAAAAATTTCTCCTCGCCTCCGTCTTAACTGGCATCCCCTTATTCTTATCCCCCGATTCTGGGCTCCCCAGCTGAGGGAAACATCTTAGCTGCATCTCGTCTGATTTTGCCTTTGAGCGTTTTGTTGGTTTCAATAAGATCACCTCTCATTCTTTAAAACTGTAGGGAATACTGGGCCAGTTTGCTCAATCTCTTTTCCTGGGACCGTTCCACAACCCACTAACAATTCTGGTGAATCTTTGTTTTACTTTCTGTATGGCAATTATATTCTTTCTGAGATATGGAAATCAAAAGTGCTCCTCAGCTTCCATGCAATTACTACAAGGTGTCACTCCTCTGTACTGAAATCATTTTGTGATAAAGGCTAATATTCTACGAGCCTTCCTCATTGCTTGCTGCACCTGCATGTTAACCTTCAGTGACTTACTGACAGGGATACCCAGGTTCCTTTGTGCATTTACACTTTCCAATGTTTTGGTGTCGAAGAAATATTCTTACCAAAGTGGATAACCTTACATGTTTCATTATGTTCAATTTGCTATGCTCTTGCCCACTCATTAAGCCTGCCTACATGCTCCTGGTGTGACTTTATATTTTCCTTTACATTGTCCTCTCAACATTCCTGCTCCGTTTTATTTTTATCATCCAACTGTAAGCAGGGGAAGACAAAATGCATGGGAAAGTTTAAGGGAGAAATGTGCTTGAGGTTGTATGCGAGGAAAGTTTTTTTTTCTCTGTTCCTGTGTTTTCCTCTGTACCTACCTAGACCAGAGCACCAGCAAACTATTTTGTTTTGTGTGGAGGTGACTTTTCCCATGTAGCTCTGTTAGCCAGTGTGGGTCCGCTCTTGAAATGTATTTGAAAAGCAGCAGGCTATCTCACCTGGCCATTCTACACACCACAGAAATGGAGATGCAAAGTTGATCTTTCTTGTGCTTAACACTCCGTTCATTTTGGTTACCTTATGAAGAATAATAGATTTCATGGATGTGATGACTGCTATGTATGTGTTTCTCCAGGGCTTTTTGCTTTTGTCTTTCAGATCCATGGGAGTGAAAGTATTTTTAGCAGCAGGAATACATTCTATTACAGTTGATAATTGGATGAATAATGATGGATCTTATGAATTTATGGTTATTGGAAAATTAGCTAATGTAATGTAATTAGAATTTTGTATAAAATCAAGAAGCCTGATGTTCCAGATGAGACTTTTGTTTAATGGCGTCTCTGAAAGATGGCATCTCTGACAGAGTAGAGCTCCCTCAGAAACTGCATCGGGTATGTCAGCTTATATATTCAAGTTGCACTTAATAAAATGTTGTGTGATTAATAGATGAATAGGCAAGTGACACAATTTTGGGACTTAGAACATCAGAGTTTTTCTGAGTGCAAGCTGAGGACTGATGTACAAAACTACAATCTGTCAGGGGAATGTCATCAAAGTGTGACAAGTTGACTTTGACAGATTATCATCCATATTTCATTCTTGTGCATGGGATATGGGCGTGGCGAGTAGTGTTAGCATTTGTGCTATGAATGATTTTACTTTACATAGTAAGCTGCCTTTTTGAAGCAGTTCATGTGATATTTGAGAATTTGTATTGCTATCAGAATATTGACCCAGTGACACTGAGAGAGCAGCAACATAGTTCCAGGTCAGGGTGATGCGTGGTATTGAAGGAAACTTGCAGGTGGTGGTCACCCATTCATCCTTCTGCACTTGCCCTGCTAAGTGGTCAGTGTTGTGGGTTTGGAATGGGCTGTCAAAGGAGCCTTGGGAGGTTTTGTGCTGCTTCTTGCAGGGATATATAAAACTCAGACTGTGTGTCATTGGTAGAAGAAGTGAATGTTGAAGGTGTTGGGTGGAGTGCCAAAGCGGGCTGTTTTACATGGCGTCAAGCTCTTGAGTATTGTTAGAGCTGTGGGGTGTAGGGTGGGATGTGCAAGGTGGGCTGTATTCCATCACACTCCTGAATTGTGCCTTCCAGATAATGGATAGGCTTTGGGAGTTGGGAAGTATGTACAGGGGCTACATACTCTCCTTATGCAGCCCCAGTATGTATGTACATAGCCAAATCAAAGTCATCTCCATTAAACCCATTGTTTGCAACACAGTAAACTTAAAACATTCAGTGAACTTCAAAATTGACTATAATGGTTCCTAGTCGAGGAATCCTGATAAAGGCTTATGCCTGAAACATCGATTCTCCTGCTGCTCAGATGCTGCCTGACTGGCTGTGCTTTTCCAGCACCATGCTCTTTGACTCTGATCTCCAGCATATGCAGGCCTCACTTTCACCTAGTTGATCATAACGGTTCTTAACCAAAATTTGTGAATAATCAATACGACCCCAGGTTTATAGCTTCAACAAAATGTACAATTTTTAAATAATACAGTAGCTTTAGCAGAACAAAGTTAAGCAACAAGGTAATGTAATTAACATCTGCGATTTAAACAGACGTTAGATTTTAGATTTTAGATCCCTCCCCAACTCTCATAAATTTCAGACAGGCACAGTTAAATCAAAACAAAAAATGAACTGAGACACTGACACTACAATCCATAATCTCGCAGGCAAATTGGATTGCATTTTGCTTGGTCAGACAATTATACATGCAAGTAGTTTCCAGTAGATTTGGCGGAATATTCACTTAACACTTGTAACTGTGATTCTATTCTCCTAACTTCCAATAATATGATAATGAGAGGATAATCTGAGAGCAATCAAACCTCAGTCCTGAAGTTTTGCAGGCCACAATCCTTCTGATTTAAACATCGTTCAAAAACCAGTTCAGACTTTGATTTCTCTTTTACAGAGCTTTAGTCGTCTCCCTTTGAGGCCCAGATAAATTTCAGCATCTGCCATCTATTTAAGTGGAATGCATGTCTGAAATCGAAATGTCTGGAGCATTCTTTGAATAAGAACAAACTTGTAATTAACTTCCAGGCCTGATCTCATGCAAATATTAGTTTGTTTGCTTTTCACTTTTGTTTTAAAACAAATTGTTGCTCACAGTCCAAAGGTCACTTTAAGCTCTCAGTTCGCAGTTTGGAGCGCCAAATCAAACATGCTTTTTAAAAAAAATGAAGATCTCAACACGAGTCCAGTTCAGTTTCTGGTCATTGGTAATCTACAGAATGTTTCTTGGAAACTCAAAATAAAATTCATGTAGGCACAGGAATTTATAATTTTTTGATCACATTTCACACACAATACTTTTAAAAAGTTTTATCATACACCTTGCATTTATTGTTTGTAAAAGTATCACTGAAACATGAGTAGCAACTTATGCTGAACGGTTGGGTCGTGTATTGGTGAAGCATGGGCACAATGTATCAATAAGCCTTTATTGGCAAATTACTAATGGAAATGAGGGGCATTCCATGTTTTTCAACAAGCAAAACCTTTTCACATTGGTAAGCTAATCAGATTCCACAATATGTTTTTGAAAGTCCTTTTGGAGATTATTTTCTTCATTAATAGGGTCATTTGCTTAAAGAAAAACTTATAACGTAACAGTTAAACACTGAAAAATACATAAAATACTTAAATTCACCTTTCTGCAACCTTTGAGTAAACTGCCTTTTGCATATATGATGTTTTGGACAGACAAGATTGCAAACAATTACTTTTGGCTGAATAGTGAGCAATTGGTGTTCACCTTTATGTTACAAGCTCCCAAACATTTTTAGCTGACCTAATGATAAGTTAACACACTTGATGCGATTGTTGATGGGTTCTCTCCTCATTTCAGTGGAAGGTTCCCCTCTTCAAAAATAAAGACAAATTTATTGTCTAGGTTGATGTTGCTTCGTGTGAAGTTAGACCAAGTCTCAGTTTGTATAACTAATTGCAAAGGCTCCTTATGAAGTTTGTGTTAGAGGGATGGATGGGGGCATTGGTCTTGTGCTGTCCTCACTTGCCCTGACATACTCGATTTGGTTCTTGAATGCACAAATCATTTGATGAATTAGTCAGAGTCCACTTCCTGCTTTTCATATCTGGAAGGACCTGTACCCTCAGTCATTCTCCAGGTGAGTTATTGTTAGAAGGAATGAAGACCCTGAAAAGGATTTTTTTTTGTTGTATACTGTCATGAAGCTTTCCCTCAGAGAGCCTGAGCAGTAACTCAGTGTATATAGATATGTTTAAGTTGTCTTTTATTTAGCAAATACAGCATTCATATAAAAAGTGAAACTTCAAAATGTTGACATTGTGAATTTTCCTCTTATAACAGTTACATTTCCTTTTTTGCAATGTGAGTGCTATAAGGAAAACGAAGATGAAATTATGAATCTGCTTTGTATTTCTCGTTTTTCAGTATATAACGCTAAGCCTAAACACTGGAACAGCCTGTCTATTTAGTACAGAAATATTGTAAGCAAGCATTGTACTTTACATTTGTAGCCATGAAAAACACAGAACATAACCAGTATTGAAATATTAATACAGTTAAATCAATTTATTAATTTGGTCCTTTAGCTGTGCTCCAGAGAATAATTGGAGCGGTTATCTGGTTTGGAACAGAAAATGCTGGAAATCGGCAACGTGAGGAGGAAAGTCTCGAATCCACCTCTGTCTGAACAGGAATTGAACTCCTGCTTTTGATGTGATCTATCTAACTAAACTAACTCATCCCTTGGTTTATGTAATATAGTTAAGATAAGCACAGATTTTCCTCTTATTTGAGTAATGTTTTCCTGGTTTTAAAGTAGTAAAGATTGATGAAACTACTATTGTAGCAGAATAATTATGATCAAATTTAGCGGACACGTGCTTATTAGAGAGAAATGGATGGTCAAATCCATGTACTGCGGACTTGCCAATTGTGGACTCACATGGGTTGTGAGGCTTCCTTCATTGAAGAGCATGACCCAATGAAATTTTAATTTTATTTGTTCAGAGACGTGACTGACAAGTCTCCTATCCCTAATTGCCCTTGAACTGAGCTGCTTGCTAGACCATTTCAGAGTGCAGTTCAGTTTCAGCCACCTTGCTGTGTGTGTGGAGTTGCATATAAGCTAAATCTAGAAAGGATATTAATGAACCTCATGTTATTTTAAGATAAGCAATGTTTCATTGTCATCATCACAGAGAGTAGCTTTATACCATTGATGCATTAATTGAATGTAAACTCCCAACAACTGCCATAGTGGGGTTTGAACCATTCGCTGGAGTTCTGGTTTACTGGTTTAGTGATGGAGGCCTCACCCCACTAATTAATCTTCTCTGTGATTAATTGAAAGTTTGAATAATCTTGAAAAGTTCCCTCACTTGTTAGGCTAAAGGACCTAATGAATAAATTGATTTGACTGTATTACTAATACCAGTGTACCCAGCTAAGAGAACAGATGATGCAACCAATGTTTATTACTTCAGTAATTGATTCAGTGACATTTTGTAACTTCTGCAATTTTTTTATTTAAATAGGATATCATTATGTAGAGATTTGCAACTTGTCTGTACAGTCCCAACCAAAATTGCATCCGATTTAGAAGTGAAAAGGAGAATTTGCCACACCAAAGTTGGAGATGGTGATTGTTATGCTCTATATTAATGCTTGTTTTCTCAACATTATTTTAATGTAAGAATTGCATATCATTAAAGTCATTAGGGCATCCTGGATGCAACAATGTGTGCCAGTTATAAGATGCATTGCAGCAGTTTGACAATACTCTTCAAACAGCACATTCCAAATCCACAGCTTTCAACGTGAAAGAGTAATGGGGTTTTGCTGTAAGCCATTCCTGACCTGGCAATATATCATCATTCCTTCACTGTTGCTGGATCAAAATTCTTGAACATTGACCCTAACACATTGTGGTATATCTACATTACTTGGACTGCAGCAATTCAAGAAGGTGGATTATTACTTCTTGAGGGCAGTTGGGACAAGGTAAAGAATTGTGACTGTAATATATAGGCCACATTTCATGACTGCAGAAATAAAAATTGTATATTTGTAGAAACAATGTGATATTTGTATTGGGGATCACTGCTGTTTCAGTTGCTACCTCTGATTCCACGTCTTGTATTGGAAGAAGTCAGGTATGTCAAACATTTTGTGTTTGAAAATGCGTTACCAGTTGATCCTTACCTGCTGAAAGAAACTAGTCAATGGGTTGTATATGATTTCTAGCTATTTTTAAGTTCCATTTTCTATATGCTGATTTCTAGCTATTTTTAAGTTCCATCTCCTATATGCTGCCAGAAGAGTTAGGATAGTACCCTCACAGAAATGGTCTGGAAATTGACTTTGTTATGAAAAGCAGCTTGAGACTAAATATACTTGTGTGAGAAGATTTACAAACAATTTTGTGCAGTGTTAAGTGGTCTCACATGGTGCAGGATTTTGGATGATATTGCTGACCGCAGTGGTTGAGATGGGAGATGGCTGTGTGATATATCCCAAGATTGAATTGGCCACTGCCACTTACTGTATGGGTGAGGTGTTGAACCTGTATCTGCTGAGCGGCTGTGAACTGAATAGAAATCAGTCATTTCGAGCAGAATCTCACCTGATTCAGATGTGATGGAATATATTAGTCAGTTAAATCGCACTTCCACTTACAACTGCAGTTGTACTTCATAGTCATACCTATGCAAGGGAGAGCTGGAGCTGGTGGAAAGTAAAAACAGAAATGAGAGAAACAGGAATAGAACATTTTGCTGAATAAGCTCATCTTTTTTTTAAAGCAACAAATGGTAGATAGAAACTCTGTGGGGATTTAAGGACCGTGGGTGCCAACAGCGTGAGTAGTTTCTTCACTGCTGACAAAATGATCCATGTCTCTAACATACAAGCACTCACTCCACTGGGAGCCGGACATAGAGGGGAGCTCATTAGAATAAGCATAAAGTTGGTGCTCATTGTGAGAACATTCTGAAAAGCTCTCAACTGACACTCCGTCTTAAATGCCTTCAGCTTATTCTTCAGAAGATCTTCTAGCCCACTCTCACCACCATACCTGGTTCTGAGCAAAGTTGAAAAAGTCTGAAAAACACCAAATTGTCTGGAACAGATGAAATCCCTGCTGAAATTCTGATACA